>NC_133116.1:17681131-18006966 GCF_022965805.1 Primulina eburnea
TCAAGTCTTCGCAATTTTTGCAAACTCGTTTTAAAAACGCTAAAGGGCCTAAAAGAACTATTCACCCCCCCTTTAGGTTCTTCACTAACCATGGATGTGATCCAAGGACCTTCAAGGAAGCATGATCTGATGCCGATTCATCCAAGTGGCTTGAAGCGATGGAATCTGAGATGAATTCCATGCATTCGAACAAAGTGTGTAATCTCGTGGATCCACATGAGGGAATTGTTCCCATAGGGTGTAAATGGATTTACAAGAGGAAACTTGGGGTGGATGGGAAGGTATTGACCATCAAGGCGCGATTGGTAGCAAAAGGATATACTCAAAGACAAGGAGTTGACTTTGAGGAAACCTTTCTCCAGTTGCAATGTTCAAGTCCATAAGGATTTTGCTAGCCATAGTTGCATGGTATGACTATGAGATATGGCAGATGGATGTTAAGACAGCCTTTCTTAATGGGGATATTAGGAAGAGATTTACATATCTCAACCCGAAGGGTTTACATCTATCGGAAGTGAGCATATGGTATGCAAACTTAAAAGATCTATTTGTGGTCTAAAGCAGACATCTAGGAGTTGGAACCTCATATTCGATAGTAAATCAAAGAGTTTGGTTTTGCTAAGAATCCTGAGGAACCCTGTGTGTATAAGAAGGTCAGTGGGAGTGCTGTGACATTCATGGTTTTGTATGTTGATGACATTCTACTCATTGGGAATGATGTAGGAATGTTGCAATCAACTAAGATATGGTTAGAGAGTAAGTTCCCGATGCAAGACTTGGGTGAAGCCTCTTTGTATTGGGAAGTCTATGTCTCCCAAGACTGATGCAGAGATAGCGGCGATGACAAGCATTCCTTATGCATCTGCATTGGTAGCATCATGTATGGGATGATATCTACGCGTTATGACGTGGCTTTCGCACTAAGTGTAGTGAGTAGATATCAACAAACCCCGATCTTCCACATTGGAAAGCTCTGTTGAAAGAACAAGTCAAAGTGTAATTCTAGCACATAGAGTCTCAATGTTGTCCCGGGTCATAAGGACTAATTCTGTACAACCATAAACCAGGACTTTTCCACTCGATAAGTGAGAACCACTTGGAAAGTCCTTTTATGGAGGGTTGTTCAGTGCACTCTACAAGGAGCACCTATCTGCATGTTCGGACATCACAATGTCCCCTACCAATGAAACATGGTACTCACATCGCAGATACTAGTCTCTAACTCGAGCGGCCTATATCCTTCTTAGTGGCGGCTGAATCGACTAGGAACCGTTTAGAATATACAGTATTACAAATATGAGTTTCATGATACTCATCATATGAGCATCTCATATTCTTTCTACTATTTGTATATTCAAGGGCTTTATCTATGCAGCTAGCATGGGTATACAGATAAAGATTTGCCAAAGTAATAATTTCAAATATTATTAAAATAAAGACTGCTTATTCATAGAGTTTCATTGTGAACACTCGGCCAACACTTGGCTCGACGGGCACCTACTCTAACAGTGAGCATATGGTATGCAAACTTAAAAGATCTATTTGTGGTCTAAAGCAGACATCTAGGAGTTGGAACCTCATATTCGATAGTAAAATCAAAGAGTTTGGTTTTGCTAAGAATCCTGAGGAACCCTGTGTGTATAAGAAGGTCAGTGGGAGTGCTGTGACATTCATGGTGTTGTATGTTGATGACATTCTACTCATTGGGAATGATGTAGGAATGTTGCAATCAACTAAGATATGGTTAGAGAGTAAGTTCCCGATGCAAGACTTGGGTGAAGCATCTTTTGTATTGGGAATAGTCTATGTCTCCCAAGACTGATGCAGAGATAGCGGCGATGACAAGCATTCCTTATGCATCTGCAATTGGTAGCATCATGTATGGGATGATATCTACGCGTTATGACGTGGCTTTCGCACTAAGTGTAGTGAGTAGATATCAATCAAACCCCGATCTTCCACATTGGAAAGCTGTGAAAGACATCCTCAAGTATTTGAGAAGGACCAATAAATTGTTCTTGGTCTATGGGTGTGGAGAACTGAAATTGGAAGGCTATACCGACTCTAGCTTCCAAAGTGATATCGATGACTCGAAGTCAATCTCTGGATTCATATTCATGCTCAATGGTGCTGCTGTCTCTTGGAAGATTTCCAAGCAAGACATTACTGTGGATTCCACCAATGAGGCAGAATATATTGCTGCATCAGCTGTAGCAAAGGAGGCAGTTTGGATAAGGAATTTTGTCCAAGAGTTGGGCGTCATTCCTAGTGGAGTTGCTCCTGTCCCGGTATTTTGTGACAACACGGGAGCCATTGCTCAAGCAAAGGAGCCGAGGTCTCATCTGAAGTCCAAAAACTTATTGAGAAAGTACCACATCCTCAGAGAGATCGTGGAAAGAGGAGATGTCACGATTGACAAAGTCGGCTCCGCAAATAATGTTGCTTATCCACTAACTAAGACTTTACCTGGACCATTCTTTGAGAAGCATCGCAAATCGATGGGTTTGAAGCATATGGGTAGTTGGCTCTAGTGCAAGTGGGAGATTGTTAGAGTAGGTGCACGTCGAGCCAAGTGTTGGCCGAGTGTTCACAATGAAACTCTATGTATAAACAGTCTTTATTTTAATAATATTTGAATTTATCATTTTGGCACTTCTTTATCTGTATACCCATGCTAGTTGCATAGATAAAGCCCTTGAATATACAAATAGTAGAAAGAATATGAGATGCTCATATGATGAGTATCATGAAACTCATATTTGTAATACTGTATATTCTAAACGGTTCCTAGTCGATTCAGCCGCCGCTAAGAAGGATATAGGCCGCTCGAGTTCGAGACTACTATCTGTGATGTGAGTACCATGTTTCATTGGTAGGGGATATTGTGATGTCCGAACATGCAGATAGGTGCTCCTTGTAGAGTGCACTGAACAACCCTCCATAAAAGGACTTTCCAAGTGGTTCTCACTTATCGAGTGGAAAAGTCCTAGTTTATGGTTGTACACCATTAGTCCTTATGACCCGGGACAACATTGAGACTCTATGTGCTAGAATTACACTTTGACTTGTTTACCGACTCTCATGGGGTCATCAGGTGGCAAGGTTGGGTGTTCTGTCGAAACATATAGAAGTCAATGCGTTGTTGTCGGGGATTCACCGCTTACCTTCGGGTATGGATATCCTATATGTTATCATGTGTGTGTAGGTTGAAATCTCTGATCAGAGTATGGTGGTAATTATGAAAGGGGTTTCATAGATTATACCATCGATGCAACTACAACATGACACATAGTATCGATTCATTGGTAACTCTAGATAAACCAATGGTTGTCGAATCGATCGGGATATATGAGTTTAAGGGACCGTACTGTATGCTAACCATAATTGAATGTTTGTTGCAGGCACTATCATTTGATACCTAGGGAATTATGTAAGCGATGCTGCTAGACGTTTAACATGATTGGTTGGGTGCTATCAGACTTGAGTTCTGACGTTCTTATTATCAAGGAGTTGATAAATAAGAATGGAGCAATTGGGGTATGCTCATATAAGGACATGTTTATCCGAATCATATGGAGATGTGAACCCACGGCTAATTGTATCAATGAACCATTGAGGGCCACACAAGTGCTAGCTTTCTAGATCCTGTTGGGAAGTTATAATAGTTCAATGTGTTGAACGGCTTATAAATGAGTTTATAAGCCTAAAGAAAAATAGAAGTATGACTTCTATGAGAGAAATACAACTTTTAATTTATGAATGTGTTCCTAAATTAAAAGTAGGCCAAGTGAATAATGTATGTGAAAATTGTGATTTTAATAAACATTATTATGGACTAAATTAAATTAATTCAAGTGTTGAATTAATTAAACACTAGTGGGCCTAGTAGAGTCCAAATAATTAAATTAATTCAAGTGTTAAATTAATTAAATAATATTGGGCCTTGTAGAGCCCAATTATAAATAATTATTTAACTAGTGGGCTTGAGTTAAATCAAGTTAAGTCTAATTGGGCCCAAATATGTTTGAGACAATTAAAAAGTCCATGTGACCTTTGTAATTGTTACAAGCCCACTAGGTTTTGCATGCTTGGGAGGTGAAGAGGTGGGTATTACTTTTGATTAAAATATTGCATGGCATGCAAGACAACTTTTCACCTTTTTCCACACCCAAAACAAGTCTTCCCCCTCTCATTTTCATGTGTTGGCCGAAATTTACACATATTTTTCTCTCCATTTTTCTCTTCATTTTGGTTGAGCAATTCTTGCACTTCTCTTTGAAAAATCCTCATATTTTTCTAGTGCAAAATTTGAGGGGATCTATGTGAGGACCCGGACGCTAATCTATTCCTTAATCGTCTTTAGGAATAAATAATCAAGTATAATAAACAGGGTCGAATTTTTTTTTGTAAATTACACAGCGGAAACATAATGTAATTAAATTCAAATTACATATTAAATATCACATACAACTATTGTATGTTCTACAATAATACAACTAGGTTCAACTACAAGTTCGTGCTGAATCCTACGTTGCTTCAAAGCCCGGATCTCCACGCTATCTAGTCCAGCCTCGTTCTCTTCTTGACCCTGATCCTAGCCCACCTGTTGCCATGCACACATACAAACAAGACAACAGCCGGATAACTCCGGTGAGAAATAAATATCCCAGTATAAATCATGTATACATGCCATCATATAAACAATATAAAAACATATATCAAAAAATCACATAATATATCAAAATCATGATATCAATCCATAACAAGAATAAATCATATTCTATACATATACCCTAATCCGGAACGTAATTCAATATCCAGAATACATTCTATTCTAAGCATGTACCAATATCAGGAACTTACTCAATATCAAGAATAACTCCTATTCTAAACATGTACCAATATGAGGAACAACAAGGAACATGAACCATATTCAGGAACATAATCCCCATCAACAAATATACATCAATATAATTGTCACTCAGACTCGTGACTCCACGTATTAGACTAGACTCAATCCTAGCCTAGGGATCCCGGTTTCCAGATGTGATATTCCTATATCGACCAACAGTAATAGAAAAGACTCCAGTTCTATCCACGTCGATATAACCAAACATCTAGTGTCCTGACCTAACCGTCATGGACTGTGGTCCTATCACCAATATCATGTCCTATGACAAAGTGCAATGGGCCAGTGACGAGTCCTCACTATCCGGCCCTTCTGTCACAAGATGAAATGTCTACGACTAAGCATATCCGTCTAGGACTCAAGACATACATGGTTTATAAATCCATAGACCAAAAATATCAATCGTATTCAATTGCAAATAATAATGCAATAAAAGAAAGTATGTGATTTAGGGAAACTCGAGTCAAACCTTACTCGAGTTGTGCAATCCCAACTCAACATTAATTTATACCTTTATCTTCTCGCTCAGAAGGAGAAGAAGTCCCGACTCTATCTCGGTTCATTCCCAATCTGGTAATAACAATATCGAACAGATATAATATCAATACAGAACTCAATTCAATACCTGTTCTGATCAATACTCAAATCAAAACACATAATCTGATTAATGTCAATCTACATACGGTATCACAATCCAATCTAAATCAATACCGAATCTGATCAATATCAATTAACTGATGTTTCGACGGTATAGCAATACAGTCTCGATGACCTCGTCAGTCCAAACATCACAGATATAATACCAGAGCTCATAATCAATATCGATACTAGTCATAATCTCAATAACAATACATATCTGATATGAATTCTCAGTCACATCGACTCCGAAAATCATAACAATTACATAAACGGTCCGTTTCTCAATCTGACTTCGCTTCTATGATGTCTAGCATGACAAGAACATCATATATGAATCCTATTCAATTCTGACAATAGTCTAATTTCAAAACATGTCAAAACGTAGCAAAACTTACGTCCAGTTGTAGCCTACGTTGATAGGAACTCAGTACTGAAGTCGAATTCAAAATCAGACGGACGGATCAAAATAAAAAGGCGTAAGGATTTCTGATCAATCTCCTTCGACCCCTTTTCTTGTTTCTTTCTTACTGAATTACGTTTGTATGTATATATATATATATATATATATATATATATATATATATATATATACTTAATTCGTGCTCGGGCGGTAATATTCTACCGCTCGGGCGCCACATCTTCTGCCCGTCGTTACAATCTACCTAGTTGGTGGTTGGCCTTATTTTGAAGAAAGGAGGAGAGCTTGTAGATTCCCATTCCATTCAAGAGCTTTGTTGTTTGACAACAAAGTTGGAGCCATCATCAACCTCAAGAGGTTGATAGGTAACGATTTCTAAACACCCTATGTATGATTTTGGTGTTTTAGTATATGTTACACAACTAGTACATGGTGTTCGAATTTTTGAAGATTTTCCTCAAAAATTTTCGGTTTTCAAGTTTAGAAAACAGTTTTGAACTTCCGTTGCGCATTTGAACACCCTAAAACGATCCCTTTCAGCATAAACTTTAAAAACATTTTCATGATCCTTTTTCATAAACATATTCATGTCATCCTCAACATATTCATATTCATATTCATATTATCATCAACATATACGTATTCCTTTTTCCTTTCGTTGAATTCAGATCGTTAGTTGTGATTTTTGTGTTCATCTACGTATACGTGTTGGGCGATGGATCCATCTACATGTAACCACAGTACTGGGCGGCGGGGACACCAGCAACACTCTCACCGGTCAACTGGGCCTTGGCCTATCATATCCTCATATGGAAATGCGATCGTCGGGGATCCCTCGGGGTCTTTCTGCCATAGACGAGCTCCTTCGAGGGTCTTTTCCCATAAATGCGTTCCCTGGGCCTTCTCCCGTAAATGGGCACCCTCCGGGGCCTTCTCCCCTGTTGCGACTCTGATTATTGCACTCCCAAGAGCAGGTTGTCCAAAAGTAGTATAATTCGGTGAGTCCGATATCGTATCCACAGGGAAGCTAAGGTAATTATAAGTCCACTACAATGTCTTTTTGTTTTGTTTTGTTTTTGTTTCTTTTTAATTTTAATTGTTTGAATCTTTAATGGGTAAATTTTAATTGTTCAAATTTTAATTTAAGTAGTTGAGATTAAAGGATCCACTCTTGGTAATTTAATCAAGTTAACATTAACGAACAATATTGAAATCCACTTAATAAAATAGTTCCAATATATTAAATAATCATATTTTTATTATGTTATATATTATTATCTTATAAGTAGATAATATATATAAAAACTTAGAAATATGGTCAAGTATTTATTGTTCTATATATATTTGTAAACACTAAATCAAGGTTCTCACTTTAAATGGTTGGTAAAACCAAACTAACATTTAAATGGTACCAAGAAATTAATATTATGATATATTTTGTAATGCCCGAGATTTAATTATTGTAATCAGACGTTGATTAATTGATATAATTGAGGTTATAAGAACTCAAATGACGAGGCCGGGCGTCGTTACATGGTTAGCCAAGAATTCGGACAGAACCTTCGGCGCTCGAGCGGTAGAAAAGGACCGCCCGAGCGCCAATGCATCAAATATTAATGTCCGGGCAGAAGGTGTGGCGCCCGGGCGGTAGTTTTTGACCGCCCGAGCGCCAACGGGTAATTCGGAGACAGAGCGCCTCGCGCCCGGGCGGCAGATCTTGACCGCCCGAGCGCCGAACTCGCGCCCGGGCGGAATGTTATTACCGCCCGAGCGCCAACCGGCATTTGGAAAAGGGTGACACGTTTCTCTTCATGCAACGTGTGTATATATATATATATATATTTATATATATATATATATATATATATATATATATATACTTACATGGATTTACATGTAAATATATATATATATATATATATATATATATATATATATATACTTACATGTAAATCCATCAGAAAGGAGAAAAGGAAGGAAACGAAAGGGAGAGGAAATGCTTTCGAAGCTTGTAATTTGAGTTGGCGAGAAATCCGTCCGTCAGATTTTAAATCTGACTTCAGTACTGAGTTCCTAGCGACGACAAGCTACAACTGGACGTAAGTTTTGTTACGTTTAGACAAAATTTGAATTTATGATATGGTGTTGCTAGAATCGAATATGATTCAGATATGGTGTTTCTACTACCGTAGACATCGTAGAATTGAAGTCAGATTAAAGAACAGATTGTTTCTGTAATTGTTATGATTTGTGAAAGATATTAACTGAGATTGTATATCAGAATTGTGTTAGTATTCAGAGTATGAATTGTATTGACACAGATTATGAGTTTCAGTATTATATTTGTGATGTTCAGTGTGACGGGGTTATTCAGACTGTATTGTTATGCCGTCGAAACATCAATTGATTTAGATTGATCAGATTCAGATATGATTTCGGTTATATTGTGATGTCAATGATATGAATTGAATTGTATCTTGTTCAGATATTGATCAGATTATGTACTGAGTTAAGTATTGATCAGAACAGATTATGAACTGAGATATATACTGATATTGTATCTATGTGATTGTCATTGCCAGACCAGGTATGGACAGAGTTGAATACAGGTCATCGTCTTCGTCAGACAGGGACGACAAAGGTATAATTCATGTGATATTTGGGAAGACATAACTCAAATAAGATCTTATTTGAGTTTCCCAATAAAATCACATACTAGAATTATTGTTGTTTATTTTATGATATGATTACGCTTTGTTTACAGATTGTTATTCATTGCATTTGAGATAGGAAAGTTTGACAGAAACAGTCAGACTTCTAGACGTTCGGTGTATCGTTACATAGGAGCAGACACCGTCCTATTGTAGATTATTCGATACAGCTCAGACCGAAGTCTAGGAATAAGACGTACAGTCACCCCGAGTGGGAGGGTAGGTGACAGCCATTGACGTCTTATTCACACCGGGATCCCTAGAGTCAGCATGGAGTCGAGTCTAGACAGGATTTGACTAGAACTGCATGTGTTTATGGATGTGCTTTCATAGACTATGAAACCCATTTTTATTGCCTTCAGTCATGACAGCATGTTTTTATGATTTGATTTGAATAGCATGTTTAGCTGATTTGAGTTGCATGCTTGTTTTGATTTAATTTCATAGATTATGAAATCTACTGCTTTAACTTTATTCATGATAGAACTTTTCATGATTTACTTTGTGTATAGGCATGTTTACCATGTTTTATACTGGGATTTATTCTCACCGGAGTTATCCGGCTGTTGTCTTGTTTTGTATGTGTGCATGACAACAGGTGGGACAGGATCAGGGTCGAGAAGATGATGAGAGAAGACGAGTTTAGCGTGGTGATTCCGGACTTATTGTAGACTTGGTTTTATTACTTGAACTTTAGTAGTCGAACCTTAGATTAGTTGAAAGACTGTTGTACATTATTGTACTTCTATACAGATATGTATATTACTGAGATGCCATTACCTTCCGCACTTGTATTTTAAAAGAAAAATTTTTAGACCTTGTTTATCTTAATTGATAATAAAATCCCAAAGATGATTAATAAGAAAGATCAGCGTCCATGTCCCCACAACAGGTGGTATCAGAGCCGATAGTTCCTTTAGACTTAGATTATCAGAGCGATAGATCCTTTAGACTGAGATAGTCAGAACTGATAGATTCTTTAGACTGAGATAGAAGAGAATGAGCGGGGTAGATTGAATTTTCTTTCCTTGTATGCGATTGCTAACATGAGAATTATTTCAATGTTGACTTACATTGTGTGTGCTAGCATGATTTATTGATTTCCCTATTACATGTTGTTTGTTATCTGAGTTGACTACAGCATGTAATTATCAAGACTGAATCAGAACCGAGTCTGAATCAGAGGTATATGATCAGAGGAGGGCTGAGACAGATTATATAGATTGTATATTGATTTGTTTGATATTCAGATATACCTCCACGGCGAATTCTAGAAAGGGGTAGTACTTCTTCTGAACAGATAGATGCATCAGAAACTCGGATGGAAGTAAAGTTGGCAGAACTTCAGTTATTACAGCCGCCGATTCTGAGTGGTTCCGAGACATCTGAAGATTGTCAGAACTAGGTTGATGACATAGAAATACTATTTGATCTACTGGATTGTACAGATGAACAGAGAGTTAAATTGGTATTTCACCAGTTACGAGAGGCTGCCAGAAATTGGTGGATTACAATCAAAGGAGTACTAGCACAACGTGGTACTGTGATCACTTGGGAAGTCTTCAAGACTGAATTCTATCGAAGATTTTTCCCAGTCTCGTACCGAGAGGACAAGAAAGCAGAGTTTGAGAATTTGAGCCAAGGTCAGTTAAATATTGATGAATATACTGCCAAATTCTCTATTTTACTGCGTTTTGCTCCTCAGATAGCTGGAAATGATGAAGCTGTAGTAAATCAGTTCATCAGAGGGTTGAATTCGGAGGTAGTTGCATTTATGAATTTGCAGCGACCTTACCATTTTGCTGATATCTTGAGTAGAGCAAAGAGAGCGGAGACGAGTCTGATTAGACAATTAACAAGGTTGTGCGTGAAGCAACCTCAGACACAACAATCCCCTCTTCGATATGATCGCGGCAGTACGAGTGGGAAGCAAGATTTGCTGAAAGCTCGAAAGAAGCCATTCAAGAAGATGGGGAGTGGTTCATCTAGCTCCAGTGGTTCTAGCCCGAGTTATACTGGAATGTATTGCAGAACTTGTGGAGGAAGACATCCCTCGGAGTTATGCCAGGGAGTTACTGGTAGTTGTCGTATCTGCCGACAGCCGGGGCACTTTGGTAGAGTTTGTCCTCAGAGAGATTCCCGAAGATTTCAGGGACCAGGACCATCTGGTGGCAATGACCGAGGAACAGACCCAAGAGGCACTTGATGATATAGTGACAGGTACTATTCTTTTATGATTAGATTGCATATGTATTGATATATACTAATGCATTCCTTAAGATTATCCTTGAATGAGTTGCATGGAGATATGCATAATATTGATGTTACTATGCTAAACCAGTACAAAACTATTATAGATTCCAGTCAGGAAAGTATAAGATTCAGACCAGATAGGGCTGATGAGTAGAGATTTCACAGTAAGGATTCTAGATTTCGAGTTCCTTTGATATATGTGTTGTCTATGACTCGATTAATACAGAAAGGAACAGATAGTATCCTTATGTATTCAGTAGATCTACTGAAATCGAGCGTAGCATTGGCAGATTTGCCAGAAATGTACGAGTTGGCAGACATTAGCCCAGATAGATTTCAGAATTGAATTCCGATCAGATACTGATTGTTGTTTCAGAATTTACGGCAGAATAGCATTGAAGGTACAGAATGACATTGAATGTACAGAATGCTACAGAAAGAATTGAAAGATCAGTAGAAGAGTATTGACCATGAGTTACATCTGATTTAGTGTTTCTCTGTGGTATGTTTCCGTGTCTTCAGAGATGTTCTGAGGACTCTATGCTTGTTATATCTATGAAATTGTGATATAATTGCAGCATTTGAGTGATTAAATCAAATATCTGAAGATTGTATTGAATATTTTGAGAACTGTAATGATTATATACAGAAATTATTCAGATAAGAATCTTGCTTGAAACAGATTGTATTCAGAATATGCGATATCTGAAGTTAGTATACAGATTGATTTCGTTACAGTTTAGATTGCAATCAGTGACTGATAAGATACCGATATCAGAAAGATCAGAAATTTCAAAAAATGTCAGAATTGTTAGAAATGTATTTTGTCTGATTTGGCAGAGTATTTTATTCGACTGTTGTTTTATATCTGCTGCATATTATTATTGTTCTAAATCAGTATTTGAGACATCTTATATTGTTTTGGGGAGTATATTTTATTTGCAGATGAGATATAACAGTTGATCAGAATGACATGAACATATTTACCAGAAATCCTTGTTTTATGAGTTCACTGAACTCACTAGATCTGTATAGGATATTGATACTTCGTTTCTGATTTGATATTACTGTTGTTTTGAATCCGTATATGCTACAGATTATTGTGAATCACGGAGAGTATATACAGCTCCAACCGAATCACAGTTGAATTCGAGAGTTACAGTAATTCAGGAATGTGATCAGAATGTTCAGAACTAGATTTCAGTAATCAGAGTCGAGTAATAGATATGTGATTGTGTATTTTACATAAGACTGATTATCTTGTGGTATTAGAATGTTTCATAATTGAATAACAGAATTGATATCGATAGTCAGAGCCGAATACCAGGTAGGTATTTTTTCTTTATTTTATGTTATTAACTGATTTGTATATGTCAGTAGTTCGGATCTGAAATCACAGATAGTGTCAGAAACACACAGAAATGGATTCAGTTTTCAGTCTGATGATTGAAGATGTATGATATTCGAACAGATAGTTGTGATATAGACAGATCAAATCAGTTATAGCAGAATTTATGCTGAAATGTTGGCAGAAATTGTACTGATATGTCTGAATTGCTAACAGAAAAGACAGAAAGATAGAAATCAAAAGATTTATTACAGAATTGTATAGTTCTAAATAGAAGTGGGAGTACATTTCTATTGCTTTCGTAATGAAATTACCGCCATTTTCTCCAGATCATGATAGAATATGATTGTGATTGATAGATTATTCAATCTATATTCTATTAGTTTGTACAAGATCATGTACAAACATGACCAAATGACACCGATCGGTGTCAGAAAATTGGTCAGAAAGATTAGAATGCCACAGTAGATTATATCAGATTGTGATTTGATTGATTTTGTATGTGTGACAGAGTATATCACGAGCTCTCTCTTAAATGGTTTTACAGATTGACAGACCGTCAGAATGTATTAGCCAGATATTAGAAGATTTTGGTACAGCTTTAGTGCTGGATGTTAGCACTAGTTGATATGACTTATTATCACCGCATGACAATATCTATCAGTCTGCCAGATTGGTAATGAGATAGTTTCAGTCAGGACAGTATACAGTGAATACTACAGATTTCTAATTCTTTTGAAGAAATTCGAAGGAAGATGAAGATAGTTCAGAAAGAACAGATGTCATAAACCAACATCGGATGATGATGATTGGTATTTGAGGTCAAGGATTGAATATGTCCTAGATTGAGAGCAACAGATTTGATGATAGTTGGCTGTATTGAATCATTATAGACTATGGAGTGGTTTATACGGATATTGTATAGCCCACATGGCAAGATTGATTTTGTCAGAATTAATTTGAGAAGTATTACGATAATATACTTCATGAAGTCTTATTCCAGATTTGAAATCAGAGGTTGATACAATAAAGAGATTTCAGAATGGATTCAGTAAGATGAGAGTTTGATTTAAACTCAGTTATATATTTCTTCTGATATAGTTAAATTGATTGTTTGTGAGTTCGAGGACGAACTCATATCTAAGAGGGGGAGAAATGTAATGCCCGAGATTTAATTATTGTAATCAGACGTTGATTAATTGATATAATTGAGGTTATAAGAACTCAAATGACGAGGCCGGGCGTCGTTACATGGTTAGCCAAGAATTTGGACAGAACCTTCGGCGCTCGAGCGGTAAAAAAGGACCGCCCGAGCGCCAATGCATCACAAATTAATGTCCGGGCAGAAGGTGTGGCGCTCGGGCGGTAGTTATTGACCGCCCGAGCGCCAACGGGTAATTCGGAGACAGAGCGCCTCGCGCCCGGGCGGCAGATCTTGACCGCCCAAGCGCCGAGCTCACGCCCGGGCGGAATGTTATTACCGCCCGAGCGCCAACCGGCATTTGGAAAAGGGTGACACGTTTCTCTTCATGAAACGTGTGTGTGTATATATATATATATATATTATATATATATATATATATATATATATATATATATATATATATACTTACATGCAAATCCATCAGAAAGGAGAAAAGGAAGGAAACGAAAGGGAGAGGAAAAGCTTTCGAAGCTTGTAATTTGAGTTGGCGAGAAATCCGTCCGTCAGATTTTAAATCTGACTTCAGTACTGAGTTCCTAGCGACGACAGCTACAACTGGACGTAAATTTTGTTACGTTTAGACAAAATTTGAATTTATGATATGGTGTTGCTAGAATCGAATATGATTCAGATATGGTGTTTCTACTAGCGTAGACATCGTAGAATTGAAGTCATATTAAAGAACAGATTGTTTCTGTAATTGTTATGATTTGTGAAAGATATTAACTGAGATTCTATATTAGAATTGTGTTAGTATTCAAAGTATGAATTGTATTGACACAGATTATGAGTTTCAGTATTATATTTGTGATGTTCAGTGTGACGGGGTTATTCAGACTGTATTGTTATGCCGTCGAAACATCAATTGATTTAGATTGATCAGATTCAGATATGATTTCGGTTATATTGTGATGTCAATAATATGAATTGAATTGTATCTTGTTCAGATATTGATCAGATTATGTACTGAGTTAAGTATTGATCAGAACAGATTATGAACTGAGATATATACTGATATTGTATCTATGTGATTGTCATTGCCAGACTAGGTATGGACAGAGTTGAATACAGGTCATCGTCTTCGTCAGACAGGGACGACAAAGGTATAATTCATGTGATATTTGGGAAGACATAACTCAAATAAGATCCTATTTGAGTTTCCCAATAAAATCACATACTAGAATTATTGTTGTTTATTTTATGATATGATTACGCTTTGTTTACAGAATGTTATTCATTGCATTTGAGTTAGGAAAGTTTGACAGAAACAGTCAGACTTCTAGACGTTCGGTGTATCGTTACATAGGAGCAGACACCGTCCTATTGTAGATTATTCGATACAGCTCAGACCGAAGTCTAGGAATAAGACGTACAGTCACCCCGAGTGGGAGGGTAGGTGACAGCCATTGACGTCTTATTCACACCGGGATCCCTAGAGTCAGCATGGAGTCGAGTCTAGACAGGATTTGACTAGAACTGCATGTGTTTATGGATGTGGTTTCATAGACTATGAAACCCATTTTTATTGCCTTCAGTCATGACAGCATGTTTTTATGATTTGATTTGAATAGCATGTTTAGCTGATTTGAGTTGCATGCTTGTTTTGATTTAATTTCATAGATTATGAAATCTACTGCTTTAACTTTATTCATGATAGAACTTTTCATGATTTACTTTGTGTATAGGCATGTTTACCATGTTTTATACTGGGATTTATTCTCACCGGAGTTATCCGGCTGTTGTCTTGTTTTGTATGTGTGCATGACAACAGGTGGGGCAGGATCAGGGTCGAGAAGATGATGAGAGAAGACGAGTTTAGCGTGGTGATTCCGGACTTATTGTAGACTTGGTTTTATTACTTGAACTTTAGTAGTCGAACCTTAGATTAGTTGAAAGACTGTTGTACATTATTGTACTTTTATACAGATATGTATATTACTGAGATGCCATTACCTTCTGCACTTGTATTTTAAAAGAAAAATTTTTAGACCCTGTTTATCTTAATTGATAATAAAATCCCAAAGATGATTAATAAGAAAGATCAGCGTACGGGTCCCCACATATTTATATATAGTAAATCAAGGTTCCCACTTTAAATGGTTGGGAAAACCAAACTAACATTTAAATGGTACCAAGAAATTAATATTATAATATATTCATATATAATAAATCAAGGCATCCACTTTAAATGGTTGGTAATACCAAACTAACATATAAATGGTTCCAAGAATTTAGTGTAACATATAGCAACAATAAATCAAAACTCCCACTTATAAGTAGGGTATAAAAATACTTAAAGAAATAAACATAAACAATAAATAATGATTAAATAATATAAAACATAGATTCTTACCTTTTAGTAACCTTATTATCATGCCAAGAGTTTCACCTTTTCATCTCAACTTTAGGAAGTTAGCTATTCATTATTCAAAGTGTAAAACTTTGAATATGAAATTATCATGCTAATTATATTTAAATGAAGAAATAAAGGAAAAATATAGAGAGAAATATTATGAACTCAAAGATTTGTTCATAGAATGAGGGATATCTCAATACATTACACTGCACCCCTATTGTTGAGGATCGAAGTTGAGTTTGGAGGGAGGGTGAATAAACTCTACTCGTTTTTCGTTCTGATGGTACTAAAATCCTGTTAAGGATAGTAGTTGATCTTGTGCGAATGCTTTCACCTGATTACAATAAAAATGCGGAAACAATTTGATGAAGTAGTTGAAAAACAATAAAACAGTAGGCAGTAGTTGTTTATGGAAGTTCGAAGATAAACTCTTCTACGTCTCCCTTATTCTGTTTCCAGAAGGTATAACTAAAAGACTTTGGATATTACAGTACAACTCTTGTACACACCCACTTCAGAAGGACTTACACTTCGGCCTACTGAAACTCTTAGTTTCTCAACTCACAAGAATGCGAAACACAAAGTTCTGAAAAGACTCTTTTCAGATTACAGACTCTTCTTGATAAAGTATAAATGATGTAAAGATTGTGAAGAGTATAATAATCAGTAGCACAAGATGATCTTCGAAAGATCAGATATTTGCTATGAAGCGTGTGCTACTTTTCTTTGTGTTGAACTTTTGATTACTCAAGGAATTTTGATATTCGTCTGATAAGAGAGAAGCTTTGTTCCTTGAAGAATGATAATAAGCGAAGTGTCGTGTCGAACAAGGATTTGATCCAAGTATATATAATCGACTGAGTTCAACGTTCACAATCATAGTATGTCTTTAGATAACTGATACAATCAGCTTTATTACCGAAAGAAGTTCCTGCAGAAAAGCTATAAAACAATCAGTCTTGTTTTATACTTAATTGGGTAAAGTGCATTAAATGACTCCGTATAGTATTTAATGCTGCAATTAATACTAGTACTAGGAACTCTTTAACGGTAACAATTAAGATAGCAACGTTAGAAAACGTTCTCTACTGGTTTTGTATTGTTATCCCTTTCTACTGGTTTAGTTATAGTAGATCAGCAGCTACTGACAAGTTATTCTATTGTTCTGGTCTGCTGGTCTACTGGTCTTAGTTATAATCGCCACAATAAAATTCATGTCTAGCACCTATTTATAACCAAATTTGGGGATACAACCACAAATAAAATATTATTTTTTTACACAAAAGTCTTCATTGGTGTTCCAAGATATTATATTATATGACACATCACTTTTGAAAATCTTTTTCTCCGAATTTGCTTCTTCACATAAAAAGAAACATGTGGATAATTGAGTTGTCTAGTTGTGGTATTTTTTTCAAACTATTTGACCAAGTAATTTGAGAGATATGGTCAAAATATTAAAGCATGGTAAAACTGCCACTCCTTTGGTAACTTTATTTGTTGCTTAATTTGATCCCACTTGTGAGAAGATTTTTATCTCGTGCTTGCCATCAATATTGTAGATATTAACATCATCTTTCTACAGGTCCAAGAATCATCTTAATCCCATTTGAAACTCCAAGTTTATTCTTGTTTTATCAAACCTGTCAAAAATAGTAAAAACTTGTAATTACACAACAACTTATATTTTATACAATTTATTATAAAACATATAATATTTAAATATTTAATAAAACAAAAACTATATATTTATATTATAAAACATTTAATTAATGTACAATTTTTATGTTTATCACACCTCCCAACCAGCTTATTGCTAGTCCTTAGCAATTTAAGCGTTAATAGCAATACAAAACATATTGATTAATTTAAATAGAAATGCAATCAGAACTATCTAAGTGTTTAAATTAAATTTGAAAACTGTCAAAATTATATCAAGATCATCATAATTATAATTTATGAAATAATTTGAGATGATCAATTCAAAGCTTATTTCAGGTAGTTAAATGTACACGGCCTTCAGAAATTCCTAGTAAGAGTCTCAACTGCATATCCTCACAGGTTAATATATGTTTCAATTTATGGCAACGATTTCTCTCATGGAGTTGGAATACAGATAAATGCTCAGAAAAATGGTTTACAGAATGCAGACAGACGAGCCAAACTAATCAAAAGATAGAAAATCCATTGATTCAAAATCTAGTTGTTCTTATTATATATTTTTTTCCTGATATATTTTTTTATTTTTTTTCATGACATCATGGAATCAGACAAAGTTTATGCTTCTTGACCACTATTTATTTAATTTGTACAATAAATTTCTCTCTTTTTTTTTTTTTATGAGAGATATATGGGTCGTAGCATATAACTTAAAAATTACATAGATCTTCAATATCTTTCTTTTTGTATTTTTCTCCTCTTTTTTTTTTCCAGAAATATCATTTTTTTTTTCAAAATAAGAACTCAAGATCTAAACAATAGATAGTCTCTCTCATGATCAATAAAGGCTCGAAAGCTGTTTTCTCAGTCCTCTCCACTCACTCACAAAATATGTGTGAGTTTAAAATTTTAGGCACTCTTATAAGGTATATCTTGGGCCACATACTTTAATACCTGATTTTATCACAATGGTTAATCACTCAAAAAAATTTCATAAACCATATTTTTATATTGATCAGAATATTAAAATTGACTTTTTTTTTCAAATAAAAATTAAACATCTTTAGATAGATTAATACATTTTCTATTTTAAATCTTTCAAATATGTAATGTATGGTATTTTTGCAAAAATTACAAAGATACAAGCAATAAACATGATTTTATTATAAAATAATATATATATTTTTATATTTTTTTAATTTTTTTTAATTTTTTTTAATTTTTTTTAAATTTTTTTTTATAAGTTTGTTCTCCCTCCAATCAGAATATGACATTGTCTCGAATGTCAAAATAACTATTAATAAAGAGTACATAATGAAAGAGATATAACCTGGAATTTTATTGAAGATAACAAACTGAAACAAACGCAAACAATCCACGACTTTTGAATCAATGATCCAACTTTCTTTTCTTACTGCTTGATTGCGACCAATTGATCTGTGTTATCATCGGATCATGATTATGAACACAAGCTTCCAAATTATCAATTAATTGGTCGGCAGTCGAAGCACAAATGAGCATCCGTCGTGAATTTTCTGAAATGAAATTTTGTTCCACAGCTTTATCAAGAAATGTCAACAAACTGTCATAATAATTATTGATATTCAACAAGCCCACAGGTTTATTATGGATAATAAGTTGTGCCCAAGAAACAGTGTGAAAAATTTCTTTTAATGTATCAAAACCACATGGTAGTGCGATAAAAGCATCAGAATTTTCAATCATTTGAGTGATTCTTTCATACATAGAAGAAACTTTTAATTCATCCCCAATCGTAACACCTGTAATATTTCCTTCAGCTAAAGCTGTAGGAATAATAAACAAAACTTGACTACCTCCAAGATGAGCAGATGTTGAAACAGATCCCATTAACCCAATATTACCTCCCCCATATACCAACTGAATTTTTCTCTCAGCCAATATCTTTCCAAGATTATTCGCTGCTTCTACAGACACTTCATTTTTTCCAGGACTCGACCCACAAAATACACAAATATTTTTCAATGTTTGTGTAGAGGATCCAGCCATGTTTTTACTTTCTTTTTTGGTCTGCGAAAATAGAGAGAAAGATGAGAGATTTTATAGGGATAATATGTTATCATAACAAAACTATGGGTCACAGCTGTAAACAGAATAAATAGTAAAAACAATAATGACACACATGCATATAAACAGTAGTGTGATTGTGGCTCACAATTTTCCTCTGGTTTTACGTCTAGAAACGACTTCAACGCCTTCTATGAGTCGAGGATATGCTTCCCATACAATTTTCTTATAAATTGGCAAATAGAGTCTTTTTTAGTCGGATTCCCAAGACTATGACGCTCATCTTGGAATTGTTTCCATAAACGGAGAAGTTCAATATGCACATGTCCACTAGAATGCGTCTCAAGAGTCAATAAGATGTTATATAAAGACTCCTTACTCAGCTCATTCTTAATGAAACCGATTTTATCTTCTCTGTTATTGGAAACACATCCCAAAGATCTGCATCGTTTGTCACAAGTCCATCTTGCACACTTATGACAAACCCCTAAACTTTTGGCCCTTCGTTTTTTCGCATAAGTGCTTTTTCCTAATCTAGGCAAATACCGAATGAGTAATGATTGTGGAATTTCTCCTCCTAATCGGACCTTAGCTTCTATTAGAAGATGAATATCTTCTGGAATTCATTTTTGCATTAGCAATCTCAATCTTTCACACCTTCCTACATAAATTTTTCTTAGAACATTTTCAGAAACAGAGGGAAAATATTTACAAATTTTTGAGAGAATTTCATCCATTTTGAAAAGAAAAGAAATGATTTTTTTTTAAAATTTTTGTATCAGCAATTGTGGGAAACTGATTTAACCGACTATGAGAGTCACGGAGTACCGTTATCCGCCATTTAACCGGGAAATAAAAAGATTAAAGAAAACTGAAATAAAAACAAACAAAATTATATGCAACATAAAAATTTAAGGATCAGAAAAGGAAATAAACTCTTTTTGAAAGATTTCATTTTCCAAAAATGGTTTAAGCCTTTGTCAATTCACTTTAAAAACATCACCATTTTTAGGATTTTCAATATCCACAGCTCCATAAGGATATACATGCTTTACAACATATGGGCCTGTCCATCTTGATCGTAATTTTCCTGGGAATATGTGAAGTCGAGAATTATAAAGCAAAACTTTTTTACCAATCTCAAAAGATTTTTTAAGAATTGTTTTATCATGAAATGACTTGATTTTTGCTTTATAAATCCTTGAATTCTCATACGCGTCATTTCTGAGTTCATTAAGTTGCAATTTGCGCAATTTGTTGGCATCATCCATGCTTGAATTTAAAGTTTTGATCGCCCAATAAGATTTATGTTCCAATTCCACAGGCAAATGATATTGTTTTCCATAAACCAACCTATAGGGAGACATATTCAATGATATTTTAAAATCCGTTCGATATGCCCAAAGTGCATCACTAAGTCGCAGAGACCAATCTTTTCTATTTGAGTTAACAGTTTTTTCCAAAATTTGCTTTATCTCCCTATTAGCTAATTCAACTTGTCCATTTGTTTGAGGATGATAAGGAGTAGTTACTTTATGAGTAATACCATATTTTTTCATTAATGAAGCAAATGGTTTATTAACAAAGTGAGTTCCCCCATCACTTATCATGGCTCGAGGAATTCCAAATCTACTAAAAATATTTTCTTTTAAAAATTTGATGACTATTTTATGATCATTTGTTCGGCATGGAATTGCCTCTATCCATTTGGAAACATAATCAACTGCAACTAAAATATACAAGTATCCAAACGACGGTGGAAAATGTCCCATAAAATCAATTCCCCAACAGTCAAAGATTTCAATTTCAATGATAGGATTCAAAGGCATCATGTTTCTTTTTGAAATCGCACCCAATTTTTGACAATTTTCACAGATCTTGCAGATTTCGTGGGTGTCTTTAAACAAAGTGGGCCAATAAAATCCACACTGCAAGATTTTTGCAGCCGTTTTCTTTTAAGAAAAATGTCCTCCGCATGCTTCTGAATGAAAAAATTTAATGACACTACTTACCTCATTGTCGGGTATGCAACGTCGAAAATTTTGATCTGGACAATACTTGAACAGATACGGATCATCCCAATAAAATTTTTTTACCTCATTCAAAAATTTTCTTTTATCTTGGGAACTCCATTGCGGTGGCATTTTTCCTGTCACAAGAAAATTTACTATGTTAGCAAACCAAGGTGTAGTAGTAACTGAAAATAGATGTTCATCAGGAAAATGATCGTTAATTGCTGTAATTTCACAAGATGATCATGTTACTAGTCTCGATAAATGATCGGCTACGACATTCTCGGTTCCTTTTTTATCTTTGATCACAATGTCAAATTCTTGGAGCAACAAAATCCATCGTATCAGTCGTGGCTTTGCATCCTGTTTGGTCAACAAATATCTAATAGCAGAATGATCAGTAAACACAATAGTTGTTGATCCAATCAAATAAGAACGAACTTTATCTAATGCAAATATTACAGCAAATAGTTCTTTTTCAGTTGTGGAGTAATTCATTTGAGAATTGTTTAAAGTTCTACATGCATAATATATCACATAAGGCTTACCGTTTCTTCTTTGACACAGTACTGCACCGACTGCATAATCACTCGCATCGCACATGTTTTCAAACGGTAAAGACCAATCAGGAGGTTGCATGATAGGAGCTGATGTTAAATGTCGAATAATTTTATCAAAAGCATTTTGACATTCTTGAGTCCACTCAAATGCAGTGTCTTTTGTTAAGAGGTTACAAATGGGTTTAGAGATTAAACTAAAGTCCTTTATAAACCTCCTATAAAATCCAGCATGTCCCAAAAATGAGCGAATTTCTTTAATGGTTTTTGGAGAGGGTAAATTGGCAATGACATCAACTTTTGCTTTATCAACTTCAATTCCATGAGATGACACGACATGTTTCAAAACAATTCCAGAAGTAATCATGTAATGACATTTTTCCCAAAAGACATTTTTCCTCGCATCTTTTTAAAACTTTTTCCAAATCTTCAAGACAATTATCAAATGTATTCCCAAAGACAGTTAAATCATCCATAAAAATTTCCAAACAATTTTCAACCATGTCGCAAAAAATGCTTAGCATTTGAAATGTTGCTGGGGCATTGCATAATCCAAATGGCATCCTTCTATATGCAAATGTTCCAAAAGGGCATGTAAATGTAGTTTTATCTTGATCCTCGATTGCAATGGGAATTTGATAATAACCTGAATATTCATCAAGAAAACAGTAGTATGGATGACCTGCTACTCTTTCTAAAATTTGATCCAAAAATGGTAATGGAAAATGATCTTTTCTAGTGGCGTCATTTAATTTTCTATAATCAATACACATCCGCCAACTAGATGGGACTCGACTTGTTAACAATTCACCTTTTTCATTTTTTATCATTGTGATGCCAGATTTTTTTGGAACTACTTGTGTTGGGCTTACCCACTTACTATCAGAAATAGGGTAGATAATCCCAACATCGAGTAGTTTGAGAACTTCAGTTTTCACAACATCTTTCATGTGTGGATTTAATCTCCTTTGTGGTTGTTGAGATGTTTTAGAATTTTCTTCTAAGTGAATTTTGTGAGTGCAAATTAGTGGATTAATGCCCTTAAGATATTTTAGTGTCCAACCAATTGCATTTTTATGTATTTTAAGCATATCAACTAATTTACCTTCTTGATTACTTGATATTTTGGAAGAAATTATCACCGGATATGTTTCATCTTCTCCAAGAAATGCATACTCAATTCTTCTGGCAAGGGTTTTAACTCCAATATGGGTGGTTCGTCTTTGTTCTCATATTTTGCCTCAAATTCATTTTCTGATCCTAGTAACGGGTGATACCTAATAAAATCATCAAGATCAATTTCAATATTTTCTTTAACAGTATCGATTGAACAAATATCTAATTGGTCACGAGTACTCCCTTCTTGAATGTTTTCTTCCACAAGAGTTTCAATAAGATTTTCATCTTCACTTTCATCTCCTTTGTCATGTGGTTGCTTACAAAGATTAAACACATTAAGCTCCAAGGTCATGTTACCAAATGACAACTTCATTATTCCATTCCTGCAATTTATAAGAGCATTAGAAGTTGCTAAAAATGGACGACCTGAAATTACAGGAATTGCATTACAAGATTCGATAGGTTGTGTATCTAAAAGTATGAAATCGACAGGATATACAAAGTTATCAACTTGGACCAATACGTATGCTACCATACCTCTTGGCACCTTAACAGATCTATCGGCAAGTAAAAGTGTTACCGAAGTAGGTTTTAACTCGCCTAGATTGAGTTCTTGATAAACCGAATATGGAAGTAAATTCACACTAGCTCCATGATCAAGCAAGGCTTTTTTAATCTTTCGTTCTCCAATAATACATGAAATAGTAGGACAACCAGGGTCTTTGTATTTCAAAGTATTATTATTTTGAATGATTGTACTTACTTGTTCGGTTAAAAATGCTTTCTTTTTCACTTTCAATTTTCTTTTCACAGTGCACAAGTCTTTCAAAAATTTGGCATATGATGGTACCTGTTTTATTACATCTAATAAAGGAATATTAACTTTTACTTGTTTAAAAATATCATATATATCAGAGTTCAAATTTGATTTTTTTTTTCTATTTTTCAATGCATGAGGGAATGGTGGTGACACTGTCAGTTGAACCTCCTCCTCGTAAGTTATGGGTTCCACTTCCTTACACTTTGAAGTTGATATATCATCATCTTCACAAGGTTCAAGAATGGATTTTTCCACAACCTTACTACTTCGAAGGGTAATAACAGATTTTACCTGATCCATCAGTTGAGTTCCAGAAGTTCCAGTTTGTGAATGATGATCCTTGGGATTAGGCAGAGGTTGTGAAGGAAATTTACCTTTTTCATGAACATTAAGTGCAGATGCAAATTTAGCAAGAGTATCTTTCAAATCTGTCATGGTTTTAGTAGTTTGAGTATTGATAGACTCATGCTTTGCAATGAAAGAATTCAGTAAATCTTCCAAATTCCTTTTAGGTGGAGGAACATAAGGTGCATAATTTTCAAAATTTTGTTGATTTTGAAAATGTGGTTGCGGAAGTTGTGCAGTATTATCATTCCTTCAACTAAAATTTGGATGATTTCGCCAACCTGGATTGTAATTTTGAGAAAATGGTTCAAAATTTGGTCTTTTGAAATTGTTCAAAACATTGGCTTGTTCATGGAGACATTCTTTAAAAGAGGGCAAAGTGGGACAATCTTTTGTGAAATGATCACTTGTATCACAGATGTGACACACAATTTCTTGAACAGATTTTAATTGACCATTCTTTTTCAATTCAAGTGCCTCAACTTTTCTTGCCAAAGAGGTAAATCTAGCTTGAAGATCATGTTCATCTTTGAGAGTGTACATACCTCCACCAGATGTAGGAGATTGAATCTTGTTTGATGGTTCGCTTGTACCTATAGTGTCCCAATTTTGATCATTTTCAGCTAATGAATCGAGATACTCAATTGCCTCGTTTGGATCTTTATCTTCAAATGTTCCATTACACATAAATTCAACCATTTGCCTATCTTTAGGTGTTAATCCTTCATAAAATTGAGAAACAACCCTCCAAATTTCAAAACCATGATGTGGACAAAGATTAAGCAATTCTTTATATCTATCCCAACACTGATAAAAAGTTTCTCCTTGTTTTTGAGTGAAAGTGATGATTTGCATTTTGAAAGAATTTGTTCTATGCGATGGAAAAAACTTTTTCAAAAATTGTTGTTGCAATTGATCCCAAGTTCGAATGGATCCCGATCTAAGATTTTGTAGCCAAGTTTTAGCTTTATCTTTTAAAGAAAAAGGAAAAAGCTTAAGTCGAATGGTGTTCATGCTACAATTTAGATCATTATATGTGTTGCACACTTCTTCAAACTCTCTTGCACACTTCTTCAAACTCTCGTAAATGCATGTATGGATTTTCAGAATCTAAGCCATGAAAGTTGGGTAAAAGTTGGATAATACCAGGCTTAAAATTGAAATGAGATGCATTAGGGGGAAAAACTAGACATGAAGGTGCATTAGTACGTGTAGGATCCATGTGATCTCTAAGTGTTCTTCGTCTATCATGATCATGTTGAGATTGAATTTCATCTTCATTTTCTTGGATGGGTTCTTCCGCCATGTTTTGTAAAAATAAAGGGTTATTTCGAATGAGTCGACCACTAAGTGTACGTGACCAAATGCTCATGCAAATGCAAATGCAAAAAAATAAAAACACACAAAAGCAATAAAAATTCAAATAAAGAAAAATAAACTATAAAGGAAATTAAATAGACTTGAAATTAAATTATACTTCACCGGCAACGGCGCCAAAAACTTATTGCGACTCTGATTGTTGCACTCCCAAGAGCAGGTTGTCCAAAAGTAGTATAATTCGATGAGCCCGATATCGTATCCACAGGGAAGCTAAGGTAATTACAAGTCCACTACAATGTCTTTTTGTTTTGTTTTGTTTTTGTTTCTTTTTAATTTTAATTGTTTGAATCTTTAATGGGTAAATTTTAATTGTTCAAATTTTAATTTAAGTAGTTGAGATTAAAAGATCCACTCTTGGTATTTTAATCAAGTTAACATTAACGAACAATATTGAAATCCACTTAATAAAATGGTTCCAATATATTAAATAATCATATTTATATTATGTTATATATTATTATCTTATAAGAATATAATATATACAAAAACTTATAAATGTGGTCATGTATTTATTGTGCTATATATATTTGTAAACACTAAATCAAGGTTCCCACTTTAAATGGTTGGTAAAACCAAACTAACATTTAAATAGTACCAAGAAATTAATATTATGATATATTTATATATAGTAAATCAAGTTTCCCACTTTAAAAGGTTAGTAAAACCAAACTAACATTTAAATGGTACCAAGAAATTAATATTATAATATATTCTTATATAATAAATCAAGGCATCCACTTTAAATGGTTGGTAATACCAAACTAACATTTAAATGGTTCCAAGAATTTAGTGTAACATATAGCAACAATAAATCAAAACTCCCACTTATAAGTAGGGTATAAAAATACTTAAAAAATAAATATAACATAAACAATAAATAATGATTAAATAATATAAAACATAGATTCTTACCTTTTAGTAACCTTATTATCATGCCAAGAGTTTCACCTTTTCATCTCAACTTTAGGAAGTTAGCTATTCATTATTCAAAGTGTAAAACTTTGAATATGAAATTATCATGCTAATTATATTTAAATGAAGAAAAAAAGGAAAAATATAGAGAGAAATATTATGAACTCAAAGGTTTGTTCATAGAATGAGGGATATCTCAATACATTACAATGCACCCCTATTTATAGCCAAATTTGGGGAGACAACCTCAAATTAAAATATTATTTTTTTACACAAAAGTATTCATTGGTGTTCCAAGATATTATATTATATTACACATCACTTTTGAAAATCTTTTTCTCCGAATTTGCTTCTTCACATAAAAAGTAACATGTGGATAATTGAGTTGTCTAGTTGTGGTATGTTTTTCAAACCATTTGACCAAGTAATTTGAGAGATATGGTCAAAATATTAGAGCATGGTAAAACTGCCACTCCTTTGGTATCTTTATTTGTTGCTTAATTTAATCCCACTTGTGAGAAGATTTTTATCTCATGCTTGCCATCAATATTGTAGATATTAACATCAACTTTCTACAGGTCCAAGAATCATCTTAATCCCATTTGAAACTCCAAGTTTATTCTTGTTTTATCGAACCTGTAAAAAATAGTAAAAACTTGTAATTACACAACAACTTATATTTTATACAATTTATTATAAAACATATAATATTTAAACATTTAATAAAACAAAAACTATATATTTATATTATAAAACATTTAATTAATGTACAATTTTTATGTTTATCATCCTCTCACGACATCCACATTCATATTATCATATCATCATATTCGTATCAATGGAAATACGATCGTCGGTCTCACAATGGGACCATAACCCTCATGATATCTCCTTCATATCATCATATTAGTCACAATTAATTCACTTCCTTCAACGTTTCATATTCTCATCACTTTATAAAATTAGACATGCATAAAACGTTTTTCTTTTAAACCAAGCATGCAACATAACTTTTAACGTTTTTGTGTAATCATAAAACCCATAAACATTTCAAAAGAAATCTTTTAACATATAAAAATACATAAATCTTTAAATAAGCATTTCAACATCATAACCAATTAAAATATGCATTTAAATCATAAACTTTTAAAATAAACATTTTAACGTATTAAATCATAACCTTTTAAAATAATATTTTGACATAATAAATCGCGAACTTTTAAAATCAATGTCATACAAATACATAAACATTTGAAATAATAATATTAGAATGTAAAACAACATTCAGGACACTGCCATGACGTTCACTAACTTCTAGGTGTAAAATGACCATTTTACCCCTAGACGTAAAATTTCAAGTTTTTGACATTTTCTTAATTTCATTGACTCTAACATGTCCCAAATAATTATTTAAGCTAGAAGAATTTTGCCATATTTTTTGGCATAAATCGATGACTTATAAATAAATCTTTAAATGTGACGTATTATTGCGTTTTAATCACGCATTAAACCAAACCTTAATATAAAATTCCAAAATTAAAAACTTAGACTTATAGTAATTATTTGAGCTTAAATATAATTTTTCATAATTTTATGAAGATTAAACTAAATGTTTTAATTAACTCGTTAATTAGCGGTTCGTGCAACGATTAAATCCCGAATAAATCCAAAACTCCTTATTTTGATCCCAAATTTTAAACATAATATTTTTAGTATTTATTCTACCCTTCCAGTCATGAGCCACACCCGCGGACCCATGGTTCTAATTTTTGTTCTTAAAATTTTCGCTTTTGACACCTTATCGAACACACCGAGCCATCTCCTAATTTACTCGAGCCATGCCCAAGCCACCTCAAGCCAAACCATAACCAACCCACCTAGGGACCATACTGACCAAGCCCAGCTCAAATAACCTACCTTGCCCGCTCAAAAACTTGCTGGACAGAAGACCTGTTTGCATGCTTGTGTGCGTGTGTTAGTGTCCCTAGTGTATTAGGTTTCTTAGTTGCCTAGGACTCATCAAGACATCTAACCACTGACCCCTCATGACCTTAACCTTCTCTGGACCATGCCTAGACCAAGCCCAAGCCCCTAAACCCGAGCAGCGAACCCCTGAATCTTGACAGCAACCTCACGCCTAACTTGATGTCATGAGCTTCTCCCTCACGTTTTTGTGTTTGGTTCGAGCCACCCTGCACCAACTTATGACCATTCCCTCTAGGGACCCTCCTAGACCATTAGAATCCATAGGGCTCGAGCCCTAGTTGCAAACCGAAGCCATACATCCCGGTAACACAAACTGGCCGAGAAACCCACATGCACTATAACTCTTGTTTCTGTTGGTAGGACCTGGCCAACCTAACCAGACCCTGAACCATCCCCTCTAGCACCCTTCTAGGACCCTAAGGACCTATCCTAGGCCAGCACGAAGCTCCTGGTCGTGCCAACCAAACATGCACAAGCTGCTGCACCCAAGTGCTACACTTTGCTGAAACTCTCGGGTGGAGTCCTAGCTTGCTAGGACTCCTCCCCAGCCCATGGTCTCGAGTTCTAGCGTGGCTAGGATTCTTCCCTCGACCCATAACAGACCCTAGCTTGCCCTAGACCCAAGCCCTAACCAAGCCAAGCCATCAAGACATGAAAACCGAGCCTACAAACACCATGACAGAATTTGCTCCCAACTTGTGTTCTCTCCCTTTTGCAGCGTATTTGGTTGATTTTATGACCCTAAAACTTGTGTAAGTCCATGATTAATCATGTCCTAACCATGGCGGCCATTTTAAACACATAAAAACATGATTTTGGAATCAAATAACACAAGTTTAAAGCATATATGCACATATTTATGAAAATAAAACTCGTGTGACTTGTTTTCCTGCAAATTGGTAAACAATTACATAATATGGTGTGAAGATGAGTAAAGGGAGAATATGGCGTGCCTTTTCGTTCTAAACGCACGATTTTACGTTGACGATTGCGAAGAATGGGGCCGACAACCTTTGGCTTGATTAATTTTGCAACCTTCAAAACTTCTCCTTGTTTGGCACAATGTATGTGCCCTGTAAATTTGAAAGAAAGGAAAGAGTTTGAGTGGGGAAAGGAGTGGGACGTGTAGTTGTGGAATTAATGGGGAGAAATTGCATTTTAAATAGATAAATAAAACACTAATCAAGCTTAGGCCCATTAGGTAGTTAATTAGGCCCAATTAAGCTCATTAATGATTAATTAAAATATTAAAATAATTTTGCTTAAATAAATTTGTGAATTTATTAGCCGGGTTGCCACAAAGTTCGTATTTTTGTTGAAAATCAAACACCGATAAAAATTACGCCTCGACGTATAAAATCTATTAAAAAACTCCTTGTTTTCAAAAATAAGAAAAATCATCACCCATATTTTAAATAATTAAAAACAACTAACCAGTAAAACATTTTCTATTTTTCACCCTTCAGTCTCCGTTCCTCGATCGCAACTCGAATAACCTTTAAAAATACATTTTAATGCAACCATGTAGAAAAATAAATTTTAAACATGTCAAAATGCACAACATAAATAATTAATGCAATTAAAACATTTAATTAAAATACAAAGGAATTTAATAATTGCATGCACGTGGTTTGCGTGTACGTTTAAGTTTTTGGGGCGTTACATTAACTGTGCATGCGTGCTTTTGAAAAGCTACAGAGTAACCATTATCGCACAGTTGACTAATGCTAATCAAATTGTAACATAAATTTTCAACCAAGAGCACGTCATTTATAGTAATGTTACAATGGATAATCTTACCCTTACCCACAGTTTTACCTTTTGAGTTGTCCCCAAAAGTTATCTTTGGTCCAGTACAACTCATTATTTGTGAAAGTAGACTCTTTTGTCAAGTCATATGTCTGGAACAACCACTGTCCAGATACTATGTTGAGCTGCTGATCTTGGCTTTCCTCTCCTGTTCCTGCAAGCAAAAAGTTTTAGTAATTGGTACCCAATCTATTTGGGTCCAAGCCTTATCAGTCCTTTAGGAATCCATATTTGTACAATTCTAGGTGACATGTACTTCGGGTATCCAAAGAAATGTGTGCAATAAAAGGTCTGTTATTTTTAACAGAATGCATCTTAGAATGTTGTTCTTCCCTTCCGTTTTTGTTGTCTAGCCTGTATCTCTTTTGAACAGGTTTAGAATTATAGTGCTGGTAGTTTTTAACCTTGATAGAGGGTTGTCCTCCTGAGTTGAATCCTCTAGTGGATCAAGAACTCTGGTGAACTCTTCCCTTAGGTTCAACATAGCCCAGACCATAATGCTTTCTTCTGTTCGTCTGATCTACAGTCCTTTCAACTCGAAGAGTTGGTTCTAATGGTTCATATACCACACTGGATTTAACAAAACAAATGTGTTTCCCTTTGCTTGTATCCAGTTTTGGCTTAGTACTGGTTTAAGAAGTGCTTTCCCTATTGCTGAATCTGAGACCACTCCTGTCTCCAGATTTTATCTGCAATTCTTGCATCTTCTCTAGTGAAACAGAAGACATGTTCCATGCATTTACCAGAATAGATAACTTCTGATTCTCAGACTTCATCGTTTGGTAATCTGAATTCACCCTGTCATTCTCAGTTCTTAATTTACTCATCTCAACTTCAAGATTGCTACAGCCATTCTCTTGCAAGCAAGTGAACTTACAAATTTGATCCTTTAAGTTTTGATTTTCAATTTTAGCTTCTTCGAATAACTGAGAAAGTCTCGAGTATTCTTCCACCATGTCATGCAGTGCATTGACCAAATCATTTCGTGTAAATTCATTAGAGTCAAAGTCAAATACCTCTCCAGATGTCGAGGTAGATTCAGTGTCTGCCATGAGACATTTGATGTCTTCTGCATCGCTATCACTGGAATGACTTTCTGAGTCAGAAGACTCAGAACTAGAATCCACCCATTTAGATTTGCTTTCCTCAGCAATCATCGCTTTGCGGTCTCTTCTAGATTTCTTGTCATTCCTCTTGTATTCCTTTTTCTTCTGATCATCTTTCTTTGGCTTCGGGCAATCAGCAATGAAATTCCCAACTTTTCCACAATTGAAACACGCAATGTCACCAGATGGTGAATCCTTCTTAAAGTTTCGATTAGGACCATGGTAAGCTCGATTATTCTTCTTCATGAATCTGGAAAATTTCTTCACAAACAAAGACATTGCATCGTCACTGATCTGTTCAGCAGTCTTTTCAGATGTGCTTTCAATGGCAGTAGCAGGTGATGCACTTGGAACAACTTCAGCATGTAGCAATAAGAGCCTTGGTAGGTGGATTTGATGAGGGCTCTTCTCCACTTCTCACTTTCAGTCCAAACTCATAAGCTTTTAAGTCTGCAAACAAGTCTTGTAGTTCTAACTTGTTCAGATATTTAGATACTCTCATAGCCATAGTTTTTACATCCCATTCTCTGGGTAGAGGTCTCATTACTTTGATTGTTATTTCTCTGTTGACATATTCTTTCCCAAGAGCTTATAGCTCATTAAACAAACTGCTGAAACATTCATCAAACTCATTCAGAGTTTCTCCAACTTTCATTTTGAGATCTCGAAATTCTGCATTGCTACTTACAACTTATTTTCCTTCGTTTTTTCATTTCCTTCACAGATTTGGATAAGTTTTTCCCAAATCTCTTTTGCAGTAGAACACATCTTGATCTTACTGAAGGTATTTTTGTCGAGAGTTTTGTAGAGAATTTCCTTCGCAACATTTTCAAGATTAGCTTTCTTTTTATCCTCACTTGTCCATTCTCCTCTGTGCTTCTCAACCATCTGAGGTGCCCTCTCAGTAACAGCAATAGCAGTGTTAGGCTTTAAAATCTTCAATGGACCATCTGTGATGACAAACCACATGTTATCGTCTTGAGCTGCAAGATGAGCTTGCATCCAGATTTTCCAATCATCGAAATCTTCTTTTGAGAACATGGGAATTTTGTTGAAGTGTGCCATATCTGTTGCAAATATATAGAACAAGAAGAATCTACTCTGATACCACTTTTTGGGGATCGATATAGAGTTTAGAGGGGAGGGTGAATAAACTCTTTCCTTTGTTTGACAATTTTGAAAAGGGTGCTAGAATCCTGTTACATATTATAGCTAATATTGTTCAAATGTAAATCCAGCAGATCACAATAATAAGTGCGGAAACGATCCAATGGAGTACGATGAAACTAAATAAAACAACTGGCTGGAAGTTCGAAGATAAAATCTTCTACGTCTCCCCTTCTTCTGTTTCCAGAAGGTATCACTAAAAGACTTTGGATATTACAGTACAACACTTGTACACACCCACTTCAGTAGGGCTTACCCTTAGCCTACTGAAATTCTTAGTCACACAACTCAGTAAAACGAATACAACAAAGTTCAGGAAAAGACTCTTTTCCAGTTTACAAACTCTTCTCAATAAGATATAGTAAAGTGTTTAGCTTGAAGAGGTTACGAAACAGCAACACAATATGATCTTAGAAGATCGGATATTGATAATTAAGCGTGTGCTGCTTTTCTGTACGTTGAGCTTTGAAGTTAAGTAGTAGTTGATGATAGCTCAAACTCAAGTTGGAATAATCGTTGCATTGATAAATATATTAACTTTTTTTCTATAAAGGATTGATCTTCTTATATATAGAAAGCTTGAGTCCAACGTAAACAAAATGGCTTCTTTTGACTTCTGAAGAATCAGCTTTATCACCTAAAAAGGGACCTGCAGAAAGCTTTCAGAGTCTTTGCTTTATACCAAAGGTATGGCGTATTAAATAACTTCATACAACATTAATGATGCAATTAATACTAGTACTAGGTAAAGTAACGGTAACATTTGAGACTGTAACGATTCAAACAAGAGACGTTAAGTTACTTCTGCTTAAGCTAAGTTCTGCTTATAAAGCTACGTTCTGCTTATGAAGCTACGTTATGCTTCTGGTTTTTCTAAGCTGTTCGAGTATTGATTTTGTTAACGCAATACGAGAGGTTCTGCTTTTATATAGTTTTCTGGTTTAGCTATCGCGACCTACTGGTTTTGACTCTCATCACCACAATTAAATTAAGTCTAACAATATGTATAGGAAATGGCTGCGACAATTGCCTAAAACTTTTGACAAAATATCCTTACGATGCCTCTACTTTATAAAATTGATACGTCCATGCGCCTCTGCATTTGACTCTCGGGCTCCCGATGGTATGAGAAATGCGTATAAATACTGGTGATTGAGGTCTCTACACACACCTCATAAGAATAAAATACATCATCTACATAGAGTGTTGTAGTTCTTAGAAGGCTTTAATCGGAGAAAAAGCAGAGAACTTACAAATTTTCAATGTCCGAAGGTAACACTCGATCCGCTTCCGCAAATTGTTTATCATGTTTATAATATACCTTTATAATATGATTTTTGAGAAAAATTCTGACATTTGGTATCAGAGCGATGATAGCTCTGCTTTGAAAAATTTGTTTTTTCATTCCTCTTAAAATCCGATATCATGAACTTTTGAAACAATATATGAAAGTTTTGTTTAAGAAACTTAAATTTTGAAGTTCATACACAATAATATTAAGAAATTTACCTGAGAATTTCTTCTGAACATAACTGTCGGAGAACTTTGTTGCACTTTGAAGTCTTGAAGATGACTATATTCAGTTTCTAGATTTTTTATAATCATTACGAAAGTTTTTGAAAATTTTTAACGGAAGATTGAAGAAGTTGTTGATATAAAGGAATAGAAATAATCCGCCTTCACATATTGAAGCATTTAATATTATATAAACATGTCACGTGAATCTTATTAAATTCTCTGCAAAGTTTTTATTATTATAATATATTTTTTATATTTTTTACAAATATTACTATAATGAATATTATAATAATATATTGTGAAATGAGATACATGTAGCCAACATATTTATTTGAGATGGATGATTGCTCACAAATCCAACCACCATCCAATTGCATTGAGCTGTTGTTTGAATAAATTTGAATGCACGATTTTATTCAAATCAAATGTTGTTGATAATTATTATTAAGGATGTGGTTCTTGGTATTGGTTGTCAAATTTGAGATTTTTTTTTATTATTTCCTAATTTGAAATAATAATAATAATAATAAAAAATAAATTTTAATTTGGTAATTAGCTTCTTAAGTTTGAAGTTATGAAATTTTCAATACACGTTTACAAATTAATTTGGCATGTTATATACTATGTCAAATATTATAGATATTTATTTATTTGAAATGAACATGCAAATTTAATATTATGCTTGCATTTATTTTTTAAGTTTTTAAATTCAAATTGTATTGAAAAATATTTTGGTAAATCAAGATTCACATTATGTTCATATTAAATTAATTGAGTTGTTTATAATTTAAAATGAACATATCAAGTAAAAATGTGAATATAAAGTTATTTAATCAAAAAATTTGGCTTATAAAGATTCACATAAATTATCCTAATTAATGTAATGTCCCGAAAATTTGAAGTTCCACGTAAACCACATGCATGCAAGTTATTAATTTTTTTGTATTTTATTAAATTGTTTTAATGCATTAAAAAATGTTTATTGCATAATTATGTGTTATTTTATTTTTATGCATTTAATGCATAATTATTGCATGGTTAGGATTTACTTCACTATATTTTTAAAAGTTCACGCATTAGGTTTTTAGATGCATTTCGCGCTCGAACGAGGAATAGAGACCGAGGATTAATCAGGAAAAATATTTTTATTACATGATTAATTTTAATTAATTAATATGAGGTGTTGTTGAGGGTAATTTTTAAAATTGAGCCTTGGTGAGTATTTTTTTCTCCGGGTCGTATTTTTAATCGGTACGCAAATTTTATCGAAACAAGAAACTTTTTGAGGGCTCGGGTAATATTTTCAAAAACATACCTAAATGAAATATTTTTCGGGAATGTTTTTGGGCTTGATGGGTTTGTTTTAGGAATTAATGGGCTTAAAAACCCTTTTAAACCATTTAATTTTAATTAAGCCCATTTAAGCTTAAGCCTTTTGTTTAATTACATCACTAAGTAACCGTAAACCTACCTAAACACCTAGCATCCATCCACTCCACATTTCAGCATCCTCCCTCACGTCATTTTCAGTAGCAACTCTCGGCCAAGCTTTGTTCTTTCAAGAAAACCTTTCCCTACTCCTCCAGTGTTCATCATACGCACGCATCTCCAAATTTTCTAGCATACGATCATCAAGGCATGATTGTATTCTCATTTTTCTCATCAGTCACTCCAATATTATTCTGAAAATTATGTATGTACTAAAAAATGTAGTGATCTAAGTTGAGGTTGAATTTGTTTACAAGTTATACATGAAATATTGTACCTTTTTGCATCTTACTCACGTTTTTCATGTGGCTGTGCAAGGGAATGTAGGTTGCTGTTGCTAGGGGGATGAAACATGTCAAGATTTAAAGGAAAATTGTGTTGTAGTCGGTGAGGGTGCGAGTGGTTGAAGGGTAGGGTGCTTTCCTTGAAGGTGTGGCTCGGTTGTGGGGTAATTGGTGGTTGGGTTTGAGCTGGCAGTGAAAGAACCGATCCAAGGCCTGGACAAGACACTGGTGGGTCTGATACATGGCTGAGGATGGCTCAAACGCTGCTGGACCTGCCCACAAAGACGATCGATCGGCTTAGTTAGAAATGGACGTGGGTGGTGCTTCTTTGGTGACTTGCGGTTTTTGGAATAGTGCAACCTTCATGGGGCCAAGGGTTTGATTTGAGCAGGTCTAGGAAGGTCTTGAGGAGGGCTAGGAAGCGTTGGTCCAAGGATGGTTGTTGGAAACTAAATTTCGGCTGTTTGACAAACTAAGTGCTTGAATCAATTGGACTAAACTGATCAAAGAAGTTTGACAGTAACTGAACAAATACTCAAACTGACAGTCGCCTATAACTGAAGATTAATGCGCAGATTAATAAAGGCAACTGAACCAGTGGAAATGAACTTACGCAGATAAATGACTGATGAGTTGGAAACTGATCAGTTGCTACACTTAGTTGTGAGCTTATCAGCTATTGCTTATCAGCTGATCCTTCAGCTGTACACGTCATCAGTTAACGAAAAGGACATTCAACTGACAACAATACAAAGCATACTACAACAAATAGTGGGAACGCCGCAAAGCTGCAGTGTACGAATGTCAGAAAGATATTGACGTGGCAAACAACGGATATGAAGATTCAAATTACATTGATTATTACCGTTGAAGAGAAGCCTATAAATAGCAGAGAAAAGAAGTTGCAAAATAATAATTATCGATTCACTATTCTATTAATCTTGCTGTAATTCTCGCTCATATTCACAGATGAGAAGCTCACACTTATCAGATTTATTCATAGCATTCTAGGCTATTTTTCGAGCTTACTAGAACACATTATTTTGTTGTAAATTCGATCTTTACAAGATAATAGTTGTGCTAAGTCCAGCTGAGTTTGTGAAACATTTTGTAAGCTAACAGTTTCAGTTTTGACATTGTTAAGTCCACACTTAAGTGAGTCTGTACAAGTACCTATGCTTGTGATAGAAGGGATGACGTAGGATTGATTGAAATCTCTGAACATCCATAAATTCTCGAGTGTTCTTATTTCAGCTTTTTTTCTATCTATCAGCCAATTTATTTCCACACTTTATTGTTAACTGATCGATATCGACTGACAAGATTCCGATTTTCAGTTTGTCACTAAACTACCTCAACATTCGACAAGACTGTGAAAATCGTGAGTGTTTATTCAACCCCCCTTCTAAACACTCCTTCACCAGTTAATCGATCATATCACTGGTCGAAGCCGGTAGAGCCTAGGGTCGATAGTTTTCGAATTTCGGGTATTAGGTTTTTCGGAAGTGGGTACGCGATAATTCCAGCAGCTATTTGGGCACTTTCGGGAGCCTTAGTGGGTTTGTTATGTGAAGTTTAGGGGCTGTTAGAATGTGTTTTATGGTGGTAAAGTTTTGGGAAAAATTTGGTAAAGGTTCGGGTCGATACGGGTTAAAACTGGGACCCTGGTCCAAGTTTTAAAACGGATAGATTATGTTTTGAAATGAACTCGAGTTTACATCTAAAAAATACTTTTAAATATGTTTTGAGATTTTTTAAAAATTTTGGTAAGTTTCGGGTCGAAATTTAGAGGTCCAGTGGAAAAACAGTCATTTTGGGTTTCCAGGGGCAAAATGGTCATTTCGCACCTGATGTGAGTTTTTTGTCCTGACAGAGCCCTTAGTACAAATTTATAATGTTTTTACATGTTTATGCATCATGTATATGAATTTTATGTAATTATGAAAAATATGGTGCATGCTTGGTTTTAAGGAAAATTTACGTTTATGCATGCTTTTATTAAGTGATTAATATAATGACACGTTTTTGAAGGATGAGAGTTGGTTGTGACTGACAATGACACGATGACATGTAAGGCCAGGGCTTAGTGGACAGGTAATGTCTCTGATGTCCTCGCCACCAGGTACATCGGTTACACGTAGATGGGTCCATCGACTGACATGATGATACGAAAGTCACAGCTAATGAACGAAATTCAATTTAAGAGAATGAACACACATATGTGGACATGATGATATGTACTATGATTATGATTATGCTTGATAAGTTTTTAATTATGCATATCACTTTTCACGATCATGAAATGTATGTTGATTAATGTATTTTTCACTACTGCATGTTATGTATATATTTGATATAATGTTACAGATTTGTTGAGTCTTTAGACTCACTAGGTGCGAATGATGTAGGTGAGCATGTTGATGTGCGGATTGGAGGTGTTGAAGACTGAGTAGGCTAAGCAGGGCGGTGCATTTGATGACCTGAGGACCTTGCATTTTTACGCATTATATGTTTATGAGACATGGGTTTAAGCATTTTGGTTAAATGGTTTTGAATTGTGGTTGACGTTGTGGATTTTATTTTAAGATTTAATTAACTGCAGTTATTTTTATTCAGATGTTGGATGACCTTTTGAAAGTATGTTCAACTTATTCAAATGTTTTTGAGCGAGTGTATCTTCCGCCTTAGCTTTAAAACAAAAAATGTTTCAGCAGAATTTTTAAACGAGCAGACATTTCAGTTGGTATCAGAGCAAGGGTCCAGTATAGGGTTGTGTCACCTCCAGCTTCTGCGGCTCATTCTTCAAGCCTCAAGTCCATAATTTTACATGTTTCAAATGTTTTTAATTTTATCACCTACATGATTTATGATTTACTGTACATGTTTAGACGCTTTCATGATTTAAGGATTAAATGTTCTGAAACAAAATTAGATTGGATTGCATGTTGGTTACGTTTGGAACTGGACATGTCTAAGTGTTGGAACATTACATGTTCACAATCTTGATTTTGATGTTAACAAGACTTGCTATTTTGTTTCTAATTATTAACCTTAGTGCGCAGGTAGCTGGAATTGATCAGGCTTCAAACTGATCAATTAAGCGAGGTAAAAATGAATTTATCGAGACGTTAATTGAAAAGACCAACTGATTGACCAAACTGAATCAGTTCAACTGACATATCAAAGGACAGTTTAACTGACTGTCCAGTTGACGGATGATTCAACAGAAGATCTTCAGAAGCCCGACCAGCTGATGAAGAGTTCAACTGAAGAAGATCCCAACTGACCAGTTAAACTAAAGAGTGGAATCAGTTCAACTGAAGAGTCAACTGATTTCACCAGCCCAACTGAGGATCAGTTCAGTTGACCAGTTCAGAACATCAGTTAGGAATCATTCAGTTGCAGATCAAGACAAGCTTATCCTTGTGGATTTCAGTTATGCACAAAGATACAAACTTCTATACGATCAAAGGTACAATAATGACGTTGCAGCAAATATTAAAGCCGAGAGATTCCTGAAGGCATGTCAGAAAAGTCAAAACACATATACCAAGGAACGCATTCAAAGCTAAAACGATGACATGTGATGAGTCTTGAAGTACGGTCTCAATGCCTCTATATATACAAGCTCAAGATTATCAGCAGAAAGAGAGAGAGAGAGCACATACTAGAGTGTGTGAAGATATAAAGAAAGTGCACGCTTATTTACATATCAGCACAAGAAGCATTTTGCCCAGAGGGAATACTCAGCATATCAGCTTAGTTTAGAAGCATATTTCCTTCAGTGTGTGAAAACACTTACGGGTAGTTTTCAGAGATCAGTTCTCACACACTCACACACCGCCGCTCAAATACATTCTTTCAAAAAAACAATAAACTTGTATATGTAGTCTTTCTCACATAGACGTTAAACAAGTGTTGACTGGAAGGTGCTGCCTTCAGTCTAGTCTAGGAGTTCAGTTAGGCAGTGGGTAAGTCCTAAGCTGGGTGGGTTATTACACTTGTTGTAATTAATCAAAGTTTTCTAGTTAATCCTACCCGAGGTGGTAGAAGGGGTGACGTAAGAGCAGTTGAAGTCTCCGAACATCTATAAACATATCTTGTGTATTTGATTTTTTAACTACTGTTTTCAAACTATTTGGATCAGCAAGAGTATCTGTCGGTTTAGTTGTCACCATAACTGAACAGATGAATGCAAAAACTGATCTATCCTTTCTTAGTTGTTCAGTCACACAGGATATCCAAAATATATCAGTGTTTCTCAATGAAGGATTATTTTGAGTGTTTTCCGCTTGGTTCAATACAAAACTTGATCTAATTCATCGGTGTATACATTCTTAGAACATGAGCTATTGCAGCTCTTGGAGAATATTTTATTTGAAGCAGCTCAAGGTGCTCTGCAAACGGTCCTTAAATTGGTATCAGAGCTAGTTGTTCTAAGAAGGACATTTGAAAACTGATATTTTAAAATTCGTTTCAAAATATTATTTAGAATTTATTTCAAAATCCTCTTAAATATTTTATGCGCCTGTTATGAGGAGAGAGAAGGTTCTTGGCTCAGCAACTAACATTGTAGCAACTTCTCTCGATTCATTAACTTTGTTGTTTTAAGTAGCTTGCAGGGCTTTGAGTTCGACTGACAGCAGTTCAACTAAACTACTCAACAGACAAAATTTCAGTTGCAAGTCTACCAGTCCAACTGATCAATAGACGAAACCCAACTACTAGCTGAAACTTATGAGTTAAGTGAAACCTAATCATCAGAAGTGCCGCCGCTTCATTGCCATATCAGATCAAATATAGATGTTCAATGCGGTTCCGCACCAGTTGAGTTCAGTTTGAGTCGGCTCGACTAGTTAGCCAGCACAGAGATCAAGTCCAAGACAAATTAGCTGATCTTCAGGCAAAAGAGACTCAAAATCTTTGCAGCATTCAAAGCATTCAAGGCGACCAGTTGTTAGTATATTAAGTTCTATTATGTGTAAAATAAATGATGTTTGATGTTATTTAAAGTCTGCTTGTAGAGTAGCAATTTCCCTTACATTTGCTGATATGCGCAGAAGTATAATTAAAGGGACGCTTATTTGATTAAATAAACATCTTGTTCATCTAGTTAGACTTTACATAATTGAACTGCTATCTTAAGATTTGTTGTCTAAAGTGTTTGATTGATACTAAAACTTCATTAATCGCATAAATGATTATATTTTTGAAGGGGAGTTTTTCATTCGGTTTCTGAGAGGGAATTTTGTTTAGAATTATGCCACGAACTAAAAAAACTGTTTTCAAATCTTTTCATTCAGTTGTTGAGAGGGAGCTTTTATTTCTGCTATGGCATAAAATGAAGAATTTTCTCTTAACATTTTATATTAAAATTGTTTTAACTATCTAAGTTTTGTGATCATCAAAAAGAGGGAGATTGTTTGAACATTTCATGTTCCAGATCTTGATTTTGATGTTAAAAAAACTTGCTATTTTGTTTCTAATGATTTACCTTCGTGCACAGGTAGCTGGAACTGATCAGGCTTCGAACTGATCAGTTAAGCGAGGTAAAACTGAAGCTATCAAGACGTTAACTGAAAAGACCAACTGATTGACCAAACTGAATCTGTTCAATTGACATAACAAAGGACACTTTAACTGACTGTCCAGCTGATGAATGATCCAGCAGAAGGTCTTCAGAAGCCCAACCAGCCGATGAAGAGTTCAACTAAAGAAGAACCCAGCTGACCAGTTCAACTACAGAATGAAATTAGTTCAACTGACGAGTCAACTGATTTCACGATCTCAACTGAGGATCAGTTCAGTTGACCAGTTAGGAACATCGGTTAGGAATCATTCAGTTGCAGATCAAGACAAGCTTACCCTAGTGGATTCCAGCTATGCACAAAGATACAAACTTCTGTCTGATCAAATGTACAATAATGGACGTTGCAGCAAATATCAAAGCCGAGAGATTGCTCAAGGCATGTCAGAAAAGTCAAGACACATATACCAAAGAACCCATTCAAAGTTGCAACGACGACATGTGATGAGTCTTGAAGTACGGTCTAAATGCCTCTATATATACGAGCTCAAGATAATCAGCAGAAAGAGAGAGAGCACATACTAGAGTGTGTGAAGATATAAATAAAGGGCACACTTATTTACTTATCAGCTTACAAGAAGCATTTTTCCCCGAGGGAATACTAAGCCATATCAGCTTACTTTAGAAACATATTTCCCTCAGTGTGTGAGAACATTTTCGGGTAGTTTTCAGAAATCAGTTCTCACACGCTCACACACCACCACTCAAATGCAGTCTTGCAAAAACACAATAAACTTGTTTATGAAGTCTTTATCACATAGACGTTAAACAAGTGTTGACTGGAAGGTGCTGCCTTCAGTCTAGTTTAGGAGTTCAGTTAGGCAGTAGGTAAGTCCTAAGCTGGGTGGGTTATTACACTTGCTGTAATTAATCAAAGTTTTTTAGTGAATCCTACCCGAGGTGGTAGAAGGGCTGATGTAGGAGCAGTTGAAGTCTCCGAACATCCATAAACATATCTTGTGTATTTGATTATTTAACTACTGTTTTCAAACTATTTGGATCAGCAAGAGTAATTGTCGGTATAGTTGTCACCATAACTGAATTGATGAATGCAAAAACTGATCTATCCTTTCTTAGTTATTCAGTCACACAGGATATTCAAAATATATCAGTGTTTCTCAACGAATGATTATTTTGAGAGTTTTCCGCTTGGTTCAATACAAAACTAGATCTAATTCATCGGTGTATACATTCTTAGTGTGGGGACCCAAACCTAATTCGTTTTCTTAATCATTATTAAGGATCAATATAACAATTAAGAAATGTGGGTAATAAATTTTTTTTTGTTTACATAACTAATGCGGAAATGTAATGTACTCGTCCGATATACATATCCATACAAAGGTACAAATCTTGTACAACATATGTTCATCTCAAACAAGAATTCAGTCATAACATAAATTACTGAAATCAATCTACTCTAAGTCCGGATCTCCACGCTAACTCTAATCTCACATCCTCGTCCAGATCCTGATCCAGCCCCACCTGTTTTCATGCACACAAGACAACAGCCGGATAACTCCGGTGAGAACATAATCCCAGTATAAACAATGTAAACATGCAGTCATATAAAAGAATATATAAAAGCATGAAACACATATCCATAACATGTATCAAAATCTGAAAACATGAAATGATATAACACTATAAATCACTCGTGACTCGTCATCTCAGACTCGACTCATCTCTAATCTAGGGATCTCGGTTTCTGCACATTTTCTCATATATCGAATCTCGGCGATAGGAATGAATCAATTTCTAAGCAACATCGATATAAACCAAACATCCAGTGTCTTGGCGAATCAGCCAAAGACTTGGCGCATCAGCCTATGACTCAATACATACTCTGCCTATAAATCAATAGACCACACATATCAATTTCATAATTGCAGATATCAATGCAATAAAATAAAGTATGTGATTTAGAGAAACTCAAGTCAAATCTAACTCGAGTTGTTCAATCCCGAATCAACATTGATTTATACCTTTCTTTCGGTCGATCTAACTCTGTCGAAGTCTCGGATTCGAATCTGTCAATACTCAATCTGGCAATGACAATATCGAAGGTATCATATCAATACACAACTCAGATCAAGACTGGATATAATCAGATCTAAATCAAATTCTGTTTCAACGGCATAACTGCACAATCTCAATATACCCAGCAATACACATCAACATATATCAATTCAACTCAAAAAATCATAACAATTCTATACGGTATTCGTTCTTCAATCCGGTTTCGATTATACGATGTCTAACATATCAGAAACACCATATATGAATCATATCCGATTCTGGAAGTATCATAATTTCATATCATATCAAAACATAAGAAAACTTACGTGCAGTTGAATTTCTCGTTGATAAAAACAGAGTACCGCAGTCGGATTGAAAAAATCTAACGGGCGGATCTTGCTTAACCTTTCGAATTCTAAATCAAGAACTTGGCTTTCCTATGAATTCCTTTTTCGTTTCTTTTTCTGAAGAAAAAGGATATATGAACATATATATCTCCCAAGTGGCATGTTAAAGAAACGTGTCTCATTTCATACTTTTGTGTCGGCGCTCGGGCGGTGATAAACTACCGCTCGGGCGCGGCACTTTCTATCCAAGCACTTTCTTATTTCACACTGGCACTCGAGCGGTCAAAAACTACCGCTCGGGCACCTCATCTTCTGCCCGAAACATATTCTTGTTGAACACTGGCGCTCGGGCGGTCAGTTCCTACCGCTCGGGCGTCAATAGTTTTGTCCAAAAATTACATACTTCATATGCTTTGCCCAATCTGGTCTCGGAATGGCCCGTCTATAATAACATCAATTCAAACTCAATAATTTCAGTTTAACATGATATAAAATCTCGGTCATTACATTTCTTCCCCCCTAAGATACGATTTCGTCCCCGAAATCACAGGCAATTAAATCAGATAATGAATGAGATATAAGAAGGATAGATATAGAATTTAAATAGAAAACTCACATCAGTGAAATAACTCTGGGAACCTCTGTCTCATATCTGACTCAGTCTCCCAGGAAGCTTCTTCAATGCCATGACGACTCCACTGGACTTTTACAAGCGGAATTGTCTTCGTTTAGAGTTGCTTTTCTTTTTGATCGAGAATCTTAATCGGTTTCTCACAATAACTCAACGTCTCGTCCAGTTCGGCCTCGTCCGGCTGAATAATATGTGAAGCATCTGGCATGTACTTCCCCAATAATGATACATGAAAGAAATCATGTATTCCTGATAAAGAAGCCGGTAATGCGAGTCGATATGCACGATCTCCTATCTTCTAGAGAATCTCATAAGGCCCAATATATCGTGGAGACAATTTCCCTTTCTTGCCAAATCTGACAACTCCTCTGAAAGGTGAAATCTTCAAGAATACTCGGTCTCCTGCCTCAAATAACAACGGTCTACGTCAAACATTGGCATATTTGGCCTGTCTGTCTTGAGCTGCCTTCATTCTCTTCTGAATCAGCTTCACTTTCTCTGTCATATCTCATATCAGGTCCAATCTCAGGAACCTCAGAGATATCGTCCCAATACAGAGGGGATCTGCATTTCTTTCCATACAACGCTTCAAATGGTGCCATCTCAATACTCGTCTGATAGCTGTTGTTGTACGAAAATTCACAAATTGGTAAAGAATCTTGCCAATTAGTGCTAAAATCAAGCACTATATCTCTAAGCATATCCTCCAATGTCTGGATAGTCCGCTCTGACTGTCCATCAGTCTGAGGATGATATGCGGTACTTAGATGTAACTTCGTACCTAGAGCCTGCTGTAAACTCTTCTAGAAGTGCGATGAAAACCGAGGATCACGGTCTGAAACAATAGACTTCGGCACTCCGTGCAATCTGACCACTTCCCTGACATAAATCTCTGCCATCTGGTCAGATCGGTATGTCATCTTGTACGGAACAAACCATGCGGATTTGGTCAATCTGTCAATTACGACCCAAATCGCATCACAACATCAGGAGAATCTTGGTAACTTTGTCACAAATTCCATGGAAATGTGATCCCACATTCAGTAATAGATAAACTCTGTAACAGTCCTCCTGGTTTCTTTCTTTCCGCTTTCACCTGTTGGCAATTCAGATATTTGGAAACATATTCTGTAATATCAGCTTTCATCTATTTCCACCAAAACTGTCTTTTCAAATCATTATACATTTTCCTGCCACCAGGATGAATACTAAATCGACTGCTGTGTGCTTCTGACAATATCTGTCGTTTCAAATCGGAAATATTCGGCACAACAAAACGATTATTCACATACAGTACGCTATCCCGTACCTGCTACTCAGATCGATGCCTTGCTCTGACCATCGAAACCGTATTCTGAACATTCTGATCAACTTTCTGAGCCGCTTTAATTCTCAAAATCAGCTCTGGCTCAACTTGAACGGCATACAATCGCAACGGCCTACAATCTGTCTCAAATAACAATCCAGACAAACAGCAATCTTCTATCAAATTTGAAACACCAATCGTCGATAAGGATAAAGAACATACCTTTCGACTCAGTGCATCAGTTGCTGCATTAGATTTTCCTGGATAGTACTTGATTTCACAATCGAAATCTTTAAGCAAATCAAGCCATCTTCACTGTCTCATATTCAATTCTGATTGTGAAAATAGATATTTCAGGCTTTTATGATCAGAATAGATCTCAAACTTCTCACCGTACAAGTAGTGTCGCCATATCTTCAATGCAAAGACGATGGCAGCCAATTCAAGATCATGAATTGGGTAGCGAGTCTCGTGTGGCTTCAACTGTCGTGAAGCATAAGCGATAACATTGCCTTGCTGCATCAATACACATCCCTATCCCCTGTGAGAAGCATCACAATATACCACAAAGTCACCAATACCTGAGGGGATAGTCAGTATCGGTGCACTGATCAATCTCTTCTTCAATTCAAGAAAACTGGACTCACAGTCTTCTGACCAAATAAACAGAGCATTCTTCTGAGTCAACTGAGTAATCGGCTTGGCAATTCTGGAAAAATCTTTTATAAATCGACGGTAATATCCTGCCAAACCCATAAAACTATGAATCTCGGGCACTGAAGTCGGTCTCGGCCAAGAAATCACGGCTTCAACCTTACTGAGATCCACTGATATACCATCTCCTGATATAATATGTCCCAGAAATACAACATGTCTCAACCAAAACTCGCATTTCGACAGTTTAGCATACAATTTTTTAGCCCCTCAAAATTTTCAACACAGTTCTCAGATGCTCAGTATGCTCAATCATATTCTTCGAATAAATCAAAATATCATCACTAAAAATAATCACGAAATCATCGAGATATTTCTGAAAGACACGGTTCATCAGTCCCATAAACATAGCTGGAGCATTTGTTAAACCAAACAGCATGAAAATAAACTCATAATGTCCATACCTGGTTCTAAATGTTGTCTTCGATATATCAGAATCTCTGACTCTCAGCTGATGATATCCAGATCTCAGGTCGATCTTGGAATATACAGAAGAACCCTGCAACTGATCGAATAAATCATCAATACGAGGCAAGGATATTTTTTCTTTACTGTTGCCTTTTTCAGTTGTCGGTAGTCAATGCAGAGTCTCATTGAACCGTCTTTCTTTCGCACAAATAGTACTGGAGCACCCCAAGGAGATACGCTCTGTCTGATATACCCCTTGGCCAGTAAATCTTCCAACTGTTCTTTCAACTCTTTCAACTCAATCGGTGCCATTCTGTACGGAGCCCTCGAAATTGGAACTGTACATGGCATCGATTAAATGCTGAAGTCTATTTCTCGAATCGGAGGCAAACCAGGAATCTCATCTGGGAAGACATCAGCAAACTCACACACCACTTGACAAATCCGCCAATGATGGATTCGATTTCAGTAAATCAATTGAATAGACAAGGAATCCCTCCACTCCTTTCTGTAACAATTGAGTCATATTCATAGCAGATATCAAAGGAATTCTGGCTCGAGAACCCTTACCGTAAAATTTCCAGTCATCAGCCATTTCAGGTCTGAATTTCACAATCTTGTGGAAACAATCAACAGTGGCTTTGTACTTGTTAACATATCGATACCGATAATACAGTCAAAATCAGACAACCCAAGCACAATACAATCTATTTCAATCTCATGTCCATCATACTGTAGCATACAATGTTTCACAGGCTTCATTGATATCAAACTTGTCCCCAAAGGAGAAGAAACAGACACTACAGCAGATAATGACTCAAAGGCAATGCATGAATCAATGTAAATCGTTCAGATATAAAGGTATGAGAAGCACCCGTATCAATTAATACGTAAGCAGGATAACAACATTAAGAACAATTACCTGCAACGACATCATCTGGTGCTTCCGGGCCTGCTCCTCTGTAAAACCAAATACTCTAGCCTGCTGTCTAGGAGGTTGGCTAACTGTCTGGCTTCCTCCTGGCCTCTTCTGTGACTGAGATGGTACTGGTTGAAATGAATGAACAACAGCCGATCGTCTATCAGTTTGTGTTGCTGATCCTGAGGATTCGGCTCCCTGGGATCTTTGGGAACCTCTCTGTGGGCATACTCTAGAAAAATGTCCCTGCTGTCTGCAGATGTGGCAACTACCAAACACTCCTTGGCATTGCTCTGTGGGATGTCTCCCTCTGCAAGTTCTGCAGTAAGGTCCCGTATAACTCTGTTTGGAACCACTGGAGCTAGAAGAACTGCTGCCAAACTTCTTAAACTGCTTCCCTCTGCCCTTTAGAAAATAATTCTTTCCACCACTTCTACTGCCACTCTCAAATCGGGGAGGTGGTTGCTATGGTCTCGGTGCTGGAGGCACAAACGAAGCTCCTTTCTGTCTCATCAGACCGGATTCGGCTCCTTTGGCTTGGTTCAGAGCATCAGAAAAGTTATTCTGTCGCCCGGTGTTTACCAATGTAAATATCTCGGGGTTCAGTCCATTGATAAACTGATCGGCAACAGCCTCATCATTCTCAGCAAAATGTGGAGCAAACCTCAACAAGGTAGAGAACTTGGCCACAAACTCTTCAATGTTCAACTGGCCCTGTCTCAAATTGGCAAACTCTTCACCCTTGTCCTTTCTGTACGACACTGGAAAGAATCGTTGATAAAATTCAGTTTTAAATACATTCCAGGTAATAGTCGTACCTCGATGCTCCAAGGCCCTCCTTGTCGTGATCCACCAGTTATTTGCAAAGTCATGCAGCTGGTGCCCTATCAGTCTGACTCGGCACTCATCACTGTAATCCAGGGAATCAAACAACAGCTCTATGTCATCTAACCAACACTCACAGTCAACTGAACTCTCTGTTCCTTTCAATGTTGGCGGTTTGAATGACTGAAACCTCTTCAATAATGTTTCCGTCGGTGTTGCTGTCACATCCATAGGAGGATTCGATGTGCTACCTTATTCTGGTATTCTTCGAGGAGGCATATCTGATTATCAAAGGGTTAGCACTTGCAATACAACAATCTGTTTCAGTCATCCTCTGATCATCTTACTGCTGATCAAGAATCGGTTCTGATTCATTCTCAGTAATACACGTTACCAAATCAAGTCAGATAGTCAAGTAAACATGTATTATTAAAAGCAATAACACATGCTAGCAATCAAAGCAATGAAAGAAAACTCAATCTACCCCGCTCACTAGCTTCTATCTCAGTCTACAGAACCTATTGCTCTGATACCACCTGCTGTGGGGACCCGAACCTAATTCGTTTTATTAATCATTATTAAGGATCAATATAACAATTAAGAAATGTGGGACATAATTTTTTTCTTTAAATAACAATCCGGAAACCTAATGTACTCGATCGAATATACATATCCATACAAAGGTACAAATCTTGTACAACATATGTTAATCTCAAACTAGAATTCAGTCACTACATAAAGTCAACGGTTTTTAGGTTCAATGACAACGGTTCTGTAAAACCGTTGTCTTTGAATGTTTATGACAACGGTTTCATGAACCGTTGTCTATTAGCGTTTTTTTTTGGACAATCGACAATGGTTTTAGAAAAACCGTTGTATTTTGGAGGTCAAAGACAACGGTTTTTAGTGTCAATGACAACGGTTACAGAACCGTTGTCTTTGAACGTTTATGACAACGGTTTCATAAACCGTTGTCTATTAGCGTGTTTTTTGGACAATCGACAACGGTTTTAGAAACACCGTTGTCTTTTGGGGGTCAAAGACAATGGTTTTTAGGGTCAATGAGAACGGTTACAGAACCGTTGTCTTTGAACGTTTATGACAACAGTTTCATAAACCAAACATCCAGTGTCTTGGCGAATCAGCCAATGACTAGGCAAATCAGCCTATGACTCAATACATACTCTGCCTATAAATCAATAGACCACACGTATCAATTTCATAATTGCATATATCAATGCAATAAAATAAAGTATGTGATTTAGGGAAACTCAAATCAAATCTAACTCGAGTTGTGCAATCCCGAAGCAATATTAATTTATACTTTTCTTTCAGTCGATCTAACTCTGTCGAAGTCTCGGATTCGAATCTGCCAATACTCAATCTGGCAATGAAAATATCGAAGGTATCGTATCAATACACAACTCAGATCAAGACTGGATATAATCAGAACTAAATCAAATTTTGTTTCAACGGCATAACTGCACAATCTCAATATACCCAGCAATACACATCAACAAATATCAATTCAACTCAGAAAATCATAACAATTCTATACGGTATCCGTTCTTCAATCCGGTGTCGATTATACGATGTTTAAATATCAGAAACACCATATATGAATCATATCCGATTCTGGCAGTATCATAATTTCATATCATATCAAAACATAAGAAAACTTACGTCCAGTTGAAGTTCTCGTTGATAAAAACAGAGTACCGTAGTAGGATTGAAAAAATATAACGGGCGGATCTTGCTTAACCTTTCGAATTCTAAATCAAGAACTTGGCTTTCCTCTGAATTCCTTTTTCGTTTCTTTTTCTGAAGATAAAGGATATATGAACATATATATCTCCCAAGTGGCATGTTAAAGAAACGTGTCTCATTTTCATACTTTTCAGTCGGCGCTCGGGCGGTGATAAACTACCGCTTGGGCGCGGCACTTTCTGTCCAAGCACTTTCCTATTGAACACTGGCGCTCGGGCGTTCAAAAAGTACCGCTCGGGCGCCGCATCTTCTGCGCGAAAAATATTCTTGTTGAACACTGGGGCTCGGGCGGTCATTTCCTACAGCTCGGGCATCTATAGTTCTGTCCAAAAATTACATACTTCATATGCTTTGCCCAATCTGGTCTCGGAATAGTCCGTCTATAATAACATAAATTCAAACTCAATAATCTCAGCTTAACATGATATAAAATCTCGGTCATTACACTTAGAACATGAGCTATTGCAGCTCTTGGAGAATATTTTGTTTGAAGCACCTCAAAGTGCTCTGCAAACGGTCCTTCAATTGGTATCAGAGCTAGTTGTTCTAAGAAGGACATTTGAAAACTGATATTTTAAAATACGTTTCAAAATATTATTTAAAATGAATTTCAAAATCCTCTTAAATATTTTATGCGTTTGCTATGAGGAGAGAGAAGGTTCTTGGCTCAGCAACTAACATTGTAGCCACTTCTCTGGATTCATTAACTTTTTTGTTTTAAGTAGCTTGCAGGGCTTTGACTTCAACTGACAGCAGTTCAACTAAACTGCTCAACGGACAAAATTTCTGTTGCAAGTCTACCAGTCCAACTAATCAATAGACGAAACCCAACTACTAGCTGAAACTGATGAGTTAAGTGGAACCTAATCATCAGAAGTGACGCCGCTTCATTGCATATCAGATCAAATATAGATGATCAATGCGGTTCCGCACCAGTTGAGTCCAGTTTGAGTCGGCTCGACTAGTTAGCCAGTACAGATATCAAGTCCAAGAGAAATTAGCTGATCTTCTAGCAAAAGAGACTCAAAATATTTGCAGCATTCAAAGCATTCAAGGCAACCAGTTGTTAGTATATTCAGTTCTATTATGTGTAAAATAACTAATGTTTGATGTTATTTAAAGTCTGCTTGTAGAGTAGCAATTTCCCTTACATTTGTTGATATTCGCAGAAGTATAATACAAGGGACGCTTATTTGATTTAATAAACATCTTATTCATCTAGTTAGCCTTTACATAAATGAACTGCTATCTTAAGATTTGTTGTCTAAAGTGTTTGATTGATACTAAAACTTCATTAATTGCATAAATGATTATATTTTTGAAGGGGAGTTTTTCATTCGGTTTCTGAGGAGGATTTTTGTTTAGAATTATGCCTCGAACCAAAAAAACTGTTTTCAAATCTTTTCATTCAGTTGTTGAGAGGGAGCTTTTATTTCTGCTATGGTTCAAATTGAAGAATTTTCTCTTAACATATTATTTTAAAATTGTTTAAATGTCTAAGTTTTGTGATCATCAAAAAAGGGGAGATTGTTTGAACATTTCATGTTTTGATGTTAAAAAAACTTGCCATTTTGTTTCTAATGATTTACCTTAGTGCACAGGTAGTTGGAACTTATCAGGCTTCGAACTGATCAGTTAAGCGAGGTAAAACTGAAGCTATCAAGACGTTAACTGAAAAGACCAACTGATTGACCAAATTGAATCTGTTGAATTGACATATCAAAGGACAGTTTAACTGACTGTCCAGCTGATGGATGATTCAGCAGAAGGTCTTCAGAAGCCCGACCAGCCGATGAAGAGTTCAACTGAAGAAGAACCCTGCTGACCTGTTCAACTAAAGAGTGAAATCAGTTCAACTGACGAGTCAACTGATTTCACCATCCCAACTGAGGATCAGTTCAGTTGACCAGTTAGGAATATCAGTTAGGAATCATTCAGTTGCAGATCAAGACAAGCTTATCCTAGTGGATTCCAGCTATGCACAAAGATACAAACTTCTGTACGATCAAATGTACAATAATGGACGTTGCAGCAAATATTAAAGCCGAGAGAATTCTCAAGGCATGTCAGAAAAGTCAAGACACATATACCAGGGAACCCATTCAAAGTTGCAACGATGACATGTGATGAGTCTTTAAGTACGGTCTAAATGCCTCTATATATACAAGCTCAAGATTATCAGTAGAAATAGAGAGAGCACATACTAGAGTGTGTGAAGATATAAATAAAGGGAACACTATTTATTTATCATCTTACACGAAGCATATTTCCCAGAGGGAATACTCTGCCATATCAGCTTAGTTTAGAAACATATTTCTCTCAGTGTGTGAGAACACTTTCGGGTAGTTTTCAGATATCAGTTCTCACACACTCACACACCACCACTCAAATGCAGTCTTGCAAAAAGACAATAAACTTGTTTGTGAAGTCTTTCTCACGTAGACGTTAAACAAGTGTTGACTAGAAGGTGTTGCCTTCAGTCTAGTTTAGGAGTTCAGTTAGGCAGTAGGTAAGTCCTAAGCTGGGTGGGTTATTACACTTGCTGTAATTAATCAAAGTTTTCTAGTGAATCCTACCCGAGGTGGTAGAAGGGGTGACGTAGGAGCAGTTGAAGTTTCGAACATCCATAAACATATCTTGTGTATTTGATTGTTTAACTACTTTTTTCAAACTATTTAGATCAGCAAGAGTGTCCATTTGTTTAGTTGTCACCATAACTGAACTGATGAATGCAAAAACTGATATATCCTTTCTCAGTTATTCAGTCACACAGGATATTCAAAATATATCAGTGTTTCTCAACGAAGGATTATTTCAAGTGATTTTCGCTTGGTTCAATACCAAACTCGATCTAATTCATCGGTGTATACATTCTTAGAACATAAGCTATTGTGGCTCTTAGAGAATACTTTGTTTGAAGCTGCTCAGTGTACTCTGCAAACGGTCCTTCACTAAGAACTCGAATATTGGGCGTTAAGTGAAGTTGAAAATTATTTGTATATTATTTTTTGTTAGTAGTACTGATGTTCTACTTATGGGTCATAAGTTAATCTGGAAAATTATGAATGCTTTTGAGGCATGTAGGTTTTCTAAGAAAAGTTTGATGGTTCGTGGTTACTAGGTGGGTTAAAATTTTTGAGGATTTTATATAAGTTATAATGATTCGAAAACTACGACAATCTGTAGAAGTATAAAAATGTATAACTTGATATTTTTAAGTATTAATGGAAATTTAAGATTTGGTTGCATAAATTGAGTTTGGGAGTAATAAGCTTAAATTTTTTGAACTTTATATTACGAGGAACATATAGAATAGAATTTGGAATGCCAAGAACTTGTGGATAATTGTAGAAATTTCGTTAATAAGGACCAACTGAATAATTTACTAGGAAATTAGCAATTAATTTTGCAATTGTTAAAAAATTTGCGGACTAGTTTAGCAATAAATGAGAATTGAATGGTTTAAATGAGAGGAACTTTCGATGATTTAGGCTTGTAGGGAGATTTAGAACCTTGAAATATCTGGGTTATAATGTTATAAGGAATGGTAATCAATGGCGTTGTAGGTCGAATCAATATTAGGCTTAAAAATTTAAGCGCTAATGAAATCATGCTATGGGAAATTAGGAATTTGGAATGATAACAATTTAAAGTAAAGATGATCAATTAGTTAAGTTATAAGATTAGACATTAAGTTAACTTATTTTGGGAAATTAAGTTTGATGTAGTATAAGATTTAGTCATGATCTTAACAGTTATGGTGATGCCTTTTTAGGGATAAATTCTTTCTAAAAATTGGGTATGATTGATGGTTATGCTACTCGATATGCGCATGTAAGAAGTGAGTTAGATACCATGTCTTAAGGAATTTTTTTTTAAAGTCTTTAAGAAACTTTGGAATAAGTGAATATGTGTGTTGGAATTAGGTTATCTAAGACTACTTGTGAAACGTACCGTACTTCTACTACTTCAAAATTTGCGGAAAAATTAAAAATTTTCTTAAACATAAAATTTCATACGGTCGTCACTTGTTATTTAACTTAATAATATTAAAATCAACATTCCCAACTAATATTTTCCAACAAAGTACTTATTTCAAATCATCTCACATCCAACATAAAAACATAATATTTTAAAGTTTTCATAAAACATAAACATAGTGGTCCTCGGGTTTAGCCTTCCGCTCAGTCCAAGCCTGCCCCTTGGTCGCCACCTCCTGTCTCCTCATCAACATACTCACCTGCATCGATCAAGTCTAGTGAGTCTAAAGACTCAACACGTATAATATGGGAATAACGAGTATTACATAATAAAACCACATACAACTTCAAAATACAACATATATACTTGAAACTTAAACTTTGCAGTAATAACTTGAACTCTTAATAAACTTAAACTTTCATAATAACTTTGAACTCTCATAAACTTCTTTGAACTTGAACATACATACTTTGAAACTTGAACTTGCATAATAACTTGAACTTTCATAAACTTGAGCTTTGCATAAACTTTGAACATACATGCATACATAATATGACGTGCCATCACATAAACTTTTCTTTAAACATGCTTTCATACTTCAACATACTTAACTTCATCATTTTGCGTAGAGGATGTTTCAAAGCAAGTGACCCATAACATAATAAATATCTGATCAGACAAACCACAGTACTGGGCTGACAGGAACGTATCCACTGCCACATACATGAGATCCCTGTTCATAATTTAACAGGCCAGTTGATCCACGTTCATAATTTAACGCTTCACAACCACGATCTAACCCGTTCATAATTTAACGGGCGGATTGGTCCCCGTTCATAATTTAACGCTTTCCAATCCTAACTTCAAACCCGTTCATAATTTAACGGGGTGGAGAGGTCCTCGGCCACGTTCACCGACTTCCAAACCCATTCACTTTTGATCACAAGACATTTAGCATACCTCAAAAACTTCAAATATTTTCTTTGCACGTCATACATACTTACTTTACATTGAGTGATTCGTTAGATGTCAATCGGGTCGTTGCTGCAGCATACTAATATGAATACATAAACTTAACTTGTACAACTTAATCGTAAATGTCATGCTTAATCCCAAGATAAATATATTCTTAGAACATTCTATAATTTCCGATGACATAACCCTGTAAAACATCATATTAAACCATGGTATAAAACCTCAAATCAAACCTTAAATAATAAAAGAATATACCTAAAATCTGAAGGTACACGGACCCCGTCCCTAGGTCCGTATCATGGTCCGTGTCCGTGCGCTTAAAAATTGTTGTGATGAAATAAGAAGGCACGGACACCGTGTCTACCTCCGTGTCCGGGTCCGTGTCCGCTCTGTTCGACGAATTATTTTATGAAAATTTTGCGACATGTCTATTCTCCCAATTAACACATAAGGCATCAAGATTCATCACTATGAGACCATTCTAGGACACCATAACAATGAACTAAACTTTCATAATCACCCTACAATTCATACGACCCAAAATATTGTCATTTATATTAAAGTTTATTTCTTACGACATATTAATAATTCAAGCTCTTAACGACATGAATCAAAACCTCAAAAATACTCTAAACATCATTACTAACTTTATTATATGCAGCAACGATCACCCGTCGATCCCTAACAAAGCCTGCAACATAAAAACTTCAAGAACATATTAAAATTCATAACTTTCTTGAAACACGATTTGAGCAGTCATACTAAAAACTCCATAACTCACTCGTTTTTAATCCAAATAACTCAAATTTTATAACAAATCGAACGTATCAAAAAGATCTACGTTTTTGTAATTAAAAGTTTTCTCAAAATATGTACCGAAAAATTGCATTTTCCGAAAGAACAGCGAAACATGAGTTTTCGGATCTAAAAATAGCAGTCATACTAAAAACACCATAACTCACTCGTTTTTAATCCAAATAACTCGAATTTTATATCAAATCGAACGTATCAAAATGATCTACGTTTTTGTAATTAAAAGTTTTCTCAAATTATGTACCGAAAAATCGCCGTTTTCGAAAGAACAGAGAAACATGAGTTTTCGGATCTAGAAATAGCAGTCATACTAAAAACACCATAACTCACTCGTTTTTAATCCAAATAACTCGAATTTTATATCAAATCGAACATATCAAAATGATCTACGTTTTTGTAATTAAAAGTTTTCTCAAAATATGTACCGAAAAATCGCAGTTTTCGAAAGAACAGCGAAACATGAGTTTTCGGATCTAAAAATAGCAGTCATACTAAAAACACCATAACTCACTCGTTTTTAATCCAAATAACTCGAATTTTATATCAAATCGAACGTATCAAAAAGATATACGTTTTTGTAACTAAAAGTTTTCTCAAAATATGTATCGAAAAATCGCAGTATTTTACAGAACAACAAAAACGTGAATTTGGTGATCCAAAATTGTTTCAAACTTGATCTAGACGTGATTGCTCAAACTTCTACGCATCGCACATATAATTTTCGCATAAATAACAACACAACGCATAATATGACAAGATCGATGCATCAAGAACAGAATATACGTGCCTTTTGATATTTAAAAATACCGTAACGACGATACCGAAGCGGAAACGGAGCGAGAGATGATTCCGGACGATCGTGGCTCGATTTTCTTGAAATAAAAGTGAACTAAAATTGCTGGAAATTTGTAGAGAAAAGAACGATACTTGTTGATGGAAAAGGGAAAAGAAATAATGAAGATTGCTTGAAAGGAAAGAGTTTTAGAAACATTTCTTTCCCTTAGTCAAAAGGTTTGATGGAAAAGAAATGTGTTGTGTTTTGTTGTTTGTGTGTATGTAATATACGTGTAGGTGTGTGTGTGAAATTGTGTGAGTGTGTTTGTGAGTCAAAGTTTGTGTGCTTGTGTGTATATATATATATATACATAAAATAATCATGCCAATTAAAATATTAAACAAATTATCAAATTAAAATAAAATTTTAATCCTTTAAATAAATTTACTAAAATTTTCTAATTTTAAAATAAAATGTTCCAATACTAATTCTTTAAAAGTTTAAAAATCCTAACATTACTAAATACAAGAATTAGATCTTTAAATTACTAAAACTAAATAATTCATTTAAAATACCCCATCCTTAACTTAAAATAAAATACCGCATTAAAATTTACTAAAAATCGTCCCGGTCTCCTTTCCGCAATCTCGCCTCGAATAATCGTCTGAAACATAAAACTCAAGAAACATTTTAACATACATTAAATAAACATAAATAATTAAAATAATAAAGTTCATAAATTAAATGAAAGCATGCATTAAAATCTTTAATAAAATACATAAGAAATTTAATAACTTGCACGCACGTGGTTCATATGGACTTAAAATTTTCGGGACTTCACAACTTGGGTTGTGTAGGTTTGAATTTTAAATTTATGAAAAAGGTGTTCATATGGAAAATTTCGGGTGAAATTAAAACAAAAAAGAATTAGTTGTGTTCATGATAGGTTACCAATGATCGAATATAAATTTTTTTATCGAGTAAGAAATCTAAAAACTTGATGTGGAGATTCTAGAACTCTATGGGTTATAAGTGAAGTTGCACTACAACAAAAATGCCAAACGACAAAGGATTTAGGCCATTTAAAACTGTTGTAACTGAGGGTGTTGTTGAATGTGTCTTCAACGACAACGGTTTTAAACCGTTGTCTTTTCTATCAACGACAACGGTTTTGCAACGGTGTTAAACCGTTGTAATTTCTAGCAACGACAACGGTTTTGCAAGGGTTTTAAACCGTTGTCGTAGCTATTTTAAAACTGTTGTTAAAGTCAGTGTTGTTAAATGGTCCGCTCAAAGACAACGATTTTTGACTGTTGTCGTAGCTACAATTTGCGACGGTTGTCAGGTATTTGCGACGGTCACTATATAACAACTGTCGCTAATTAGCGACAGTTCAAAATTCCGTCGCTAAATTTAGTAGCGACAGTTCAAAATTCCGTCGCTAAATTTAGCAACGGTTTACTATTTACCGTCGCTACATTTAGCAACAATAGTCATGTGCAAAACCGTCTCTATTTAGCGACAGTTTATAGATTCCGTCGCTAATATTTTAGGTAAAATAAAAAAAAAATTAAGAATTTAATAAATCTATGTTTTCAATTGATACAATCGTGTAAAAGATAAAAAATTTAAAAGTCGTGAAATGATAAAATCGTGTAAGAGATAAAAATTTTAATCGTTTTGAAGTGGTAAAAAAATCGTGTAAGAGATAAAAATTTTAAGTGTTGTGAAGTTGTAAAATCGTGAAGAGACAAAAATTTAAGTGTTGTGAAGTTGTAAAATCGTGTAAGTGAGAAAAATTTTAATTGTTGTGAAGTGAAGTGGAAGAAATTGAAGCAAATTTGCATTAATTTATAGAGAGTGGTGAAAGAAAATGGGGGGAAGTTTAGGCGGGAAGGAATTTTTTGAAAATGACAACGGTTTTAGTTAAACCGTCGCGAAATTATAAATCGGCGACGATTAAATCTAAACCGTCGCTAAATGTTGTGAAGGTTTTATTTAACGGTCGCCAACTTTAGCAACGGGTTTGGCAAATCCGTCGCTAGTTTTAAACATGCGACAGGTTTTTTTAACGGTCGCTAAATTTAGCGATGGTGTAGATTAAACCGTCGCAAAATTATAAATCGGCGACGGTTTAAGTAAAATCGTCGCTACGTTTAGCGACGGTTAAAGAAAAACCCGTCGCTAAAGAATGTCTCTTTACCATTTTTCTTGTAGTGAGAATCCAAAACTGTTGTCTTTAATAATTTTTTTCATTAGGTAAATTTTTTTTATTAAATTTCTTTTAATTTATAATATATATAATAATAATTAAACCAAAAATAACAATCGAAAACAAAATATTTACCACGTTAAATCCGTGACTATGTTATGTTCAAAATCCATCTTCCAAAATATGCCAACGATAAACAAAAATTTTACAAATTTGAATTTACTATTGCAATTGACCTTGATACATGTTCATCATCAACGTGGCAATGTGGCAGTAGAGTCCCACAATATCAACATTTTTCAAACAAAAAATACGTATATACTGCAATCTTTTGTCATCATCGGCCTCGATCTCCTCAAACTCATCAACATTTATGCATCAAAACCTTCCCTTGCCATTTCATCCCTGGCATATAATCCACACATAGAAAGCCCATTAAAAATCCATTTTCGTACTTACAGAGTTGGATTCCAAAATGACGATTCCTTATCCAGCAACATTCATGGTTACTCGTACCTTGTGTTTACTATTTTCCGGTTCATCTTTTTACCTTATGTTTTAACCAAGAACCTTTATATTACATTAAATTCCCAAATTCAAATAAATTTATTATTATCTCAATTGTTCTCCAAGCTACAAATAAATATAGATCATGTCATAGTAAGGTTATGATTTAACACGAGTAGTTTAGCCCGTCATTCAGGCTATTCTCTTGAAATATAAAAATAAAACAGTAAATAAAAACAAAATAAATAAAAAAATCTTACAAAGTTGTATTCAAAACTTGAAGCTTTTATTTAATTTGTAAGAAGGGTTGTTTACAGAGAGGAAATAGAGGGGAGCAAACTTGACCTTATTCTTCTGAAAACACAATACAACCTATAAATAGATGGAAGAGCCGGACATCAAACCCAGGATTCCAACTAAAAATATAAACAATAAAATGCTTTATAAAAGAAAATAGTAACATGGTTACAAAAGTCAAAAAGTCTATAATGATATTCCACCAACTTTATTAAAGGTGAATATCCTAATCATCTTTAATATTTTCTTTTAATGAATTTATATAATTTTCAAAAATATCACTAATATGGGAAGGAATATCTTCCTTTGGGTGGATAAATTGGTTTTCACTTGATTCGGATACCATAGATTTATCTGATTTGGAGTCAGAACTTGCAATGTTCTTAAAAAGATCTTTCTTCAGTTTTTCAATGTAGACTTCAATAATCTTTTCTTTAGAATAAATATCAGAATATTTCGGAGTAAGAAGCTTGAAAGGACTCATTGAATCCTGCTCTTTTTCTTATTGTTTATTAAAATCTTTCTGATATAAAGAAATTTTTTCTTCCATATGTTGAAGAATTTCGGAGCCATAGAGCTTTCTTGTATCAGGTCTTCTCTTAATAATTTGTCCCAATATTTTGTGAACTAACCCTCCATAAGCAAGGAAATTCTGGTTGTAACCTCCATATCCATGGAATTCCGAATTCCATAAAGAACAGACATAAAATCTTACCATCGTAGACACTCAACAACTGTTAAAAAAGTTAGAACAATGACCAAATTTTAATTTAGCGACGAATTATAAAACCGTCGCTACGTTTAAATCGGCGACAGTTTACAAAACCGTCGCTAGTTTTGAATCGGAGACGGTTTTCAAAAACCTATCGCTATTTAAAATCGGCGACGGAATTTTCTAAAACCGTCGCCGATTTAAAATTAGCGACGGTTTATAATTCGTCGCTAAATAACTTTGTGACGGTTTTAGTAAACCCGTCGCTAATAGCGACGGTTTTTTGTTTAAACTGTCGCTACTTTTAACAACGGCTCTCTAAAATCGTTGTAATTTCTCCGAAAAAACATGCTAATCCACAATTGTGCAGGAAAACCGTTTTCTTTTCCCTAAAAAAACGCTAATCCACAACGGTTCACGAAAACCGTCGTCGTTTCTGCAAAAAAACACGCTAATAGACAACGGTTCACGAAAACCGTTGTCGTTTCCCAAAAAAAAAACGCTAATTCACAACGGTTTACAAAAACCGTGGTCGTTAAAAAAAAACGCTAATCCACAACGGTTCACGAAAACCCTTGTCGTTTCCAAAAAAAAACGCTAATCCGCAACGGTTCACGAAAACAGTTGTCCTTTCCCAAAAAAACGCTAATCCACAACGGTTCACGAAATTCGTTGTCGTTTCTCCGAATTAACACGCTAATCCACAACAGTTCACGAAAACCGTTGTCTTTTGTCCTAAAAAACACGCTTATAGACAACAGTTTTATAAACCGTTGTCTTTGATTAAAAACCGTTGTCTTTTAGCGTGTTTTTGAGGGTCAACGACAACGGTTTTTGATGTGAATCTGGTCGGGCATGACGTGCTAATGGTTGGAAAGAAAATTCAAAGAGGCACTACAAGGAGGGATGGTCAAGGAAGAAGGGCTCATGATGCATAGGAGTATGATTGGAGATCGAAAGAACATTATTCAAGCATCAATTTTTTCGACCGAGGCTACACGGACCTGTACACGGGGTCCGTGCCCACCACAATCGAGAATGAAGAAAACCGAGCCTACACGGACCCATGCACGGACCAGTACACGGGGTCCGTGTCCTTTGTTTGCTGGAGAGTGTTTTTGGCCGAGTCTACACGGACCCTCACCCGGAGGTCTACACGGGGTCCGTGTCCTTTAGTTTTAGGCGATAATATTTTTCCTAAATTAGAGTTTTAATTATTTTGGCAAGTAGATTTGATATCTTTTGATTTTGAGACAATATATACTCGAAAATTTCATCGTTGTAAACAACATTGATTATTATTCATCTTTTATGATATTTTATCATTGAGAATTCTCTCAACACAAGCTTAAGTTTCGTTATAACTTTTGCGTTGTATCAAATCAAACTTATCAAAAGATTTATCTTTTGTGGCGTTTGTCAATCGATTTTCACGAGGGTTGCCAAGGACGGGTTCTTTGGAGGTTCTCTTGAACGCGATTGTTCCTATCGTTGATTAATTGTTGCTAGACCGCGTGATCTAGAGGCGATTATCACACCTATCTCAATTACTTGTCTCAAAGATCGGGAAAAATCAAAGATCTCGCGGGCGGGATCGCGTCAGTTTTGTAAAAACCGTTGTCGTTTACTGCTTTTTAACAACGGTTTTTACTTAAACCGTTGTTAAAAAGCAAAAGACAACGGTTTTTTTAAAAAACCGTTGTCTTTTGAGTGTGGTTGAATGCATATTTTGTTGTAGTGTTGATTTATTAGATTTAGTCCATCATTATCAGGGAGAACTTATTAAGTTTTATACTCTAAAATTAATGAAGCATTGAGGATGAGTGATATGGCGACATTCGTTCAAATGAGAAAGTCCAGGTGTCTTAGGTCTAAACTATATTGTAATTGGGAAGGAAATATTTTAAAGAATATAGGTAAAAGATCGATATTGTATATTTTTTGTTTTATGGATTATCACTACTTGAATTTTATATTTGGGTTGTATTTGTAAATATTTAAGTTATGTTAGTTTGGTGCCGTAAGATAAAGACTGATTCAAAGATCTTAGGCTAATTATGCAGTTGAGATAATGTTTAACTTTTAAATATATTACCGAGGATAGAAGCTGATCAGTAAATTTTGGTGCTAAGGTTTTATAAGTCGAACTGCATAAATGATAATGTAATATGTTGATGAACATTATGGGTATTGTATCAGAAAGAGTGCGATAAGTTGGACATCCAATTCTAGTATGAGGAATTGCGAGAAAGGTCAAATTTGAGGTCATAGTACAATAGAACTAAGTCACCATAAGTCGTTTTAAGTTCCGATTCGCAAACGAGGATTTTGCTAGGCAATTTAATTAGGATTGAGGAGACGTAAGGAAAACCTAACATTTATTTAATCATAGTAGCGCAGCGGAAGCGTGGATTATTGGGATACTATAATTAAGAGTCTAAAATTTTTGATTATCGAGGATAAGCGAATTTCAGGGACAAAATTCAATTTAAGGGGGATAGATTGTAACGTCCCGAAAATTTGAAGGTCTACGTAAACTACATGCATGCAAGTTATTAAATTTCTTTAGTATTTTATTAAATTGTTTTAATGCATTTTTATTCCATGATTATGTGTTTATTTATTTTTATGCATTTAATACATAATTATTGTATGGTTAGGATTTATTTCACGATATTTTTAAAAGTTCACGCATTAGGATTTCTAGATGCATTTCGCTCTCGAACGAGGAACGAAGATTGGGGATTTATCAGGAAACATATTTTTATTAGATGATTAATTTTAATTAATTAATATGAGGTGATTTTTAAAAATGGGTCTTGGTGGGTATTTGTACTCGTCGGGTCGTATTTTGATTCGGTAAGCAAATTTTATTTAAAAGAGGAACATTTTGAGGGCTCGGGCAATATCTTAAAAAACGTACCTAAACGAAATTTTTTTCATAAATACTTTTAGGCTTGATGGATTTGTTTTAGGGATTAATGGGCTCAAACCCTTTTAAACATAATTATAATTAAGTGCCCATTTAAGATAAAGCCTTTTATTTAATTACATCACTAAGTTACCCTAAACCTACCTAAACACCTAGCAGCCGTCCAATCCATATTTCAGCAGCCTCCCTCACGCCATTTTGAGCAGCAACTCTCGGCCAAGCTTTGTTCTTTCAAGAAAACCCTTCCTCGCTCCTCCAGTGTTAATCCTACGCACGCATCTTCAAGTTTTCTAGCATATGATCATGAAGGCACGCTTGTATTCTCGTTTTTCTCATCATTCACTCCAATAGTATGCTGAAAATTATGTATGTGCTAAAAAATGTAGTGATCTATGTTGAGGTTGCATTTGTTTACAAGTTATAAATGAAATCTTGCACCTTTTTGCATCTTAATCACGTTTTTCATGTTGCGGTGCAAGGGATTGTCGGTTGCTATTTCTAGCTAGGGGGCTGAAACATGTCAAGATTTAAGGGAAAATAGTTCTGGAGTTGTTGAGAGTGCGAGTGATTGAAGGGTCGGACGCTTTCCTTGAAGGTGTGTCTCGGTTGTGGGGTGATTGGCAGTTAGGTTTGATTTTGCGGTGAAAGGGCGATCCAATGCCTGGACCAGACCCTGGTGGGTCTGAGACATGGTTGAGGATGGCTCAAACGCTGCTTGACCTGCCCACAAAGCCGATCGATCGGGTTAGTTAGAAACGGCCGCGGGTGATGCTTCTTTGGTGACTCGCGACTGTTGGAATTGTGCAGCGTGCATGGGGCCGAGTGGTTAGTTTGAGCAGGTCTAGGAAGTTCCAAATATGGGCTATGAAGGGTTGGTCCATGTGGGGACCCGGGCTCTAATTCGATTCTTTTCGGGATTAATCGGATCTTTATTCAAAAATGTGGGTCAAAATTTTGCTTTTTAACATTACGTCAAATGTATATAAACAAGCACAAGGTCTACATTTATTTTATCAAACATACATAATATACATGTCTCGTTCTATCCATATTCTACAAACCAGTCACTGAATACATTATAGATTAAATGTACAAACTACTAGTGATCTTCTGCGCCCGTAGTCACCACGCTATCTCGATCTCATCTCTTTCGTGACCCAGATCCTGCCCCACCTATTGTTATGCACACATACAGACATAACAACAGCCGGAAACTTCGGTGAGAACAAATCCCAGTATAAAACATGTATGCATGCTAATACATAATCAAAAATCATGCATGAAAGCAATAACAATGGCTCCATCGTCTATGGAATCAATCTATATAAACATGCAAATCAAATCAAATCACGTCTTGACTCGACTCGACTCTACTCTAGGGATCCTGGTGTGAATAAGACGTCACTGCCTGTCACCTACCATCCCAATCGGGGTAACTGTACGTCTTATTCCTAGACTTCGGCCCTGTCTATATCGAATGTCTACAATCGGAGTGACTCTGATCCGAAGCGTCGATACCACCGAACGTCTAGTTTGACAAGTCTGCCAAAGACTCTCCTATCTCAAATGCTTGAATATAATCTATAAACAAGACATCATCATATCAAGAGATTTGAATATAAGTCTATAAACAAATCAAAATCATATCAAAAGATAAACAACAATTCTAGTATGTGATTTTGTTGGGAAACTCAAATTGAATCTCATTTGAGTTGTTTCTTCCCCAAACAAAACATGAATTATACCTTTCTTTGTATACTCTTTGTCGTAGTCGAAGTCTCGATGTCGAATCTGTCGATATTAACTCTAAAATTGCAATGTATAGAAGTATTCTATCAAAATACCATTCAAAGCAGACCTTGTACAAATCATTATTCAATCTCGGTACATTTTGACGGCATAACAGCGTAGTTTCTCAATACCGATCAACTCAAACAATAATAATCAATACAAGACGATATCATCAACTCACAATAATCATCATAACCCATTCTAAGTTCTGAAATCTACATGTTCCCGATTCTAGACATGCTGAAATCCGAAACAATCTCATATCATATTCGTTTTTCGGTCCCGTTACGATTATAAACTCATAATCATCTTAAGAACACATAATAGAAATCAAACTATAAGTTCTTCAACATCTGAAATTCAAACCATACTGAAAATGAATCATACTTACATCTTCTTGTAGCCTTTGATGCAAGGAGTACAAATCTAGGTTTAGATTAAAGTTTGGATATATAATTCTCGCACAATCTCAATTATAGAGTGGAAAGGTACCATGCCTTTGCTCTGAACTCTCTCTCGGTTTTCTTGTTGTAATCTGAAGGAATGAAATAGACAACAACATATATATTGCATGGCCAAGAACACATGGCTCATTCTTTGGATTACACGTCTCGCGCATATGCGCGACATTACCCGCGCAATATGCGCGAGACCTACTGGTCTCGGCCAAGGCAAATTCAACACCTCGCGCAGATGCGCGCTTCATCTCGCGCATGTGCGCCCAAGATTCTGGAGGTGTCGCGCATATGCGCGCCTTATCTCGAGCATGTGCGCCAATGTCTCTGGACGTGTCGCGCATATGCGCGCATTTCTTCGCGCATGTGCGCCATCAGTTCTGTCCTTCATAACTATTCTGAATATTTTCTCATCTTTTTCCATGTCTTTCCTACTCCCATCTCACGTAGTGCTTCTCATGACATGTCATGCATTCTCATATCTTCGAATATCGCATCAATGAAGACTAAAAATCTCGAGCCTTACATTTCTCCCCCTCTAAGAAATGATTTCTTCCTCGAAATCGTAGGTCATTCTATCAATGCAAGTATAAAAGGAAATTTAATCAAACTGGATAAATACTTACATTATGTAAATAATTCGGGATGTTTCTGTCTCATATCTGTTTCTGTCTCCCAAGTCGCTTCCTCGATGCCATGATTACTCCATTGGACTTTCACTAGCGGTATAGTCTTCGTTCTGAGCTGCTTTCTCTTTCCGATCAAGAATCTTTATCGGTTGTTCAACATAACTCAAAGTTTGATCAAGCTCAGCTTCGTCGGGCTGAATGACATGAGAAATATCTGGCATATATCTACGCAACATCGATACATGAAAAACGTCATGTATTCCAGATAAAGAAGGAGGAAGAGCCAATCGATAGGCTCGATCGCCAACCTTTTCAAGAATCTCGTATGGACCGACGTATCTAGGAGACAACTTCCCGCATTTGCCAAATCTGACAACGCCTATGAAGGGAGAAATCTTCAAGAATACTCTGTCTCCCTGTTCAAATATTAACGGTCTACGTCTGATATTGGCATATTTGGCTTGTCTATCCTATGCCGTCTTCATTCTCTTCTGAATTATCTTTACTTTCTCAGTCATTTCACGGATCATATCAGGCCCAAGTTCTGGTACCTCAGATATATCATCCCAATATAGAGAAGATCTGCACTTCTTGCCATATAATGCTTCAAACGGAGCCATTTCGATGCTTGTTTGATAGCTGTTATTATACGAGAATTCACAAAGAGGGAGTGAATCCTGCCAACTAGTGCCAAAGTCTAGCACTACAGCTCTCAACATGTCCTCTAAAGTCTGGATAGTCCGCTCTGACTGTCCATCTGTCTGGGGATGATAAGCAGTACTCAGGTGCAATGTCGTACCTAAAGCCTGCTGCAAACTGTGCCAGAAATGTGAAGTGAATCGGGGATCACGATCTGATACGATAGACTTTGGAACACCATAATCTGACTACCTCTCGGACATATATCTCAGCCATCTGATCGTGTCGGTATGTCATTCTGTATGGAATAAAACATGCTGATTTGGTTAATCTGTCAATAATGACCCAAATCGCGTCACAGCGCCGGGATGATCGAGGTAACTTCGTCACGAAATCCATGGAAATGTGATCTCATTTCCATTCTGGAATAGACAAAATTTGAAGTAAACCCCTGGGCTTCTTTCTCTCAGCCTTCACCTGTTGGCAATTTAAGCACTTGGACACAAATTCTGCATTATCGGTCTTCATCTGTTTCCACCAGAATTGTGTCTTCAAATCGTTGTACATTTTTCGGCCTCCAGGATGAATGCTAAACCGACTACAGTGCGCTGCTGATAGAATCTGTTGTTTCAACTCTGAAACATCTGGCACTATGAGATGGTTATTCACATACAGAACATAATCATGTACCTGATATTCACACCGATGTCCTGATCTGACCATATCAATCGACTTCTGAATATTCTGATTGGTTCTTTGGGCTTCCTTGATTCTCATAATCAAATCTGGCTCAACTTGAATCGAAGCAAGTTTTAGCGGTCTACTATCTGTGTCAAATGCTAAACCAGAGAAACAGCAATCTTCAACTAAATTCGAAACACCTATCGTCGATAAGGATAGAGCACAAACCTTTCGACTCAAGGCATCCGCTGCTGCATTTGACTTCCCTAGATAGTATTTGATCTCACAATCAAAATCCTTCAACAAATCGAGCCATCTGCGCTGTCTCATGTTCAATTCTGACTGAGAAAACAGATACTTTAGGCTTTTATGATCAGAATAGATTTCAAATTTCTCGCCATAAAGATAATGACGCCAAATCTTCAGTGCAAATACGATATCCGCCAATTCAAGATCATGAATGGGGTATCGAATCTCGTGTGGCTTCAGTTGTCTAGAGGCATATGCGATCACATGACCTCGCTGCATAAGAACACATCCTAACCCTCTGTGGGATGCATCACAATATACAACGAAATCGCCAGTACCTGAAGGAATCATCAAGACAGGTGCACTGGTCAGCCTCTTCTTCAACTCTAGGAAGCTAGACTCACAATCCTCAGTCCACACAAACGGCGTATTCTTCTGTGTCAAATGGGTAATCAGCTTCGCAATGCTGGAGAAATCTTTAATGAATCGTCGATAATAACCTGCCAGGCCCATGAAACTGTGTATCTCTGGCACCGAAGTCGGTCTCGGCCAACTGATAACAGTTTCAACTTTACTCGGATCCACAGAAATACCGTCTCCAGATATGATATGACCCAAAAAGACAACTTGTCTCAGCCAAAACTCACCCTTTGACAATTTAGCATACAATTTCTCATTTATCATGTTTGCAACACAATTCTCAAATGATTGGCACGCTCACTCAGATTCTTAGAATATATCAAAATATCATCAATAAAAACAATCACAAACTCATCCAAGTACCTCTGGAAGACATGGTTCATCAATCCCATAAACACCACCGGAGCATTCGTTAAACCGAAAGGCATGACAATAAATTCATAATGTCCATACCTTGTTCGAAACGCTGTCTTCGGTATATCTACAACTAGAACTCTGAGTTGGTGATATCCCAATCGCAAATCAATCTTGGAATAGATAGAAGATCCCTGCAACTGATCAAGTAAGTCGTCGATACGAGGCAAAGGATACTTATTCTTTATCGTTGCCTTGTTCAGTTGCCTGTATTCTATACACAATCTCATAGAACCGTCTTTTTTTCGCACAAATAGCACTGGTGCGCCCCAAAGAGATACACTAGGTCTGATATATCCCTTGGCTAGAAGATCTTCTAGTTGTGCTTTCAATTCTTTCAGCTCTATCGGTGCCATCCTATACGGAGCTCTCGAAATAGGAACGGTACCTGGAATGAGATCAATGCTAAAATCTACCTCTCGGGTTGGAGGTAATCCTGGAATCTCATCAGGAAATACATCTGCAAACTCCCGTACTACTGGCAAATCTGCCAATGCCGGGCTCGATTTCTGTAGATCTACAGAATAAATAAGGAACCCCTCTGCTCCTTTCTGCAACAATCTACTCATAGTCAAAGCAGATACTAAGAGAATCCGAGATCTGGAACCCTTACCGTAGAATTTCCATTCTTCTGTCATTTCAGGTCTAAATCTGACAATCTTGTGAAAACAGTCTACGGTGGCTCTGTACTTAGTCAACATGTCAATCCAGACAATACAATCAAAATCAGATAAATCAAGTACAACACAGTCTAAATCGATCTCATGCCCCTCAAACTGTAGTATGCAATGTCTAACTGAAGTCACAGATATCAAACCACTTCCCAACGGAGAAGAAATAGACACTAGAGTAGACAATGACTCTACAGGCAATGCATGTGTCAATGCAAAACGTTCTGATATGAATGTATGTGATGCACCTGTATCTATCAATACATATGCAGGATAACCGCAAAGAAAACAGTTACCTGCAATCACATCGTCTGGTGCATCTTGGGCTTGCTCCTCCGTCAATGCAAACACCTGAGCTTGTTGTCTGGGAGGTTGGCTCACCGTCTGGCCACCTCTGGCTCTAGGCTGGGACTATGTAGGCGTGGGCTGGAAGGAATGGACAGACGAAGCTTGCCTCTCGGGCTGAGTCACTGATGCTGATGACCCTGCACTCTGAAATCTCTGGGCACCTCTCTGGGGACAGACTCTGGCGAAATGTCCTTGTTACCTACATATGTTACATCTGCCCATCACTCCCTGACACTGATCTGTGGCATGTCGTCTTCCACAAGTAGTGCAATACACACCTGTCACATCTGTACTCTGGCCAGGACCTCTCTATCGTGACCCGCTGGAGCTCGACGAACTGCTCCCTGCTCTCTTGAACTGCTTACCCTTAGCTTTCAAAGAATCCTTCTTGCCACTACTACTGCTTCCACTATCAAATCGAGGAGGATGTGGTGGAAACTGTGCGGCGGGCTGTAGCGGTCTCTGACTCTGTGCATTATAAGAAGCTCTTCGCTGCCTGATCAAGCCAGCCTCTGCTCCTTTTGCTCGGTTCAGTGCATCAGAAAAGGTGTTGGGTCATCCCGTGTTCACCAAAGTAAAAATATCCGGGTTTAAACCATTGAGGAACTGGTCCGCGACCGCTTCGTCATTTCATGCCACGTGTGGCGCAAATCGGAGCAAGGAAGAAAATTTGGCAACATACTCTTCTATGTTCCACGGCCCCTGTCTCAAGTTGGCAAATTCTGCTCCTTTGTCTTTTCGATACGAAACTGGAAAGAAACGTTGATAAAATTCATCTTTAAATACTTTCCAGGTAATATCAATACCTCTATGTTCCAATGCTTGTTTCGTTGTAAGCCACCAACTCTTGGCCACTTCTTGCAACTGATGCCCAATTAATTTCACTCTTCGTTCATATGTATAGGCAAGAGATTCAAACAGCATATCTATATCATCTAGCCAGCTCTCGCAGTCCACTGCATTCTTCGTGCCCTTCAAGGTAGGTGGATGGAATGATTGAAACCTCTTCAACAAGGTCTCTATAGGTGTCGCAGTAACGTCCATCTGAGTACCTGACGTACTACCCTGTTCTGGCACTTGACCTGCAGCCGGTTGTGGTATTCTTCTAGGCGGCATATCTGATATTCAACAGATTAGTACACACTCTATACAATCCGTCTCAGTCCTCCTCTGATCATATTCTTCTGATCCAGAATCGGTTCTGATTCAGTCTTTACAATTATATGTTGTAAATCAACTCAGATACAATACAACATATAATAGTGAAAGCAATAAATCATGCTAGAATATCAAAAACAAGGAAGATGACTCGATCTACCCCGCTCATTCTATTCTATCTCAGTCTACAGAACCTACTGCTCTGATATCACCTGTTGCGGGGACCCGAGCTCTAATTCGATTCTTTTCGGGATTAATCGGATCTTTATTAAAAAATGTGGGTCAAAATTTTGCTTTTTAACATTACGTCAAATGTATATAAACAAGCACAAGGTTTACATTTATTTTATCAAACATACATAATATACATGTCTCGTTTTATCCATATTCTACAAACCAGTCACTGAATACATTACAGATCAAATGTACAAACTACTAGTGATCTTCTGCGCCCGTAGTCACCACGCTATCTCGATCTCATCTCTGTCGTGACCCAGATCCTGCCCCACCTGTTGTTATGCACACATACAGATATAACAACAGCCGGAAACTCGGGTGAGAACAAATCCCAGTATAAAACATGTATGCATGCTAATACATAATCAAAAATCATGCATGAAAGTAATAACAATGGCTCCATCGTCTATGAAACCAATCTATATAAACATGCAAATCAAATCAAATCACGTCTTGACTCGACTCGACTCGACTCTACTCTAGGGATCCCGGTGTGAATAAGACGTCACTGCCTGTCACCTACCCTCCCAATCGGGGTAACTGTACGTCTTATTCCTAGACTTCGGCCCTGTCTGTGTCGAATGTCTACAATCGGAGTGACTCTGATCCGAAGCGTCGATACCACCGAACGTCTAGTTTGGCAAGTCTGCCAAAGACTCTCCTATCTCAAATGCATGAATATAAGCTATAAACAAGACATCATCATATCAAGAGATTTGAATATAAGTCTATAAACAAATCAAAATCATATCAAAAGATAAACAACAATTCTAGTATGTGATTTTGTTGGGAAACTCAAATTGAATCTCATTTGAGTTGTTTCTTCCCCAAACAAAACATGAATTATACCTTTCTTTGTATACTTTTTGTCGTAGTAAGTCTCGATGTCGAATCTGTCGATATTAACTCTGAAATGGCAATGTATAGATGTATTCTATCAAAATACCATTCAAAGCAGACCTTGTACAAATCATTATTCAATCTCGGTACATTTGGACGGCACAACGGCGTAGTTTCTCAATACCGATCAACTCAAACAATAATAATCAATACAAGACGATATCATCAACTCACAATAATCATCATAACCCATTCTAAGTTCTGAAATCTACATGTTCCCAATTCAAGACATGCTGAAATCCGAAACAATCTCATATCATATTCGTTTTTCGGTCCGGTTCCGATTATAAACTCATAATCATCTTAAGAACACATAATAGAAATCAAACTATAAGTTCTTCAACATCTGAAATTCAACCATGCTGAAAATGAATCATACTTACATCTTCTTGTAGCCTTTGATGCAAGGAATACAAATCTAGGTTTAGATTAAAGTTTGGATATATAATTCTCGCACAATCTCAATTATAGAGTGGAAAGTACCATGCCTTTGCTCTGAACTCTCTCTCGGTTTTCTTGTTGTAATTTGAAGGAATGAAATAGACTAACAACATATATATTGCATGGCCAAGAACACATGGCTCATTCTTTGGATTACACGTACGCGCATATGCGCGACATTACCCGCGCATATGCGCGAGACCTACTGGTCTCGGCCAAGGCAAATTCAACACCTCGCGCATATGCGCGCTTCATCTCATGCATGTGCGCTAAAGATTCTGGAGGTATCGCGCATATGCACGCCTTATCTCGTGCATGTGCGCCAATGTCTCTGGACGTGTCGCGCATATGCGCGCATTTCTTCGCGCATGTGCGCCATAAGTTCTATCCTTCACAAATATTCTGAATATTTTCTCATCTTTTTCCATGTCTTTCCTACTCCCATCTCACTTAGTGCTTCTCATGACATGTCATGCATTCTCATATCTTCGAATATCGCATCAATGAAGACTAATAATCTCGAGCCTTACAGTCCAAGGCTGGTCCAAGCCGGTAGAGCCTAGGGTCGATAGTTTTTGAGTTTGGGGTATTAGGGTTTTCGGAGGTAGGTGCGCGATAAATTCCAGCATCTGTTTGGGCACTTACGGGAGCCTTAGTGGGTCCGGTATGTGAAGTTTAGGGGCTGTTAGAATGTGTTTTAGGGTGGTAAAGTTTTGGGAAAAATTTGGTTAAGTTTCGGGTCGACTCGGGTTAAATCCGGGACCCCGGTCCAAGTTTTAAAACGAATCAATTATGTTTTGAAACAGAATCGAGTTTACGTCCAAGAAATATTTTTAAATATGTTTTGAGGAGTTCGGTAAGCTTTGGGTCGAAATTTAGAGGTCCAGGAGTAAAATGGTCTTTTCGTACCCTTCGTCCTAGCTGCGCCCTGAGCACAAACTTATCATGTTTTTACATGTTTATACGTCATGTATATGATTTTTATGTAATTATAAAAAATACGGTACATGCTCGATTTTAAGGAAAAATTACGTATATGCATGCTTTTATTAAGTGATGAATGTGATGACACATTTTTGAAGGATGGAAGTTGGTTGTGACTAATACGATGACATGATGACACGATAACATGTAAGGCCAAGACTCAGTGGATGGCACGTAGATGGATCCATCGACTGACATGATGGTACATAAGTCATATGTGATACCCTTGTCTCACATCGAAAAAATCAAAGATTTAAAATGAGTTTATAATAGCTTACAATGGACTTCTATAGCAACTTGGGTTAATCATTTTCGTAAAGCGAGGACGAATACGAAGTAGTTTCTATAGGGGTCCATTGTGCAGTCACGCAGGCTCAGGCTCGGGGCGTGAAAGAATGGTATCAGAGCCGGTCACCGGCATGGAACACCGGGAAATAAGTGTTATGCGGGGCGAAGTGCTACGTGCATGGGAGCCACCTCTTGAACCTGGGGGGCTAAGTGCTTCATGACGGGAGCCACCTCTTGAACTTGTAGGAGCCACCTCTAGATTCTCGGTGCTGGATGATCGAGGGGTCAGGCCGCGACGAGGACGTCGCGTTCTGAAGGAATGGTGATTGTGATACCCTTGTCCCACATCTAAAAAATCAAAGTTTTAAAATGAGTTTATAATAGCTTACAATGGACTTCTATAGCAACTTGGGTTAATCATTTTCGTAAAGCGAGGACGAATACGAAGTAGTTGATATAGGGGCCCATTGTGCAGTCACGCAGGCACGGGCTCGAGCTCGGGGCGTGACATCATAGCTAATGAACAGAATTCAATTTAAGAAAATGAAGACGTATATGTTGATATGATGATATGTACTATGATTATGATTAAGCTTGATAAGTTTTTAATTATGCTTATGAATTTTCACTATCATTAAATGTATGTTGATTACGGTATTTCACTGCTGCATGTTATGTATATGTATTTGCTATAGCATTACAGGTGTGCTGAGTCTTTAGACTCACAAGGTGTGAATGATGTAGGTGAGTACGTTGATGTGGGGACTGGAGGCGTTGAAGACCGATTAGGCTGAGCTGGGCGGTGCACTGCATAACCCGAGGAACTTGCGTTTTTCTGCATTATATGTTTATGACACATGGGTTTAAGCATTTTGGTAAAATAATTTTTAGTCGTGGTTTACCTTGTAGATTTCATTTTAAAATTTAATTAACTGCAGTTATTTTTATTTTGAGGTTGGATGACCTTTTGAAAGTATGTTCAACTCATTTAAATGTTTTTGAGCATGTGTATCTTCCGCCTTGGCTTTTAAAAAAAACAATGTTTCTGTTGAAAATTGAATTTTGGAAGTTTGACAAACTGAGCGTTTAATATATTGAACTAGCTGATCAAGAAGACTGATAGAAACTGATCTAAAATATGAAAACAATCGGTTGTCCATAGCTGAAGATAAGTGCACAGTTTCTCGAAGATAACTAACTGATCAATTGGAATTGATCAGTTACTACAGCAAACAGAAGTACGTAGACAACTAACTGATCAGTTAATACAATCAGTTGTAAGATTATCAACTGTATTCTATCAGCTGATCCTTGAGCTATAAACGTCATCAGTTAAGGAAAAGGAAGTTCAACCAACAACTACACAAAAGCTGACTGCGACAAGTAGTGAGATAGCCGTGAAACGTCTGCCCTTTTTATTGCTTTAAAAGTACTAGAAATTTTTTATTTTTTTAAAATAAAACCTCAATCAACTAGTATTTAAAAATTTGAGTGAAATAGTCGTAGAGTAAAATCGTCTACTGTTTTATCAAACCTAAAAAGCAATAATTTGAAAAGTAAAGCCCATACTAAACCTCTCAAAAAAATCTCTCAAAGCATAAATAAATAATCTTAAAAATCTTAACTTAAATCATAAAGCATAATGCGGAAAATGTAGCGCAAGTCCTCGGGTTGTGTGCACCTTCAGTCCAGTAGTATCACCCGTCAAGTCCTCTTTTAGAACCACCTGCATCCATCACACCTAGTGAGTCTAAAGACTCAACACACCATAATCTTTATAACAAATAATACGTAATACAGTCAACATACAACAGTGAAAAATACTTGTACTTAAAATATCGTTTTCATGAAGATGCATAAATTTAAACATAAACATTTTCATAAATATTTTTATGCTGTATTTCATAAACCTTAACATTTTTCCTTTTTTCCTCAACATGACATGACATAAACATTTTTCATGATCATAAACATTTTTCCTTTTTCCTTTGTTGAATTCAGATCGTTAATTGTGACTTTCCTCAATCCTCAAAAGTTGATGGATCCATCTACATGTAACCACAGTACTGGGCGGCGAGGGACACCAGCAACACTCTCACCGGTCAACTGGGCCCTGGCCAAGCATTATCGAATAGAAATACGACCGTCGGGGCTCCCTCTGGGGCTTTCTCCCATAAATGGGCTCCCTCTGGGGCCTTCTCCCCTCACGATATTCCCATTCTTACCTCAAACCTCATATCCTCATAACCTCATGTCCGTAATAATGGAAACACGATCGTCGGGCTCCCACAAGGAACATCACCCTCACGACATCGCCATTATTAACGAACTAGTCACAATCACTTCACTTCCTTCAACGTATTTCATTCACATCACTTTATAAAAATCATGGATAACATAACATTTTTTTCATTTTTGAAACCAAGCATGCAACATGTATTTTAAATGTCTTCCCTCAATCATAAATATCAAATAGACAATTAAAGTCATAATTTAATCATGAACATTTCATAAACATTTAAAAATAATCATAATATCATAAAAATAGCATTTCGGGCACTGTCACGACATTTACTAATTTCTCGGTGTAAAAAGACCGTTTTAACCCTGGACTCGACATTTACGTTCTCGACTTTTTTCTTGATTTCATGACTCTAACATGTCCCAAATAATTTTTTAAGCTTACATGAATTTTTTTTATAATTTTGTTTGGCTTAAAACTTAGACATTTTCAATTATCTTTATTTAATTGTTTTAACGGTGTTTTAATCCCGAAAAATACCAAACTTTAATATAAAATTCCTATATTCTAAATTTAGTCTTTTTATATTATTTTAGCCCTTATGGACCACGGATCGACCCCCGTGAGCCGTTTTCCAATTTTTCTTCTTTTAAAAGCCCTATTTGACTCCTAAACTTCGACCCCGAGCCAACTTTTGATTATCACGAGTTAGCCCCAAACGAAGTCCAGCCAAAACTTGCCCAACCTCCTATACTAGCCTCCTGGACCCTTAGACCATTAAGGACACTACCCAAACCACAAAAATGAATCAGCCCAAGGGATACCTATTCTGGCCGAGAGTTCTACCTTGCATGGACTCCATGTTTGATACATTATTGGCCGACGACCCTAGCCATGAACCAACCTGATGTGCACCCCCTAAGGACCCTAAGGACTAGACCTGACCCAGCCCAGACCCCCTGAACCGCGCGCTCAAGCTGGTGCGAAGTGCAGAACCCTGCACGCGATTCCCTGGATTCTCGGGTGGGAGTCCTAGCTTGCTACGACTCCTTCCCTGCCTTAGAGCGCGAGTCCTAGTGTGGCTAGGTGTGGGGACCCGGACGCTAATCATTTTCTTAATCATCTTTGGGATTTAATTATTGATTAAGATAAACATGGTCAAAAAAATTTTTCTTTTTAAAATGCAAGTGCGGAAGGTAATGGCATCAATCTAATATACATCTCAGTATAAAAGTACAATAATGTACAATACTCATTCAAACTAGTCTAAGGTTTAACTACTAAATTTCAAGTATTAAACCAAGTCTACAATAAGTCCGGAATCACCACTCTAAACTCGTCTTCTCTCATCATCTTCTTGACCCCGATCTTGTCCTACCTGTTGTCATGCACACATACAAACAAGACAACAGCCGGATAATTCCGGTGAGAATAAATCTCAGTATAAACAATGTATACATGCAATTAACTGAATTAACATAAAAGCATGAATTATATCTTTGCACATGTATCAAAATCAAACAACAGTACCAATATTAATCTGTAAATAAAACATGAATCGTAATCTACGAAACATAACTCAATACAGGTCTGTAATTCAAATCTAGTCTCATTATCTAAGACTCGACTCATCTCTCATTCTAATCTAGGGATCCCGATGAATAGGAATGTAACAAATCTCCCACCTATCTCTTACGTTCGCGGTGGTTGAAATTGATACGTTCCTATTTACGGACTTGGCCCTCGCTATATCTAATATCTATGATAAGAGCGGCTCTACTCATAATCACATCGATATGACCAAACGTCCGGTGTCTTGGAGTATCTACCAAGACTATGCCTATTCTGACAATGTGCAATGGGTCAGTGACGGCTCTGTCATAGTCTGGCCCCTCTGTCAGTGACTCTTACTCAATAGCTCACTGCTTTATACTTTCTAATTCAATAGAATAAACATAATCATTAAAACATAAAGGTATAAAAACTATACCATACAAGTATGTGGTTTAGGGAAACTCGAGTAGAATCTAACTCAAGTCGATCTCCCAATAAACATCAATTTATACCTTTGTTTTCTCGGTCTGATGAAGACGAAGTCTCGTATCCAAATCTGTCCACATCCAAATCTGTTAATGACAATCATATAAATACCATATCAATATATAACTCAATTCAAGACCTGTTCTGATCAATACTCAAATCGGTATATAATCTGATCCATATCTGAACAAGGTACAATCTAATTCATATCTCAGATTACCGTAATAAAATTTCGGGCCTTACACTAGGACTCCCTCCTTGACTCACCCGTGTCCCTGGTTAGCCCTTGGAGCGAGCCACCCAAGTCCTAGCCCCTACAATGAAGAAACTGAACCCTCCCCACATGACAGCAACTTGCGGTTGCTTAGTTTTGATTCTGCCGAATTTTTGTGGTGTTTAGGGTGAGTTTGTGTGACTCTAAAACAGATGAAAACCACTCTTGAACTTACCTTATGTCATGGCAGCCCCTTAACCAAACAATATACAAGTTATTGGACTCAAAAATCATGTTTTCTCATGTATACATGCCATATACCGAAAATTCTGAAAACTTTTTCATGTTCTTCATGCATACAATAATTCAATCAATAATATGATATGATGGATGAGAAAAATGAGATGTATGGCCTGCCTTTGCGTAATTTACGCACGAATAGACGTTGACGACGAAGAACGGAAAGGACCCCTTTGGCTTGTTCTCTTAGCACCTCTTCGAAAATCTATTCAAAAAACTGTGCAAGTGTGCGTGCTGCCGTGTGTGTGAGTGTGTGGAGAGTTTCTGAATTTTTGAAAAGGTGTGGCCGTGTTTTGTGTCTAGAGTGTAGGGTTTATTTACATATTTTATACACTAATTAACTACTAACTAGGCTTTGGCCTATTAAGCCAATTAAATAAGCCCATTAGTCTAATTAGGTTTTAAATAAAATATTAACCCAAAGTTTTTGTTTAAATAAATTTGTGAATTTATTAGCCGGATTGGGAAAACGTTCGCATTTTTGTTGAAAAACCAACACCGATAAAATTTACGTCCCGCGTATAAAATCACCTCAAAACCCTTTATTTTTAAAAATAATAAAAGCATCACCCTTAATTTAAAATAATTAAAAACAATTATTTAATAAAACCATTTTCTATTTTTCAGCCCTCGGTCTCCGTTCCTCGATCGCAACTTGAATAACCTTTAAAAATGCAACAATGTAGAAAATATATTTTTAACATACAATTATGCACAACATAATTAATTCATGCAACTAAAACATTTAATTAAAATACAGGAGAATTTAATAATTCAATGCATGTGGTTCGTGTGGACCTTAAAATTTTCGGGGCGTTACAGTCTTCCCCCCTTAAATTGAATTTCGTCCTCGAAATTCGCTTATCCTTAATAACCCAATGTTTATACTTAGTTCTAGTATCCCAAAAATCCACGCTTCCGCTGCGCTACTCTGATAAAACTTAAGTTCTAAGATGTCATTACGTCTGCTTAATCTCAAATAAATTTTATTTCTAAATCCTTATTTTGCAATCGCAACTTAAAAGACCCAAATGACTTAGTGCTAATACCATTATAACCTCAAATTTCAATTTTTCTTACGACTCCTAATATTAAAAGATGGATAACCAAACTTATCGTATATTATTTTCCTTATTTTATACCCAAAATTTTCATCAACTTATCAAATTTGAATCTTTAAATCCCAAGCTCATGACCTTCAAATTCTTAGATTTTTCAAGCTTAACATCGATTCATACGTAAAAACCCTTGATTAAAATTCCTTATAACACTAAAGCCCAAGATATCCTTATGTTCCAAATATTCTTAAAAGTCTAAATCCTCAAAATTCTTATTATTTAAACCATTTAATTATCGCTTAATGCTAAACTAGTCCTCAAATTCCTTAATATTCACCAAATTAATTCTTAATTTCTTCAAAAATTATCTTAATTGGTCCTTAATTTCAAAAATCCTACAGTTAACCCATAAATTCTCTGTATTCTTAATTTTCTTCTACAGTTTTCCCATGACATAATTTCAATAAACTTAAAATTATTTACCTAAAAATAAATTTCTATAACCAATCTTACTTTTCATCAACTTAAAATCCTAATTTATCTATTTTCTTATTCCCAAAGTCGTTGTAATCCTCGAATAATTATTCCTTATGTCTAATTCCCAAAAATTAATTCAACTAATAACCATGAATCATAAACATTTTTTTAAAAAATCTACGTGTCTCAAAAGCATTCATAATATTCCCGATTAACTTATAGCCCAAAATAGAACGTCACTACTAAAACCCAAAACCATCATAGTCCAATTCCACTACAAAACCAACATGCGATAAAATAATTTTTTCATTTCACATCATAACACGTATAAAAATTCTAAATAATATAAATCAAATATTATCATAAAACTATTAAACACGTGACGTAAACATATAATTCATGTACTTATGCAGGTAACATTATAAAATCATATACAGCATGTAAACTTACAGACTGAGGCTTGATGACTGATCTTTCCGGCGCTGATGGTGGCACAACCCTTTACAGAATCATTGCTCTGATACCAACTGAAACGTCTGCCCTTTTTATTGCTTTAAAAGTACTAGAAATTTTTTATTTTTTTCTTTTTTTTAAATAAAACCTCAATCAACTAGTATTTCAAAATTCGAGTGAAATAGTCGTGGAGTAAATTCGTCTACTGTTTTATCAAACCTAAAAATCAATAATTTGAAAAGTAAAGCCCATACTAAACCTCTCAAAAAAATCTCACAAAGCATAAATAAATAATCTTAAAAATCTTTAACTTAAATCATAAAGCATAATGCGGAAAATGTAGCGCTGGTCCTCGGGTTGTGTGCATCTTCAGTAGTATCACCCGTCAAGTCCTCCCTCAGAACCACCTGCATCCATCACACCTAGTGAGTCTAAAGACTCAACACACCTTAATCTTTATAACAAATAATACGTAATACAGTCAACATACAACAGTAAAAAATACTTGTACTTAAAATATCGTTTTCATGAAGATGCATAAATTTAAACATAAACATTTTCATAAATATTTTCATGATGTATTTCATAAACCTTAAAATTTTATTTTTCCTCAACATGACATGACATGACATAAACATTTTTCATGATCATAAACAATTTTCCTTTTTCCTTTGTTGAATTCAGATCGTTAATTGTGACTTTCCTCAATCCTCAAAAGTCGATTGATCCATCTACATGTAACCACAGTACTGGGCGGCGGGGGACACAAGCAACACTCTCACCGGTCAACTGGGCCCTGGCCAAGCATTATCGAATAGAAATACGATCGTCGGGGCTCCCTCTGGGGCCTTCTCCCATAAATGGGCTCCCTCTAGGGCCTTCTCCCCTCACGATATTCCCATTCTTACCTCAAACCTCATATCCTCATAACCTCATGTCCGTAATAATGGAAACATGATCGTCGGGCTCCCATTGGGACCATCACCCTCACGACATCTCTATTATTAACGAACTAGTCACAATCACTTCACTTCCTTCAACGTATTTCATTCACATCACTTTATAACAATCATGGATAACATAACATCTTTTCATTTTTGAAACCAAGCATGCAACATGTATTTTAAATGTCTTCCCTCAATCATAAATATCAAATAGACATTTAAAAATCATAATTTAATCATGAACATTTCATAAACATGAAAATTCTGAAAACTTTTTCATGTTCTTCATGCATACAATAATTCAGTCAATAATATGATATGATGAATGAGAAAAAAGGGATGTATGGCCTGCCTTTGCGTAATTTACGCACGAATAGACGTTGACGACGATGAACGGAGAGGTCCCCTTTGGCTTGTTCTCTTAGCACCTCTTCGAAAATATCTTCAAAAAGCTGTGCAAGTGTGCGTGCTGCCGTGTGTGTGAGTGTGTGGAGAGTTTCTGAATTTTTGAAAAGGTGTGGCCGTGTGTTGTGTCTAGAGTGTAGGGTTTATTTACATATTTTATACACTAATTAACTACTAATTAAGCTTTGGCCTATTAAGCCAATTATATAAGCCCATTAATCTAATGAGGTTTTAAATAAAATATTAACCCAAAGTTTTTGTTTAAATAAATTTGTGAATTTATTAGCTGGATTGCGAAAACGTTCTGTGACGTCCCGAAAATTTGAGTTCCACATGAACCACGTGCGTGTAAGTTATTAAATTCCTCATGTATTTTATTAAATGGTTTTAATGCATGTTCATTCCATTAATTTGTGTTTTAATTCATGATCTATGAATTTTTATTATTTTAAATTATTATATGATGCACGTTAAAAACGTTTTCCTTGAGTTTCATGTTTCAGGCGATTACTCGAGGCGGGATCGAGGGAAAAAAAAGAGACCGGTGATGATTTTGGCGATTTTAAATGTGGTATTTTATTTTAAGTTGAGGTTGGGGCATTTTAACTAATTTATTAAGTTGCTAGTTATTTAAGAGTTTGAAACTTTTAAAATTATCATTTAATGTGTGTTATTTTAAATTAGGGGACATTGCTTTAATTAGCAATTTTTAGCATTTTGATTAGCATTATTAATTCCTAATTAAGCAATAATCATTCCCTAAATTACTACCTAACTCACGCACACACACTTATACCAACACCTACACGTCTAACACACACAACACACATACACGTTTTCTTTCCCCATTATTTTGGAGAGCAAACCTAGGGTTCTAGGGAAAACTCAGCAGACGCACCCTCCCTTCAAAGATTTCAGTAATTCTCGCCACTTTTCTTCAAAGATTTTAGCACCACGTTCGTCCTGGATCAATCCTCGCGCCATCCCCGCTTCGGTATCGTCGTTTCGGTAACGTTTATCATCAAAGACTCGTATATTCTGCTCTTTCTGCATCGATCTTGTCATATTATGTGTTGTATTATTTTTATGCGTAAAAATTCATGTGTGACGTTCGTTGTTTGAGCGGAAAATGATTTGGATCAGTTTTGAAATATTTTTAGATCTGAAATTTCGTAATTTTCTGTTCTGCTGAAAACTGCGATTTTTCAGTCGGGATTCTGAGAAAACGTTCAACGCAAAAAACGTAGAAATTTTTGATACCTTCGATTTGATATAAAATTCGACTTATTTGGATAAATATTGAGTGAGTTATGGTGTTTTTTGTCGGACTGCTCAAACTGCGTTTTCAGGAAAGTATGATGTTGATGCGTTCTTGAAGTTTTAATGTTGCAGGCTTCGTTGGGGATCGACGGGTGATCGTTTCTGCATATAGGTATATTGATAATGATGTTGGGAGTATTTTTGAGGTTTCATTTCATGTCGATAGGCACTTGAAACAATTAGAAGTCGTAGGAAACGAATTGATGTCATTTGCTATATTTTGCGTCCTATGTGTCGTAGGGTGAACGTCGTTGCTTTGGGGCGTTTATAGAAGTTTGGTTCATTGTTATGGAATGCTAGGATGGGTCTCGGGGTATCGGTTCATGGTCCGCACAATCATGTCTAGGATGATAAGCAGCACATGTATTGAATTTTCGTTGGTTTGCTTTTATCGAGGGTACACGGACCCGGACACGGACCCTGGCACGAGGCCCGTGCCCTTGTTTTCTTCTGGTTGCAACTTTTGCGTGCCGACACGGACCCCCACACGGACCAGAGCACGGGGTCCGTGCCTTTGTTCTTCTGGAGTGCCTTTTTCCAGTGTCTACACGAACCTATGCACGGGGGTCCGTGCCTCTACTTTTCTTCACGACACATTGCACCGCACCTACACGGAGCCGGAGTCGGACCTGGGCACGGGGTCCATGTACTCTAGTTTTTGGGAAAACTTATTGAATCCTTTGAAGTTTCATGTTATGGTTTAGTACAATGTTTTACAAGGTCGATTCATGGGAATTTTAGAACGTCCGAAGGAATTGAATAAACTTGTAAGTAAGTATGATTAATACGTCTAAGCTATGCAAGTTAAGTATGCAGTTTCATGATAGTGTGTGCAGCAGCGACGACCCCGATCAAAGTCCAACGAATCCCTCAACGCCAAGTAAGTATATTGACGTGCAAGAAAACATTTTTTTAAGTTTTTGAGGTATGCTAAATGTCTTGTGACCAAATTATGAATGGGTTTGGAAGTCGGTGAACGTGGCCGAGGACCTCTCCACCCCGTTAAATTATGAACGGGTTAGATCGTGGTTGGAAAGCGTTAAATTATGAACGGGGACCAACCAGACCGTTAAATTATGAACGGGGATCTCATGTATGTGGCAGTGGATACGTCCCTGTCAGCCCAGTACTGTGGTTTGTCTGATCAGGCGTTTATTATGTATGGGTCACTTGCTTTGAAACATCCTCTACAAAAATGATGAAATTATGTATGTTCAAGTATGCAAGCATGTTTAAGAAAGTTTATTTTGATGGCACGTCTAATTATGTACGTACGTATGTTAAAGTTCATTTTTCGATGATTATGTTGAGACGAGAGGTGGCGACCAAGGAGCAGGCTTGGACTGAGCAGAAGGCTAGACCCGAGGACCGCCCACGTTATTTTAAGATTTTAAGCATGAAAATATTAATACTCTGATTTTATGTTTTGATGCGAGATGTTTCGAGCAAGATTTTCTTTTAACAAAATTTTTATTGGTGAATGGAGGATGTAGTGACGACCGTATTGATTTTATTTTCGTATTCAAGAAAATTTTTAATTCTTCCGTAAATTTCAAGTAGCAAAAGTACGGTTCGTCACAGTTGGTATCAAAGCGGTGTTCTTGTAAAGGGTTATGCCTACTGCCAGTTGCGAGAAGCTCACGAAGTCACACCTCAAGTCTGTAAGTTTTAAAGTTTTAAAGTCTTTTAAGTAGTAAGCATCAAGTCATGATTTCAGCATGTGCATGTTTTATTTCTATCACCTGTATGTTTACATGACATGCGTTTTAGAGTACATGTTTCCCTGTCGTTATGATTTGAGAATGGATCTTTAAAGTTTTATTGGATGTTACGACATGAATGTGAAATTATATGACTTTCATACATGCTGGTTTTGTGGTATTGGACATGCTTGAGAATTCGACCATTGGTTACGAATTGTTATTAATGATTTGAGCATATTGATTTTTGGTTAGTAATACCGACGATCTACTTGTGGGTCATAAGTTAAACTTGACAATTATGAATGCTTTTGTGGCATGTAGATTTCTAAGAAAATATAGATGGTTCGGGGTTGCTAGTTTAGTTAATTTTGAGGATTTCATGTAAGGATTAATGATTCGAAGACTACTACGATCTTTGGAAGTATAAAGACGTAGAATTTATTTAGGATGCATGCTCTATCTAGTTATATTTAAGGATTGAATTGCATGAATTGTGAATTTTAAGGACCTAAGTGCAAAACAAAATTCTAAGTGATTATTTTCGAATTTACCAAATTTTGGGATTTAATTTTGAGTTCGAGAATTTTAAGGTTAATGGGGTTAAATCAAAAAATTTATGGGGACAAAAATGCAAATATCGAAGAGTTGTAAGGACAAAAATATAAATTTTGAGAACTTTAAGGGCAAAATTGCAAAGTCCGAAATTTTTTAGGATTAAATACGAATTTTTGAGGAACACTTGGGATTTTAAGTATTTATAGAAATGTAAGACGAGTTATACAAATTCAATTTTGGGTTTATTAAACTTAAGGCTATTGAACCTTATTATACGAGAAACCTATAAAATGAATTTGAGAACGCCGAGGACTTATGAGTAATTGTGGAATTTTCGAGATTGAGGAAAAATTCGATAATTTTCGAGGAAATTAAGTATTAATTTTGTAGTTTTTAAGAAATTTAGAGACTAGGTTATCAGTAAGTGAGATCGAACGGTTTAAAAGATTAAAATTTTCGATGATATAGGCTCGAAGAGATATTTAGAACCTCGAAACATTCGGGTTATAAGATTATAAGGAATGGTAATCAGGGGCATTGTTGGATGGATCAACCTTAGGCCTGAAAAGTTAAACGTAGGTGAATTAATGATGTGGCAAATTAAGAATTCAGAGTAATGACAATTTAAGATAAAGTTGATTAGTTAGCTAAGTTATAAGACTAGAAATTGAATTAGCAAATTTTTGGGAAGTTAATTTTGATGTGTCGTAAGTTTCGATCCTGATCTTAACAGTTAGGACTATACCTTTGCTAGAATTTAATTTTTCTAGAAGGTTGGGTATGTTTGATGGTTAGAGTAATCGATATGCACATGTAAGAATTGAGGTAGACATCTTGTCTTGAGAAATTTTTGTAAGTTATTAAGAAACATGGGAATAAGTGAATATGTGTGTTGGAATTATGTTATCCAAAACTATTTGGGTTGCGTAAGGTTGAATTTCAAATTTATGGGATATTTGTTCATACGGTTTCTGGGTGAAATAAAAACAAAAGGGAATTAGTGGTGTTCAACATAAGTTATCAATGAATGAATATTAAGATTTTTATTGAGTAAGAAATCTAAAAGCTTGATATGGGGATTCTAGAATTCTATGGGATATAAGTGGAGTTGATATATTAGAGTTAGTCCATCATTAACAAATGAAACTTATTAAGATACACTAGAATTAATTGAGTATTGAGGATACGTCTAAGTGGAACATTCGTTCCAATGAGAAAGGTCCAAGTGTCTTAGGCCTCAAATATATTGTAATCGTGAAGAAAATATTTTAAGCATGTGATTGATGCTAGAAAGGTTTTATTATTTAAGTAGAAGATCAACATTTTGTATGTTGAGTTTTATGGATTTTGTTACTCAAATTAAAGGTTGTCAACAATTTTATATTTGGGACGTACTTGTAAATAGCTAAGTTACGTAAGTTTGGTGTCGTAAGGAAAGATCTGATTCAAGGATTGTAGGCCAATATTATTATGGGGTTAAGATAAGATTTAACTTTTAAGTGTATTGCCGAAGATATAAGTGGATCAGTAACCTTTGGTGCTAAGAGCTCTTAAGTTGAACTGCATAAATGCTAATGTAATAGGTCGATGGACATTACGGGTATGGTATAAGGGAGGTAAGATACGATAAGTTTGAACCTCCATTTCTAATATTGGGAACGACGAGGAAAGTCAGAATTCGAGGTCGTAGTAAAGTAAACTAAGTTACCATAAGTCGTTTTAAGTTGTGATTCGCAAACGATGTTTTTGGTAGGCAATTTAATTAGGGCTGAAGAGACGTAAGGACAACATAAGACTTAATTTTATTCAGAGTAGCGCAGCGGTAGCGTGGATTGTTGCGATACTAGAATTAAGAATTTAACTTTTGTATTATCGAGGATAAGCGAATTTCGGGGACGAAATTCAAATTAAGGGGGATAGATTGTGATGTCCCGAAAATTTGAGTTCCACATGAACCACGTGCGTGCAAGTTATTAAATTCCTCATGTATTTTATTAAATGGTTTTAATGCATGTTCATTCCATTAATTTGTATTTTAATTCATGATCTATGAATTTTTATTATTTTAAATTATTATATTAAGCACGTTAAAAACGTTTTCCTTGAGTTTTATGTTTCAGGCGATTGCTCGAGGCGGGATCGAGGAAAAAAAAAAGATCGGTGATGATTTTGGCGATTTTAAATGTGGTATTTTATTTTAAGTTGAGGTTGGGACTTTTTTACTAATTTATTAAGTTGCTAGTGATTTAAGAGTTTGAAACTTTTAAAATTAGCATTTAGTGTGTGTTATTTTAAATTAGGGGACATTGCTTTGTAGTGAGAAATTAACATTTTAATTAGCATTTTTTTATCATTTTGATTAGCATTTTAATTAGCATTATTAATTCCTAATTAAGCAATAATCATTCCCTAAATTACTACCCAACTCACGCACACACACTTATACACACACCTACACGTCTAACACACACCACACACATACACGTTTTCGTTCCCCATTATTTTGGAGAGCAAACCTAGGGTTCTAGGGAAAACTCAGCACCCGCACCCTCCCTTCAAAGATTTCAGTAATTCTCGCCACTTTTCTTCAAAGATTTTAGCGCCACGTTCGTCCTGGATCAATCCTCGCGCCATCCCCGCTTCGGTATCGTCGTTTCGGTAACATTTATCATCAAAGGCACGTATATTCTGTTCTTTCTGCATCGATCTTGTCATATTATGTGTTGTGTTATTTTTATGCGTAAAAATTCATGTGTGACGTTCGTCGTTTGAGCGGAAAATGATTTGGAACAGTTTTGAAATATTTTTAGATCTGAAATTTCGTAATTTTTTGTTCTGCTGAAAACTGCGATTTTTCAGTCGGGATTCTGAGAAAACGTTCAACGCAAAAAACGTAGAAATTTTTGATACCTTCGATTTGATATAAAATTCGACTTATTTGGATAAATATTGAGTGAGTTATGGTGTTTTTCGTGGGACTGCTCAAACTGCGTTTTCAGGAAAGTATGATGTTGATGCGTTCTTGAAGTTTTAATATTGCAGGCTTCGTTGGGGATCGACGGGTGATCGTTGTTGCGTATAGGTATATTGAAAATGATGTTGGGAGTATTTTTTTGATGTTTCATTTCATGTCGATAGGCACTTGAATAAATTAGAAGTGGTAGGAAACGAATTGATGTCATTTGCTATATTTTGCGTCGTATGTGTCGTAGGGTGAACGTCGTTGCTTTGGGGCGTTTATATAAGTTTGATTCATTGTTATGGAATGCTAGGATGTGTCTCGGTGTAATAGCCGAGCCCGGTGTACAGTACGATTTAAGTTTTGTATGTTTATTTGGGTTATGTGATTAGATGTTTAGAGTTGTGTTTATGGGCTATAGTATGCTTGGTATTATTGTCTTCAGGTGTTAGTTTTTACTGGTTGTTCGTTTCAGAGTTTCGGATTGATTTTAGTTGTATGGGAGGTGTTCATTGCCGTGACCATAGTGCACCCGCGGTAGTGCAAGGAGTGCACCCGCGGTCGACTGTTCGAGATTTTTGTTGGTAAGCCGTGGCATCACCGCACCCGCGGTAGAGTTAGCACAGAACCCGCGGTGAGCACCGCACCCGCGGTGTCTGCAGCGCTGCACCCGCGGTCCGAGTGTTCCAGAATTTTGTGTTGTGCCGTGAGCTAAGCGCACCCGCGGTGCTTGTGGCAGCGCACCCGCGGTCTAGGTATGGCCGAGTTTTTAAGTTACTTTTTGGGAGTGGTTGGCCATACTTTCCCTTTTTCTTCCTTCTCATTTTCGATTTTCTCTCTATTCCAAGGGTTTTCTTCCATTTCTTTTGCTTCCTATCTTCGATTTAAGCTTTTATTTGGCGATTCGACTTGAGATCGTAGTTCTCCTTGGTGCTAGGAGGCTAAGGTAAGATTTTGGTGAAGTTATTTCATGGTTTGAGTTGGGAGATCTTTTGGGTTTGTTGATATTGTTGGATTGTTGGATTATTTGACATGGGTTCTTGATTATTGAGTTGATGTTGGTGTTATTATGGATTATTGTGTAGGTGGTGAATCAAGAGCTTAGATTGAGGTGTTCTTGTGGTTTGTAAGTGGAATTTCACCCTTTGTGCTCACATGATTATATATGTATGGTGTTTCAAGAGTTTTATTGTGATATTCCCTTCCATTTGATCCATAGTATGTATTGATACTATTGTTATGTATATTGGAGGTATTTTATGTCTCATTATTGTTCAAAGGGAATACAAGAGAAAGAAAGAGTATTCAAAGTTATTGTTAATACCATAGAGAGATTTTAAATGTTTTATTGGATTGATAAATACATAGTCAGAGATTGCATGCAATTAGTTGATCAACGACCACAGGCTTATATCCCTCAGAGTTATCGGTTTATATCGATAGGGATACGAGCACCCCAGAGCAGAGATACTATTGATATCAATCCCTAGAGTAAAGAGAAATACCATCTCATTTATGTGCTATTGCTATGATATTCATATTCAGAGTTTATGATTCAGAGTTGATGGTATTTATGATTTCAAAGCTATGTTTTACAGAGTTTATTGTCATTGCTATGTAAGAGTTCCACTTGCTGAGATTTATTCTCATTTCAGTTATTTCATGTGATGCAGATCAGAGTGGAGGCCCGGGACGTTGACTGTGGACAGGGGGTCATATGCATACACCGTTGGAAGGAAGATTTTGGCATGATCATAGGAATTATGTTTTGTATTTTGTTATGTCATTCAAATGATCATGTATTGTTATTTTGTAAAGATGTTTAAAGAAATGTATTTTGAAACTCCTTCCATATTTTAAAGAAAATTTTAATTTCCGCTATGTATTTTATTTAAAGATGTCAGAGGTGTCACATTTAGTGGTATCAGAGCGGTGTTTTTCGGACCAATGCATATGACTTCGTCTACTTTCAACTGTCCGGGTATGTTTTCTTGCATCTATCCATTGTTATATATTGATATGTCTTTTGTGAGCACATTGTAGAGTAGAGGATGCCATCTAAGTGGAAAGCAGTAGAGGGTGAGGATAGTTCTTCCTCGAGAGTTGTCTATGAGTTCGGCAAGTTGCTTAAAGAGCAGGCCAAGGTCCATAGTGAGCAGATCCAGCAGTTGCTCCGATTGCAAGGAGCAGGTCAGGGCAGAGGTCAAGCGAGAGGGCAAGTTGCTCAGGCTGTTGGCACTGATGCCATATTTTCTGCTTTCACGAGGATGGATCCACCAGAGTTTTCAGGGAGCACTGATCCGTTAGTTGCAGTCGAGTGGGTCAAGGATTTAGAGGCGATCTTCGATCATCTCCACTACGAGGACAGAGACCGTATCAGCTGTGCTGTATTCATGTTGGTTAAAGCTGCTCGCATATGGTGGAATGCGACCAAGGTTGGCGTTGATGTTTCGACATTGAAGTGGTCAAAGTTTATAGAGTTGTTCTATGACAAGTATTTCCCCGACGCACTTCGAGCGAGGAAGGTTTCGGAGTTCTTGGAGCTTCGACAGGGGAGCATGAATGTGGATGAGTATATTTTGAAGTTTGAAGAGGGTTGCTTAGTTGCTCCGTATATTGCTTCCAATGACAGAGATAAAGGCGCTCATTTCATTCGAGGCCTTAGAGCTGAGATATGTCGTGATATCAATATGTCCGAGGCTGTGACTTTCAAGGAGATTGTGTCCAAGGCTTTGTTGGCTGAGCAGGACGAGAAGGACATTGCCCGAGAGAGGCAAGCGAGACACCAGGCCATTGCTCAGAGGGGCCAGAGTTTTAGTCAGCGTGGCAGAGATCGGTTCAAGGGGAAGGGCAAGATGGATTCGAGTCCTAGACCACCGACAGTTCCAGTTGTTCCATCTGATCCCGAGAAGCCTTTATGTCCCAAGTGTGGGAGACATCATAGGGGAGAGTGCAGATTTGGCACTCATTCATGCTATCGTTGTGGCACGGCAGGCCACATTGCCCGAGATTGTCCAAGAGGAGCTAGCCAAGAGAAGGTTCAGGGTCGCATCTTTACGTTGACCAAGGAAGATGATGGCCTTAGGGAAGGTATGCTCGCCAGTGCAGGTACTTCGCTGGTCCTTCCTTTTATTTCATGTCTTGAGGCTGAGAGATTGCTGTGTAGAGGTTGTGATGGGTTTTTGGCTTCTATTGTGGATGTGGATAATATTGTGAAGTTGAATATAGATGATATCGATGTTGTGAGAGAGTTTGCTGATGTGTTTGAGGATGATGTGCAGGGGTTGCCGCCGGACAGAGATGTTGAATTCGTTATTGATTTAGCTCCAGGTACGGTTCCTATTTCTAAGGCTCCGTATAGGATGGCTCCTACAGAGATGAAAGAGTTGAAGACGTAGTTGCAGGATCTTTTGGATAAAGGTTTTATTCGTCCGAGTTCTTCGCCTTGGGGAGCTCCGGTTCTGTTTGTTAAGAAGAAAGACGGGTCGTTGCGGCTGTGAATTGACTACAGAGAGCTCAACAAAGTGACTGTCAAGAATAAGTATCCGTTGCCACGGATTGATGATTTGTTTGATCAACTTCATGGTGCTACTGTCTTTTCGAAGATTGATCTTCGGTCTGGCTACTATCAGTTGAAGGTTAGGGAGTCTAATATCCCTAAGACGGCGTTCAGGACCAGGTATGGTCATTATGAGTTTCTTGTGATGTCTTTTGGTCTGACCAATGCCCCTTCAGTCTTCATGGATCTGATGAACCGTGTGTTCAAGCCGTTTTTGGATAGCTTTGTCATTGTCTTCATCGACGATATCTTGATCTATTCCAAGACCAGAGAGCTTCATGCAGAGCATCTTAGAGTGGTTCTTCAGTTGTTGAGAGAGAGGAGACTGTTTGCCAAATTGAAGAAGTGTGAGTTTTGGTTGGATCAGATTTCTTTTCTAGGCCATGTCGTTTCGAAGGATGGTATAGCTGTTGATCTGATGAAGATAGAGGCGATTCAGAAGTGGCCTATCCCTACTACTGTTTTAGAGGTACGCAGTTTCCTTGGTTTGGCGTGTTATTATCGTCGTTTCATTTCAGATTTTTCAAAGATTGCCCTGCAATTGTCCAATTTGACGAGGAAAACTGTGAAGTTTGAGTGGTCCAACGATTGCCAGAGTGGATTCCAAGAGTTGAAGGATAGATTGACGACAGCTCCTATTCTTGCATTGCCTAGTGGTTCAGAGGATTTTGTTGTCTATACCGATGCGTCGAAGAAGGGTCTCGGTGCAGTGTTGATGCAGCGAGGTAAGGTCATTGCTTATGCTTCTCGCCAGTTGAAGGATTACGAGAGGAATTATCCGACGCATTATTTAGAGCTGGCAGCTGTGGTTTTCGCCCTGAAAATCTGGAGATATTACTTGTATGGCGAAAAGTGTGAGATTTTCACGGACCACAAGAGTTTGAAGTATCTGTTTTCTCAGAGAGAGCTCAATATGCGACAGAGGAGGTGGTTAGAGCTTTGTCAAAGATTATGATGTGACGATCAGTTACCACCCAGGGAAGGCGAATGTAGTGCCTGATGCGTTGAGTCGTAAGTCGAGTTCTTCCTTGAGTTCTTTGATTCAGAGGCCATTGTTGATGGACTTGCAGAGAGAGGAGATTTCTTTGGTGGTTCCGGGGACCATTGCTCGCTTTTCAGCGTTGGTCATTCGGGCTACATGGACGGACAAGATCCGTAGAGAGCAGACTGTTGATGTTCAGTTGACAGAGTTGAGAGCTAGAGTAGAGGAGAGAGGTAACTCAGAGTTTGCGCTGAATGGAGATGGTTTGGTGACTTTCAGAGGCCGTATTTGTGTTCCTACTGGTGATGACATTCGACGAGACATTCTGACAAAGGCTCATACCGCGCCATATTCGATTCATCCAGGCAGTACGAAGATGTATCAGGATCTTCGTAGACTCTATTGGTGGTCAGGTATGAAGAAAGATATTGCCATGTTCATTTCTCAGCGCCTTACTTGTCAGCAGGTGAAGATCGAGCATCAGAGACCTGCTGGGACATTGCTATCATTGCTGATTCCTCAGTGGAAGTGGGAGCATATTACGATGGATTTCGTGACTGGTCTTCCCAGAGTGCAGAAAGGATTTAATTCCATTTGGGTTATCGTTGATCGATTGACCAAGTCAGCGCATTTTCTCCTAGTCAAGACGACGTATTCCATGAATCAGTATGCTGAGGACTATATTGCAGAGATTGTTAGACTTCATGGTGTTCCATTGTCGATCGTGTCTGATCGTGACCCCAGGTTTACTTCAGAGTTTTGGAAGAGTTTGCACAGAGCTATGGGTTCGCGGTTAGCGTTCAGTACAGCTTATCACCCTCAGAGCGACGGTCAATCAGAGAGAGTCATTCAGATTCTAGAAGATATGCTCAGAGCTTGTACTATCGATCATCCAGGTAGTTGGGATTCTAAGTTGCCTTTGGTTGAGTTCACGTATAAAACAGTTACCAGGTGACGATTGGCATGGCACCGTATGAGGCACTTTATGGCTGGAAGTGCAGATCGCCCTTGTATTGGGATGAGATAGGAGAGAGGAAGATGTTGGGACCAGAGTTGGTCCAACAGACTGCTGATGTTGTTGATGTGATCCGTGAGAGGATGAAGACAGCGCAGTCGAGACAGAAGAGCTATGCAGATGTTCGGCGTAGGCCGTTGCAGTTCGAGGTTGGCGATCATGTGTTTCTGAAGATAGCACCTCTCAAGGGTGTGATGAGGTTTGGCAAGAAGGGTAAGCTGAGTCCGAGGTTTATTGGTCCATTTGAGATATTGGACAGAGTTGGTGATCGAGCCTACAGGTTAGCCTTACCGCCAGATCTTGACAGAGTTCACAATGTGTTTCATGTATCGATGCTCAGGAAGTATATTGCGAATCCTTCCCATGTTCTTTTCCACGAGCCATTGGACTTGACGCCGAATTTGACTTACCAAGAGATTCCGATTCAGATTCTGGATCGCAGAGTTAGAGTTTTGAGGAACAAAGAGATCGGCATTGTTAAAGTCCTTTGGAGGAACCATTTGATCGAAGAGGCTACGTGGGAACCAGAGGATGAGATGAGAGAGAAGTATCCTGAGTTGTTCGTGCAGTGACGTCAATTTCGCGGACGAAATTCCTCTAAGGAGGGGAGATTGTAATAGCCGAGCCCGGTGTACGGTACGATTTAAGTTTCGTATGTTTATTTGGGTTATGTGATTAGATGTTTAGAGTTGTGTTTATGGGCTATAGTATGCTTGGTATTATTGTCTTGAGGTGTTAGTTGTTATTGGTTGTTCGTTTCAGAGTTTCGGATTGATTTTAGTTGTATGGGAGGTGTTCATTGCCGTGACCATAGTGAACCCGTGGTAGTGCAAGGAGTGCACCCGCGGTCGACTGTTCGAGATTTTTGTTGGTAAGCCGTGGCATCACCGCACCCGCGGTATAGTTAGCACCGCACCCGCGGTGTCTGCAGCGCCGCACCCGCAGTCCGAGTGTTCCAGAATTTTGTGTTGTGCCGTGAGCTAAGCGCACCCGCGGTCTAGGTATGGCCGAGTTTTTAAGTTACTTTTTGGGAGTGGTTGGCCATACTTTCCCTTTTTCTTCCTTCTCATTTTCTATTTTCTCTCTATTCCAAGGGTTTTCTTCAATTTCTTTTGCTTCCTATCTTCGATTTAAGCTTTTATTTGGCGATTCGACTTGAGATCGTAGTTCTCCTTGGTGCTAGGAAGCTAAGGTAAGATTTTGGTGAAGTTATTTCATGGTTTGATTTGAGAGATCTTTTGGGTTTGTTGATATTGTTGGATTGTTGGATTATTTGACATGGGTTCTTGATTATTGAGTTGATGTTGGTGTTATTATGGATTATTGTGTAGGTGGTGAATCAAGAGCTTAGATTGAGGTGTTCTTGTGGTTTGTAAGTGGAATTTCACCCTTTGTGCTCACATAATTATATATGTATGGTGTTTCAAGAGTTTTATTGTGATATTCCCTTCCATTTGATTCATAGTATGTATTGATACTATTGTTATGTATATTGGAGTCATTTTATGTCTCATTATTGTTCAAAGGGAATACAAGAGAAAGAAAGAGTATTCAAAGTGATTGTTAATACCATAGAGAGATTTTAAATATTTTATTGGATTGATAAATACATATTCAGAGATTGCATGCAATTAGTTGATCAACGACCACAGGCTTATATCCCTCAGAGTTATCGGTTTATATCGATAGGGATACGAGCACCCCAGAGCAGAGATACTATTGATATCAATCCCTAGAGTAAAGAGAAATACCATCTCATTTATGTGTTATTCCTATGATATTCATATTCAGAGTTTATGATTCAGAGTTGATGGTATTTATGATTTCAAAGCTATGTTTTACAGAGTTTATTGTCATTGCTATGTAAGAGTTCCACTTGCTGAGATTTATTCTCATTTCAGTTATTTCATGTGATGCAGATCAGAGTGGAGGCCCGGGACGTTGACTGTGGACAGGGGGTCATATGCATACACCGTTGGAAGGAAGATTTTGGCATGATCATAGGAATGATGTTTTGTATTTTGTTATGTCATTCAAATGATCATGTATTTTTATTTTGTAAAGATGTTTAAAGAAATGTATTTTGAAACTCCTTCCATATTTTAAAGAAAATTTTAATTTCCGCTGTGTATTTTATTTAAAGAGGTCAGAGGTGTCACACTCGGGGTATCGGTTCATGGTCCGCACAATCATGTCTAGGATGATAAGCATCACATGAATTGAATTTTCGTTGGTTTGCTTTTATCGAGGGTACACGGACCCTGGCACGGGGCCCGTGCCCTTGTTTTCTTCTGGTTGCAACTTTTGCGTGCCGACACGGACCCCCACACGGACCAGAGCACGGGGTTCGTGCCTTTGTTCTTCCGGAGTACCTTTTTCCAGTGTCTACACGGACCCATACCCGGACCTATGCACGGGGTCCGTGCCTCTACTTTTCTTCACGACACATTGCACCGCACCTACACGGAGCCGGAGCCGGACCTGGGCACGGGGTCCATGTACTCTATTTTTTGGGAAAACTTATTGAATCCTTTGGAGTTTCATGTTATGGTTTAGTACAATGTTTTACAAGGTCGATTCATGGGAATTTTAGAATGTCCAAAGGAATTGAATAAACTTGTAAGTAAGTATGATTAATACGTCTAAGCTATGCAAGTTAAGTATGCAGTTTCATGATAGTGTGTGCAGCAGCGACGACCCCGATCAAAGTCCAACGAATCCCTCAACGCCAAGTAAGTATATTGACGTGCAAGAAAACATTTTTTTAAGTTTTTGAGGTATGCTAAATGTATTTTGACCAAATTATGAATGGGTTTGGAAGTCAGTGAGCGTGGCCGAGGACCTCTCCACCCCGTTAAATTATGAACGGGTTAGATCGTGGTTGGAAAGCGTTAAATTATGAACGGGGACCAACCAGACCGTTAAATTATGAACGGGGATCTCATGTATGTGGCAGTGGATACGTCCCTGTCAGCCCAGTACTGTGGTTTGTCTGATCAGGCGTTTATTATGTATGGGTCACTTGCTTTGAAACATCCTCTACAAAAATGATGAAATTATGTATGTTCAAGTATGCAAGCATGTTTAAGAAAGTTTATTTTGATGGCACGTCTAATTATGTACGTACGTATGTTCAAGTTCATTTTGTGATGATTATGTTGAGACGAGAGGTGGCGACCAAGGAGCAGGCTTTGACTGAGCAGAAGGATAGACCAGAGGACCGCCCACGTTATTTTAAGATTTTAAGCATGAAAATATTAATACTCTGATTTTATGTTTTGATGCGAGATGTTTCGAGCAAGATTTTCTTTTAACAAAATTTTTATTGGTGAATGGAGGATGTAGTGACGACCGTATTGATTTTATTTTCGTAATAAGAAAATTTTTAATTCTTCCGCAAATTTCAAGTAGCAAAAGTATGGTTCGTCACAGTTGGTATCAGAACGGTGTTCTTGTAAAGGGTTATGCCTACTGCCAGTTGCGAGAAGCTCACGAAGTCACACCTCAAGTCTGAAAGTTTTAAAGTCTTTTAAGTAGTAAGCATCAAGTCATGATTTCAGCATGTGCATGTTTTATTTCTATCACCTGTATGTTTACATGACATGCGTTTTAGAGTACATGTTTCCCTGTCGTTATGATTTGAGAATGGATCTTTAAAGTTTTATTGGATGTTACGACATGAATGTGAAATTATATGACTTTCATACATGCTGGTTTTGTGGTATTGGACATGCTTGAGAATTCGACCATTGGTTACGAATTGTTATTAATGATTTGAGCATATTGATTTTTGGTTAGTAATACCGATGATCTACTTGTGGGTTGTTACGCCTTAAACGCATACAAATCTCGAGGATGAGATTAATGTTTTTAATGCTGTAACATATCCCAAAGTTTTTGTTTTGATGATACCAAAACTTGGATTAAAAATGTACTAATGTTTTATATTGAGGCATGCAGGAAATTAAGAACAAGTTACGTTCGGAAGATCCGAAATGTTGTTCGGACGGTCCGAAATTGTGCAATTCAGAAGCAAAATAGAAGCTGTTCGGAAGCTGCGAGGAGAGCGTTCGGACGTTCCGAAGACGTGATCGGACGTTCCGAACACAAGCAATCAAATCACTTCAATGCGGAGACAAATTGATATGACTGATTGATCGAGTAAGATTTCGGACGCTACGAAGACATTTCGGACGCTACGAAGTGTTGAAGATTTCAAATCTCCGGAAACGCGGGAATGTTCGGACGGTACGAACTGGAGTTCGGACCTTCCGAAGCTGTGCATACACTGTCTGAAAGAACTGTTCGGAAGATACGAAGTTTGATCGGTTCCTCCGAAGCACATGTTCGGACCCTACGAAGTCAAGAACGGACGATCCGAAGTCATCCCAGAATTACGCAAATTGATTTCAATCACATCGGACGTTCCGAAGCATAAACAGAAGATCCGAACCTTGGCGTCCAAGACTAGTATAAATAGGCCTTTGAGGATGCATTTTCAAACATCCCACTCCACTCTCTTGTCTCTTACAAAGCTTTCTACTATCTCTTGTGTGCGTTGATTAAAAGAGTTGTAATATCAAAAGAGTTGTAGAAAAAGAGTGAAAGTAATACTCTCGAGTGGGTTGTAAAGTTCGTGGCTATCCTTGGAGCCCTCAAGGCCAAGTAGACGCATCAAGGCGTGGTTGTAAAAGCTAGCTTGGAGCTCCTAAAGCCAAGTCGATATAGTGATACCTCGATCCTCATCGAGAAGGGGAGACGTAGACGATTCTTCGTCGAACTTCCATAAACATCTCTATCCCTCTTTACTTTACGCATTTATTTTACGCACTTACTTTACGCATTCATTTTATTTGTGATTGTCCCTCAAGTCTTCCGCTTGAAATTTTTGCAAACTCGTTTTAAAAACGCTAAAGGGCCTAGAAGAACCTATTCACCCCCCCTTTAGGTTCTTCAAGTGGTATCAGAGCAAGGTTTTTCAAAATCTTTTAAAATGGCCAATCTAGCAAGCGAGTATGCCCAAGGACAATCCACAAATCGTCCCCCTCTTTTCAATGGTACTAATTACGGATATTGGAAAAATAGAATATCTCTATACATCCAATCCGTCGATTACGACCTTTGGAAAATAACGGTGAAAGGTCCCTATATCCCCATGAAAACGGTGGATAATAAGGAAATTCCTAAGGGAATGGATGACTTCACCAAGGACGATATGAAACTTATCTCTCAAAATGCTAAAGCTATGAATATTCTTCATTGTTCTCTAGATATGAATGAATACAACCGAATCTCGGCTTGTACCTCCGCCAAAGAGATTTGGGACAAATTGGAGATTTGCCACGAGGGAACCAATCAAGTCAAAGAAACGAAGATAGACCTTCTCCAACTCAAGTACGAGACCTTTGAGATGGAACCCAAGGAGGATATCGACACCATGTTCCGGCGGCTCACCCAAATCATCAATGAGCTTGCCCAACTTGGTGAGAACTACCCAACTAAACAAGTGTGGAGGAGAGCCCTTCGAGCATTACCGGCGGAATGGGATGCAAAGCGCACGGCTATCATTGAATCCAACAAGGGAGATGCGGCATCCTACGACCTTGATCAACTTCATGGGACCCTAAAGACCCATGAACTTGAAGTATCTACCCGGAAGGAGACAAAGAAAGATGACGATAAAGTAAAGGCGAAAGGGATCGCCTTGACCAGTCAACTTGAAGATAGCGACGATGAAGAAATGGCACTCCTCACTAGAAAGTTCAAAAGATTCATGCGGAGTTCCAACTTCAACAAGAAAGACAAAAAGTTTGAGAAGGAAGTGACCTGCTACAACTGTCAACAAAAGGGTCACTATGCAAACGAGTGTCCCTCCAAGAAGAAGGCCGGCAAAGACAAGAAAAAGGCCCTTCTAGCCACGTGGAGCGACAGCGACAACGAAGAGGAGTCTACCCTATGCTTCATGGCGAAGGAAGATCATCTGACCGACTCGGATGACGACGAGGTACCCTCTTACGATGAATTACTCTCCGCTTACACTAGTATGTACAATAAGGCTAAGTCACTTAGAAATGAGAATAAGCGACTTAAAACTGAACTAGAAGCTAGGATGCATGACAACACTAAGCTCAAAACAAACCTAAGAGACTTAGAGAAAGCCTTCAACAAGTTCAATGTGAGTAGCGGTAAACTAGAAAACCTCTTGAGCATGCAAAGGTGTAACTTCGACAAAGGAGGTCTAGGATATGAAAAGAAATCAGTCAACTTCGCTAGTCTTATCGCAAAGGCAAAACCAAGAACACCACCAACGTGCACTTACTGTTGTAAGATAGGCCACATAAGACCTAAATGCAAGAAACTTAGACACCAACACAACAAGAATAGTTATTGGAAATGGATCCCCAAATCCCCAACTACTACTAACCCCAAAGGACCCAAAGAAACGGGTACCAACTATCAAACTGTATCTCAACCTTGTAGGGACAAAGGGGAGACAAGTCATCGAGCACTTGGTATCTTGACAGTGGATGCTCTCGACACATGACGGGAGAAAAGAAGCTGCTACAATCCATTCGACCAAAAGAAAAGGGATCGGTGACCTTCGGAGACAACAGCAAAGGGATCATAAAAGGCATCGGCTCAATAGGTATATCTAACTCTACTATTATTGATGATGTACTTCTTGTGAAAGGGCTTAAACATAACCTCCTAAGCATTAGTCAATTGTGCGATAGGGGTTATGAAGTCAAATTCACACCACACGATTGCACTGTATCACTCACAACTGACAAAACCATTAGTTTCAAAGGTTATAGAAGTGAAAATGTTTACAAGGTCGATTTAAAGATTTCATCTTTTTCAAAAATAAAAAGCCTTGTAACATTAAATGTTGATGACAACATTCTTTGGCATAGACGACTTGGTCATGTTGGGATGAGCACCATAGAAAAACTTTTAAAACTTGACCTAGTTTCCGGAATGCCAAAGCTGAATTTAAAATTAGATTCTTTTTGTGATGCTTGTCAACTTGGTAAACACACAAAGGAATCTTTCAAAAATAAAAATTTTGTATCCACTTCTATGCCCCTTGAATTACTTCACCTAGATTTATGTGGTCCCTCGAGGACAACTAGTCTAGGAGGAAAATCTTATGCTTTTGTCATTGTAGATGATTTTTCACGTTTTACTTGGACATTGTTTTTAGCCCACAAAAATGATGCCTTTGATCATTTCAAAATTTTTGTCAAAAAGGTTGAAAATGAGAAAAATCTTTTGATCAAACAAATCCGTAGTGACCACGGAACGGAATTTCAAAATGAAAATTTTTCAATTTTTTGTCAAAGTAAAGGCATTGGTCACAACTTTTCTTGTCCTAGAACTCCTCAACAAAACGGTGTCGTTGAGAGGAAGAATAGGACCCTAGTAGAGATTGCAAGGACCATGCTATGTGAGCATTCTCTACCAAAATATTTTTGGGCTGAAGCAATGAGTTCTGCTTGTTACATCATCAATCGCGTATCAATAAGGCCAATTCTCAAGAAAACTCCATACGAACTATGGAGAGGGAGAAAGCCTAACATTTCTTACTTCCGCGCTTTTGGATCAAAATGCTTCATCCACAACAATGGTAAGGACAACCTGGGTAAGTTCGATGCTAAATCGGACAAAGGTATCTTTCTTGGTTACTCTACTTCTAGCAAAGCATATAGAGTCTTTAATAAACGTACTTTACTAGTTGAAGAATCTATTCATGTCATATTTGATGAAACTAACCCTTGCTTGCCTAGACCTGTTGTTTCTGATGATGATGATATAGATATCCTTGGCGAAAAGTTGGAGTCCACAAGCCTAGATGATGTTCCTAAAGATCAAGAGGACGCACCTCTTCCGAAGGAGTGGACCACACACAAGGATCATCCCATGGACCTCATCATTGGTAGCCCATCGAAGGGAGTATCTACTCGCTCTTCTAATATGTGCAATTATCTTGCTTTTCTTTCTCACATAGAGCCTAAGAACATAGAAGAAGCTTTACTTGATGATTCTTGGATTATTGCTATGCAAGATGAACTAAATGAATTTAGAAGGAATAAAGTTTGGAATCTTGTACCTAGACCCACTGATAGACCTGTCATAGGAACTAAATGGGTATTTAGGAACAAGTTAGATGAGCATGGTACAATCACTAGAAATAAAGCTAGGCTAGTAGCTAAAGGATATAGCCAAGAAGAGGGAATTGATTATGATGAGACTTATGCCCCTGTTGCTAGACTAGAATCCATTCGCATGCTACTTGCTTTTGCTTGCTCTAGAGACTTTAAATTGTTTCAAATGGATGTTAAAAGTGCTTTTCTTAATGGTGATTTGAAAGAAGAAGTGTATGTTGAGCAACCTGTTGGTTTTGAAGATGTGCACTTATCTGATTATGTGTATAAACTTGATAAGGCTTTGTATGGTTTGAAACAAGCTCCTAGAGCTTGGTATGAGAAATTATCTACCTTTTTGCTGTCTAATGGTTTTTGTAGAGGTAAAGTTGATATTACCTTATTTACCTTGACTAAAAATAATGATTTGCTGATAGTACAAATATATGTAGATGATATTATTTTTGGTGCTACTAATGAACACTTGTGTAGAGATTTTTCTAAGCTTATGCAGGATCACTTTGAGATGAGCATGATGGGCGAACTCAACTACTTCCTTGGTCTCCAAATCAAGCAATGCAAGGATGGTTTCTTTGTCAACCAAGGAAAGTACATCAAGGAGATGCTAAAAAAGTTTGGGATGGAGTCTTCCAAAGCCTCATCCACACCTATGAGCACGACAGTCAGACTCGACAAAGATGAGGGAGGTAAACCTGTTGACCAAAAGTTATTTCGTAGCATGATTGGCTCCCTACTCTATGCGACTGCTAGTAGACCTGACATTATGTTTAGTGTTTGCTTGTGTGCACGATTTCAATCATGTCCAAAGGAATCACACTTATTCGCCTTAAAACGCATTTTCAAATATCTTTCAAATACTCCAAATCTCGGATTATGGTATTCTAAGAACTCATTTTTCGATTTAAAAGCTTACTGTGATGCCGACTTTGGAGGATATAAGGTGGATAGAAAGAGCACTAGTGGAACTTGTTTCTTTTTGGGAAATTGCTTGGTGTCATGGTTTTCTAAAAAGCAAAACTGTGTTGCACTTTCAACGACCGAGGCCGAGTATATGGCTGCCGGTAGTTGTTGTGCACAAATTCTTTGGATGAAGTATCAATTACTCGACTATGGTGTTACTTTTTCAAAAATTCCAATCTTTTGTGATAATACAAGCACCATATGTCTAACAAAGAATCCAGTTCAACATTCTCGTACTAAACATATTGACATTCGACATCATTTCATTCGTTATCACATTGAGCAAAATGATGTTGAACTTCACTATGTTGACACCAAGAATCAAATTGCTGATATTTTTACAAAACCACTAGATGAATCTACTTTTATTCGTTTGCGTGGTGAACTTGGCATGATTGAGTTGTAAACACTAGTCGAATACTCTCGTACATATTTGTTAAATTGAGGGGGAGTATTATTAATGTGAGCATTATAATGTCGGATAATACAAATTAATTGTATTTATCCATAATTATGGCTCAACATTCATTTATGTGCTAAATATTTTAAATTTTAGGTGTTCCTCATCTTGGCTACTTCGGAATCACCGCTCCTATTCGGATGCTCCGTTTCACCTCGGATCCACCGAACGTGTTCGGATCGTCCGAACCTGACCATAGGTTCCAGAACCTCCGATTCACTCTTCGGACCATCCGAACACACATCGGATCGTCCGAACTCCTTCCGATGTCATTTAATGTTCGCGCCTTCCCATGCCTGATTGTCAGACTTCGGACCCTCCGTTTACGCGTCGTAGCCTCCGTTCTAGGATCGGATCGTCCGAGTATTAATCGGATCGTCCGAACCTCCTGCCAGCTAACCGTTCCGTTCACATTCCGGACCTTCCGAACGAATGTTCGGACCGTCCGAACATGGCCTATAAATAGGCGTTCGGATCCTCTGATTTATTTGCCAATTCACATCTTCTTTCTTTCCCCACACAAAACACTCACTACTCACTATGCCTCCGCGCCGTAACGTAGTAGGCCGAAATGTTCGCCCTCGTCACGGTGCCTTTCACCATGATCTTACCCAACCACCCAACCCTCGTCCTACCCCACCTGAATTCGAAACCCGTAACATTTTGCCTGGTCGTACCCTTCACACCGATTACCTTCGTGCAAATTTCTTTACGTTGATTACTCTTATTGAGTCTCAACGTTGGGGAAACTTCTTTCTACCTTCCGTACCCGATCTCATCTACCCCTCTCTCATACATCAGTTCTATGCGAACTTTTCCTTAGTTCTTGGTGGTGATGACACTCGTGTTGTTACCATTGTTCAGGGTCGGTTCATTTCTTTTTCTACCGCCGACCTCTCTACTTGGTTCGATCTTCCTCGAGACGGACCGAGTGAGTTTTTTTCTCAGTCTTGGACTGAGAATGACCCCACTTTTGATCGAGTCACTGCCTTGACCACCATCTTCGGTCGTCCGCCTACTCCTGCCGATGACCGTCCTCATGCGAAGGACCTTACTCCTCAGCTTCAGCTTGTTCTGAAGCTTATCACTTCTTCCATTGTTCCTCGCAGTGGAGACCTCTCCACTTGCAAATATCTCGATCTGTACATTCTCTATTATTTAGTCTCCCAGCGTCCTTTTAACCTTCCCCGTTTTCTTATGTATGCCATGGAGTACGCGGCTTCTTCTACTCGCGTCTCTTTTCCATTTGGCCGGTTCATTAACCGGATTCTAGCCCATCTGGGCATTGACTTTACAGATGAAGAATCCTTATCTATTTCTCCTCGCGAGACTATCGACCATGATACTGTTGTTAAGATGGGACTCTCTTGGAATCCCGTCTTATCCTCTTGGGTCATCGACAAGGATCGCATCTTTGCGTCCTATCGTCCGACCGAACACTTTCATGTTCCCTTCGGTCTCCTTCCTCCTCACGTTCAGACGAGAGGATTTCCCGCTGGTCCCCCTACTACGGGTACCACTCCTACCCCTTCGTTTGATATTCCCTCTTCATCCCATCAGCGTGTTCCCGACCCTATTAGCACTCCTTTGATGACCATGGATGACCTTCCTCATGGCTTCACTCCGCCTGCTCCCTCTGGACCCTACGATCGGATTTTCGAGTATCTCGAGCGATTGGAGACTCGTTTCGACACTCGTTTTTCTCTTTTAGAGTCTACCTTAGAGCGCCATCATACCGAGACTTCTTCGCGTCTGGATTCCATCGAGGCTGAGATGAGGAAACATAGAGAGTCGCGGGATGCGGATTCTTAGATTATGTTTTTGTTATTTTTGTTTATCTTTATGCATCATTGTATAAAAGACTTGCATTTATTAGTGGATATTTTACCTGTTTATTTGTCTCTCTTTATGCTTATGTCTTTTTGCTTATCACAAAAAGGGGGAGAATTTATTTGGTTAAAATTGCTATTAAATGGTTATTAAATAAATTCGCCTTAATTCAACCTCTTAGACTTGTTATTTGATTAAGGGGGAGTTATTTAATAATAATTTAGATTATGTTGATTATTGTTATCTCAATTTTTAACCAAGTTTTGTGATCATCAAAAAGGGGGAGATTGTTACGCCTTAAACGCATACAAATCTCGAGGATGAGATTAATGTTTTTAATGCTGTAACATATCCCAAAGTTTTTGTTTTGATGATACCAAAACTTGGATTAAAAATGTACTAATGTTTTATATTGAGGCATGCAGGAAATTAAGAACAAGTTACGTTCGGAAGATCCGAAATGTTGTTCGGACGGTCCGAAATTGTGCAATTCAGAAGCAAAATAGAAGCTGTTCGGAAGCTGCGAGGAGAGCGTTCGGACGTTCCGAAGACGTGATCGGACGTTCCGAACACAAGCAATCAAATCACTTCAATGCGGAGACAAATTGATATGACTGATTGATCGAGTAAGATTTCGGACGCTACGAAGACATTTCGGACGCTACGAAGTGTTGAAGATTTCAAATCTCCGGAAACGCGGGAATGTTCGGACGGTACGAACTGGAGTTCGGACCTTCCGAAGCTGTGCATACACTGTCTGAAAGAACTGTTCGGAAGATACGAAGTTTGATCGGTTCCTCCGAAGCACATGTTCGGACCCTACGAAGTCAAGAACGGACGATCCGAAGTCATCCCAGAATTACGCAAATTGATTTCAATCACATCGGACGTTCCGAAGCATAAACAGAAGATCCGAACCTTGGCGTCCAAGACTAGTATAAATAGGCCTTTGAGGATGCATTTTCAAACATCCCACTCCACTCTCTTGTCTCTTACAAAGCTTTCTACTATCTCTTGTGTGCGTTGATTAAAAGAGTTGTAATATCAAAAGAGTTGTAGAAAAAGAGTGAAAGTAATACTCTCGAGTGGGTTGTAAAGTTCGTGGCTATCCTTGGAGCCCTCAAGGCCAAGTAGACGCATCAAGGCGTGGTTGTAAAAGCTAGCTTGGAGCTCCTAAAGCCAAGTCGATATAGTGATACCTCGATCCTCATCGAGAAGGGGAGACGTAGACGATTCTTCGTCGAACTTCCATAAACATCTCTATCCCTCTTTACTTTACGCATTTATTTTACGCACTTACTTTACGCATTCATTTTATTTGTGATTGTCCCTCAAGTCTTCCGCTTGCAATTTTTGCAAACTCGTTTTAAAAACGCTAAAGGGCCTAGAAGAACCTATTCACCCCCCCTTTAGGTTCTTCATGGGTCATAAGTTAAACTTGACAATTATGAATGCTTTTGTGGCATGTAGATTTCTAAGAAAATATAGATGGTTCAGGGTTGCTAGTTTAGTTAATTTTGAGGATTTCATGTAAGGATTAATGATTCGAAGACTACTACGATCTTTGGAAGTATAAAGACGTAGAATTTATTTAGGATGCATGCTCTATCTAGTTAGATTTAAGGATTGAATTGCATGAATTGCGAATTTTAAGGACCTAAGTGCAAAACAAAATTCTAAGTGAATATTTTCGAATTTACCAAATTTTGGGATTTAATTTTGAGTTCGAGAATTTTAAGGTTAATGGGGTTAAATCGAAAATTTTATGGGGACAAAAATGCAAATTTCGAAGAGTTGTAGGGCCAAAAATATAATTTTGAGAACTTTAAGGGCAAAATTGCAAAGTCTGAAATTTTTTAGGATTAAATACGAATTTTTGAGGAACACTTGGGATTTTAAGTATTTATAGATGTAATGCCCGGAAATTTCATCCTAGTAATCTATAATTATTGATATATAATTTGATATGATTATGAAAGGATTAATCGGGAAAAGAAATAAGATTAAATATGACGGGTGCAAGTGTTGGACAGAACTAGTGGCGCCCGAGCGGTAAGAAATGACCGCCCGAGCGCCAAAGTTCCATAAAAACACATCTTGGACTGAAGGTGTGGCGCCCGGGCGGTAGTTTTTGACCGCCCGAGCGCCAATGTGCAATCCGGAAGGATTTGGACAGAGGATGCCGCACTCGAGCGGTAGTTTATTACCGCCCGAGCGCCAACGTGTAATCTCAATGGAGCTTGGACAGAACATACCGCGCTCGAGCGGTAGTTTAGCACCGCCCGAGCGCCGCCTGAAATGAGCAAAATTCTGGAGAAGCCACGTACGAATTACATGCAATATATATAAAGCTCCTTCATCTTTTCCTCAGAATTCTGAAGGAGGAAACCGAGAAAGAAGCTTGAGAAAGTTCACCGAAAATCCTTACGCCTTTTCTGAGAAATCTGTCCGTCCAAATTGTAATCCGACTTCAGTACTGTAATCCTATCGACGTAGGCTACAACTTGACGTAAGTTTTGCTACGTTTTGACATGTCTTGAAATTATGATATTGTCAGAATTGAATGGAATTCATATATGATGTTCTTGATATGTTAGACATCATAGAACCAAAGTCAGATTAAGAAAATGATTGATTTTGGAATTGTTATGAATTTTTAGGGTATATTGATTTATACCAGACAGATTTGAATTGTGATTGAATTACAGATTGTAATGGATATAAGTTATGATTTGTAATTGATGTCTGTTGATTTGGTATTGACGGGGATACTGAGATTGTACCGTTATGCCGTTGATTTTGAATTAAATCCAGATTGATCAGATTGTTATTGATTTGAAAGGTATATTGATATGAGATTATTGGTATTACCATTGTCAGATTGAGGAATTGACAGAGTTTGGATTCCAGATCGAAACTGCAACGAAAGGTATAAGTCAATGTGTATTGGGACATCGACTCAAGTAGGATGTACTTGAGTTTCCCTAAATCACATACTTATTATTTGTTTATCATTGTATTTAATGATTTGATTTAAATGCTTGTTCTATGGATTTATAGGAGCATGCATTAGACGAGTAATCTTGTGATAGAAGTACCTGATAGTGGCAGGTAACCACGGGTACATTGCACGATGTCACAAGATATGACGATAGACCATAGTCTATGACGGATGCGTCTGGACACTGGATGTTGGTTATATCGACTTGGATAGAACTGGAGTCTTTTCTATTACTGTTTGTCAATATAGGAATGCCACATCTGGACATCGGGATCCCTAGGCTAGGATTGAGTCTAGTCTGAATCGTGGAGTCACGAGTATTGTCGACAGATTGATATTGTTTACATTTCTGATTTTGATATGTATTACTGTTATCTGTTTCATGCTTTGTATTGAACATATGACTGCATGTTCTTTGATTTATACTGGGATTTATTCTCACCGGAGTTATCCGGCTGTTGTCTTTTTTGTATGTGTACTTGACAACAGGTGGGACAGGTTCAGGGTCCAGGAGATGAGGAGAGATCGTGATAGAGTGGAGACTACGGACTTGGATTGTATATAGGGTTTGAACACTTGATAGTAGTTGTTGAACCTTAGTTTGTGTTGATTTCTAGACGATACAGGACTTGTACTTTATTATATACTGAGTTGCATATTAGATTGATTGTCATTACGTTCCGCATTTTAAAAAAAAAAAAATTTAGACCCTGTTTTATGAATGATTAATTAGTCCCAATGACGATTATGATTATGATTAGCGTCCGGGTCCCCACAATAGAAATGTAAGACGAGTTATAAAAATTAAATTTTGGGTTTATTAAACTTAAGGCTATTGAACCTTATTATACGAGAAACCTATAAAATGAAATTGAGAACGCCGAGGACTTATGAGTAATTGTGGAATTTTCGAGATTGAGGAAAAATTCGATAATTTTCGAGGAAATTAAGTATTAATTTTGTAGTTTTTAAGAAATTTAGAGACTAGGTTATCAGTAAGTGAGATCGAACGGTTTAAAAGATTAAAATTTTCGATGATATAGGCTCGAAGAGATATTTAGAACCTCGAAACATTCGGGTTATAAGATTATAAGGAATGGTAATCAGGGGCATTGTTGGATGGATCAACCTTAGGCCTCAAAAGTTAAACGTAGGTGAATTAATGATGTGACAAATTAAGAATTCAGAGTAATGACAATTTAAGATAAAGTTGATTAGTTAGCTAAGTTATAAGACTAGAAATTGAATTAGCAAATTTTTGGGAAGTTAATTTTGATGTGTCGTAAGTTTCGATCCTGATCTTAACAGTTAGGACTATACCTTTGCTAGAATTTAATTTTTCTAGAAGGTTGGGTATGTTTGATGGTTAGAGTAATCGATATGCACATGTAAGAATTGAGGTAGACATCTTGTCTTGAGAAATTTTTGTAAGTTATTAAGAAACTTGGGAATAAGTGAATATGTGTGTTGGAATTATGTTATCCAAAACTATTTGGGTTGCGTAAGGTTGAATTTCAAATTTATGAGATATTTGTTCATACGATTTCTGGGTGAAATAAAAACAAAAGGGAATTAGTGGTGTTCAACATAAGTTATCAATGAATGAATATTAAGATTTTTATTGAGTAAGAAATCTAAAAGCTTGATATGGGGATTCTAGAATTCTATGGGTTATAAGTGGAGTTGATATATTAGAGTTAGTCCATCATTAACAAAGGAAACTTATTAAGATACACTAGAATTAATTGAGTATTGAGGATACGTCTAAGTGGAACATTCGTTCCAATGAGAAAGGTCCAAGTGTCTTAGGCCTCAAATATATTGTAATCGTGAAGAAAATATTTTAAGCATGTGATTGATGCTAGAAAGGTTTTATTATTTAAGTAGAAGATCAACATTTTGTATGTTGAGTTTTATGGATTTTGTTACTCAAATTAAAGGTTGTCAACAATTTTATATTTGGGACGTACTTGTAAATAGCTAAGTTACGTAAGTTTGGTGTCGTAAGGAAAGATCCGATTCAAGGATTGTAGGCCAATATTATTATGGGGTTAAGATAAGGTTTAACTTTTAAGTATATTGCCGAGGATATAAGTGGATCAGTAACCTTTGGTGCTAAGAGCTCTTAAGTTGAACTGCATAAATGCTAATATAATAGGTCGATGGACATTACGGGTATGGTATAAGGGAGGTAAGATACGATAAGTTTGAACCTCCATTTCTAATATTGGGAACGACGAGGAAAGTCAGAATTCGAGGTCGTAGTAAAGTAAACTAAGTTACCATAAGTCGTTTTAAGTTGTGATTCGCAAACGATGTTTTTGGTAGGCAATTTAATTAGGGCTGAAGAGACGTAAGGACAACATAAGACTTAATTTTATTCAGAGTAGCGCAGCGGTAACGTGGATCGTTGGGATAGTAGAATTAAGAATTTAACTTTTGTATTATCGAGGATAAGCGAATTTCGGGGACGAAATTCAAATTAAGGGGGATAGATTGTGACGTCCTGAAAATTTGAGTTCCACATGAACCACGTGCGTGCAAGTTATTAAATTCCTCATGTATTTTATTAAATGGTTTAATGCATGTTCATTCCATTAATTTGTGTTTTAATTCATGATCTATGAATTTTTATTATTTTAAATTATTATATGATGCACGTTAAAAATATTTTCCTTGAGTTTCATGTTTCAGGCGATTACTCGATGCGGGATCAAGGAAAAAAAAGAGATCGGTGATGATTTTGGCGATTTTAAATGTGGTATTTTATTTTAAGTTGAGGTTGGGGCATTTTAACTAATTTATTAAGTTGCTAGTGATTTAAGAGTTTGAAACTTTTAAAATTAGCATTTAATGTGTGTTATTTTAAATTAGGGGACATTGCTTTGTAGTGAGAAATTAACAATCTAATTAGCATTTTTTAGCATTTTGATTAGCATTTTAATTAGAATTATTAATTCCTAATTAAGCAATAATCATCCCCTAAATTACTACCCAACTCAAGCACACACACTTATACACACACCTACACGTCTAACACACACCACACACATACACATTTCCGTTCCCCATTATTTTGGAGAGCAAACCTAGGGTTCTAGGGAAAACTCAGCAGCCGCACCCTCCCTTCAAAGATTTCAGTAATTCTCGCCACTTTTCTTCAAAGATTTTAGCGCCACGTTCGTCCCGGATCAATCCTCGCGCCATCCCCGCTTCGGTATCGTCGTTTCGGTAACGTTTATCATCAAAGGCACGCATATTCTGTTCTTTCTGCATCGATCTTGTCATATTATGTGTTGTGTTATTTTTATGCGTAAAAATTCATGTGTGACGTTCGTCGTTTGAGCGGAAAATGATTTGGATCAGTTTTGAAATATTTTTAGATCTGAAATATCTTAAATTTCTGTTCTGCTGAAAACTGCAATTTTTCAGTCAGGATTCTGAGAAAACGTTCCACTCAAAAAACGTAGAACTTTTTGATACCTTCGATTTGATATAAAATTCGACTTATTTGGATAAATATTGAGTGAGTTATGGTGTTTTTCGTGGGACTGCTCAAACTGCGTTTTCAGGAAAGTATGATGTTGATGCGTTCTTGAAGTTTTAATGTTGCAGGCTTCGTTGAGGATCGACGGGTGATCGTTGCTGCGTATAGATATATTGATAATGATGTTGGGAGTATTTTTGAGGTTTCATTTCATGTCGATAGGCACTTGAATAAATTAGAAGTCGTAGGAAACGAATTGATGCCATTTGCTATATTTTGCGTCGTATGTGTCGTAGGGTGAACGTCGTTGCTTTGGGGCGTTTATACAAGTTTGGTTCATTGTTATGGAATGCTAGGATGTGTCTCGGGGTATCGGTTCATGGTCCGCACAATCATGTCTAGGATGATAAGCATCACATGAATTGTATTTTCGTTGGTTTGCTTTTATCGAGGGTACACGGACCCTGGCACGGGGCCCGTGCCCTTGTTTTCTTCTGGTTGCAACTTTTGCGTGCCGACACGGACCCCCACACGGACCAGAGCACGGGGTTCGTGCCTTTGTTCTTCCGGAGTACCTTTTTCCAGTGTCTACACGGACCCATACTCGGACCTATGCACGGGGTCCGTTCCTCTACTTTTCTTCACGACACATTGCACCGCACCTACACGGACCCGGAGCCGGACCTGGGCACGGGGTCCTGTGTACTCTAGTTTTTGGGAAAACTTATTGAATCCTTTGGAGTTTCACGTTATGGTTTAGTACAACATTTTACAATGTCGATTCAAGGGAATTTTAGAACGTCCTAAGGAATTGAATAAACTTGTAAGTAAGTATGATTAATACGTCTAAGCTATGCAAGTTATGTATGCAGTTTTATGTTAGTATGTGCAGCAACGACGACCCCGATCGAAGTCTAACGAATCCCTCAACGCAAAGTAAGTATGTTGACGTGCAAGAAAACATTTTTTTTAAGTTTTTGAGGTATGCTAAATGTCTTGTGACCAAATTATGAATGGGTTTGGAAGTCGGTGAACGTGGCCGATGACCTCTCCACCTCGTTAAATTATGAACGGGTTAGATCGTGGTTGGAAAGCGTTAAATTATGAACGGGGACCAATCAGCCCGTTAAATTATGAACAAGGATCTCATGTATGTGGCAGTGGATACGTCCCTGTCAGCCCAGTACTGTGGTTTGTCTGATCAGGCGTTTATTATGTATGGGTCACTTGCTTTGAAACATCCTCTACAAAAATGATGAAGTTATGTATGTTCAAGTATGTTCAAGTATGCAAGCATGTTTAAAAAAGTTTATTTTGATGGCACGGTTAATTATGTACGTACGTATGTTCAAATTCATTTTGCAAGTTCAAGTTTCAAGTATGTATGTCCTATTTTAAAATTGCATGTGGTTTTATTATGTATAACTTGCTATTCCAGTTTATACGTGTTGAGTCTTTAGACTCACTAGACTTGATCGATGCATGTGAGGATGATTATGTTGAGACGAGAGGTGGCGACCAAGGAGCAGGCTTGGACTGAGCAGAAGGCTAGACCCGAGGACCGTCCACGTTATTTTAAGATTTTAAGCATGAAAATATTAATACTCTGATTTTATGTTTTGATGCGAGATGTTTCGAGCAAGATTTTCTTTTAACAAAATTTTTATTGGTGAATGGAGTATGTAGTGACGACAGTATTGATTTTATTTTTGTATTCAAGAAAATTTTTAATTCTTCCGCAAATTTCAAGTAGCAAAAGTACAGTTCGTCACACGTTTGCATTTTTGTTGAAAAACCAATACCGATAAAATTTACGTCCCGGCGTATAAAATCACCTCAAAACCCTTTATTTTTAAAAATAATAAAAGCATCACCCTTAATTTAAAATAATTAAAAACAATTATTTTATAAAACCATTTTCTTTTTTTCAGCCCTCGGTCTCCGTTCCTCGATCGCAACTTGAATAACCTTTAAAAATGCAACAATGTAGAAAATATATTTTTAACATACATTTATGCACAACATAATTAATTCATGCAACTAAAAAATTTAATTAAAATACAGAAGAATTTAATAATTCAATGCATGTGGTTCGTGTGGACCTTAAAATTCTCGAGGCGTTACAAGCTGCATGTCAGAAAAGTTGCAGTGTACGATTGTTAGAAAAATGTTGACGTGGCAAACAACGGATAGAAATTTTCAAATCGGATTTAATATTACTGTTGGAGGCAAAGCCTATAAATAGCAAAGAAGAGCAGTTGAAAAATACAACACTCTGAATCTCAACTCCGAATCTTAATCAACCTTATTGATATACTCTTACTCTGCTTAAATCTTTGCTCACTCTTATTACATACATTCATAGCATACAAGGCTATATTTCGAGCTTACAAGCACAAATCTTTATTGTTATAACACTTGATCTTAAAGAGATCAGTTGTACTAAGTTATTTCAGTCTAGTTGAGAACTGTAAAGTTTTTTGTAACTATGAGTTTCAGTTTGGCAATGTCAAGTCCAAAACTGAAGAGGGTCTGTACAACTGTTTGTATCGATCAAAGTCTTTTAGTGAATATCCTATCTTTGTGATAGAAGGGGTGACATAGGAGTGTTTGAAATCTCCGAACATTCATAAAATCTTGTGTCTTCTTATTTCAGTTTTTATTCTATCATTTAGTTTATTTCCGCAGTTTTATTGTTAACTGATTGACATCGACTGATAAGATTCCCGAGTATCAGTTTCTCACTAAACTGACTCAAGAAAAGAGAAAAGGTTGTGAAAATGGTTAGTGTTTATTCAACCCCCTTTCTAAACACTCTTTCACCTTTACCCGAGCCTATCAAGTGGTATCGGAGCAGTTGAATCTTGTCCCTGAATATTCCAATATACAAACTGATTACCATGTCTTCATTCAACAAAATTCAAATATTCTCCAGAGAGGATTTCGATGATTGAAAAATCATAATACAGGCTCATATACCTGCTCAAGATGATGTCATGTGGTACAACATTGCAGACGGAACCATGAAAATATTGAAGGCAAACACTGTTGTTTCCATAACTGATGGGGCTCCACACCACACTGAAAAACCTCTAGATGAATGGACAACTAAAGATAAGAGAAAAACCAACTTAGACAATGTGACTAAGGACATCTTGTGCAAAACGCTGGATAAAATATGTAAAGGATCGAAATTCGTATTTGAAAATTTGCCGAAAAATTTGAAATTTTCTTTTTAAAGGTAAATAACTTGCCTCATTCATAAACTAAACTGAATAAAAGTTTTAAATGTCGAAATAGCAACGGAAGTAAATATCTGTTTCAAAACAATAATTTAAAATAATTCATCGTGATAAAAATGAGTGTGCACAATAATGATAAGTAAACTGATAAATGAGGTCCTCGGGTTCCTAATACTGCCGACCCAAGCTAGCTCACTGGTCCCCGCCCTCGGTCCCGACCTCATTAGTGCCTACAACAATCAATTCTAGTAAGTATAAAGACTCAGCATGCATATATTGTAGATAACAAGTAAATATATGATAAAATTTCATGTCGTGTAAAGATATCATATCGTAAAGTGTAACGTGAAAATATCTTGTCATGAGTAATTACAAAGACGTGCATAACTGAACTGAAAATCGTAAGTGAAATGTTTGCTCGATAGAGCCTTGTCATGAAATAGTATATGATAATTTTCTGTTGAGAATATGTTCCACGCAAGTGGCCCATAACATGAACTGAATCGTCTGATAAGACTAAACCACAGTATACTGGGCGGTAGAGATCATCACAGCCCTTGGAATAGGATATCCGTACCAATACATGAACAGAACCGGTCAGTGACCACCGGATAAAGTAATAATCCCATGATAAGCTGCAATCCCATGAGTGTGAAGTGGCCACAAGCAATATCGCGTATATCTCAAAAATGAACATTTTATATTTTTATGCACGTAATATAATTAAATATCCTGTTTTATTTTACCAAATGAGTTGGATCGTTCCCAGGCTCGCTGCGACCTAATTCTAACATGAAAAATATGCAAATGATTTTTCCTTGAAAATAACTTAGTCATTGAACCCAAAAACGAGCCAACTAGACCAACCACTAGATTTCTAACCATGACCTCGTACCAACACCGAACCATCGTTTAGTCATGGTCAAAATATGCATAACATAATGAAATAATGCTCCTAAAACTGTAAAACTCCAAATTTGGTGAATGGAGGCCAAAATTGTGAAACGCTCTTTCGAGAGTCACTTTGGCACATTGCATCGAAATTTCTCCTATGACCTCTAAACTTAACCAATTCACAAACGCCCAAAAACATGACCTTCCTAACTCAAAAAGGCACTATCCAGTCCAAGGTCATAGGCTAAAATCCAACAAAGAACTCAAACGAGCCTCTGAACCGAAGCACAAAGTTGCTGTCAATAAAATTACAGCAGCAGCTGTTGCGCTTCCTTGCGTCGTGTGCAAGGCTAATGGCCATTGGGGCTTGAACCACCGACCAGAGCCTCTTACCAACATCCTAAGGTATGGTTTGAACCATGGCTAAGGGCTCTAGGCCAACTACTGTAAGGCTCGAGATTAATAGTTCTCATTGACATAATACTCGGAATATATGAGTATGCATATATATAATGAGGAGTGTTAAGTGAGATGAGAATAAGAAATACTTGGACAAGAGGAGAAAATCTTAAAATTTGGACAGAACAGTTGGCACATATGCGCGAAGATAAGTGGCGCATATGCGCGATAGTTCCAGTAGCATTGGCACATATGCGCGGAAAGAGTGGCGCATATGCGCGACATTTACAGTAGCATTGGCGCATATGCGCGGAAAGAAGCGGCGCATATGCGCGACACCTCCAGTAGCTGTGGCGCATATGCGTGAGATAAATGGCGCATATGCGCGAGCGTTATTTTCTGCCAAGCTGCCGAGACAGTAGGTCTCGCGCATATGCGCGAGTAGTGACCGCGCATATGCGCGAGACGTGTACTTCAAAGGATTTGCCATGTGTGTGTAGGCATGCAAGATATATATATAAGATGGCTTTTCTTTGCCATTTCATCAGAGGAGACCACCGAGAAAGGTTAGGAGAAGGGGTAAGGTGATTTCATCCTAGAAGCAAGATTGTGTCACTTTTATCCATCAAAACTAAAATCTAAGTATAGATTTGGATTCCTCTCTTCAAAAGCTACAAGGTGATGTAAGTATTGTTTATTTTCAACATGATTTGAGATATTGGGGTTAGGGAAACTTGGATATGCTTGTAGATATATGTTTTTATGAGTATAAGCATCATATATTCGCAATCGGATCGATTATCGGATGTCATATGCAATTGTTACGATTTTTATAGCATGTTTAGAGCTAAATATGCAGATTTTGAATACTATGACATGTTTAGGATGATGATTATGAGTTGATGAGTTTATATTGATAATGTGTTGAAAATTTGATTGACCGGTATCGAGAATTACGTCGTTATGCCGTCAAACTGTACCGAAATCAAGTATTGACTTGGATAGGTGTTGATTAGATTAAAGATTGATAGATTGTGTATCAACATTTCCATTTCAGATTCGTCTTGACGACTGTGACAGCGATTGTGCGACGAAAGGTATAGTACATGTTTTGTTTGGGGAATTACGACTCAAATAAAATCACATTTGAGTTTCCCAACCAAAATCACATACTTGTTTTATTGTTTTATCGTGATATGATTATTGCGTATCTTGATATGATTATTATTGTTATAGATCAATTTGCTTATAGAACTTGTATGCAAATCATGTTCAGATGATTATGCTTGTTTACAGATGGTGTATTCATGCATTAAGATAGGAAAGTCTGAGAGATCATCCAGAATTCTAGATGTTCGACGATATCACAGCTTAGGGAAGATGACCACCCCTATTGTAGACGCGGATACAGATCAGGCCGAAGTCTAGGAATAAGACATACCGTCACCCCGATTGGGAGGGTAGGTGATAGATCGTCTTATTCACACCGGGATCCCTAGAGTTCTAGTCGAGTCGAGTCTAGACATGATTAGATTCGCATTGTATGATTATATATGAATGATATTCATATTAGCATGTTTCATGTTTTTAGATTGTTTTAAAGCATGTATACATGTTTATACTGGGATTTGTTCTCACCGGTTTTCCGGCTGTTGTTATGTCTGTATGTGTGCATAACAACAGGTGGGGCAGGATCTGGGTCGAGACTAGAGATGATCGTGATAGCGTGGTGACTACGGGCGCAGCAGAGGACTAGTGGTCTTTTTATTAGTCTTGTCCTAGTTATAGATAGTAGTTGGTTTGATTAAACACTAGTTGTATAAGAACAAGACATGTATATTATGTTTGTACGTTGTAAATTAAATTAAGAACTTATGCTTGTTTAGTTACATTTGATTAAATGTAAAAGCGAAAAATTGACCCACGTTTTAGAATAACGATCCATTTAATCCTAAAAAAAAGAATTAGAGCCCGGGTCCCCACAACAGGTGGTATCAGAGCGATAGATCCTTTAGATTGAGATAAGATAGAATGAGCGGGGTAGATCGAGTCTTCTTCCTTGCTTTATGATGTGCTAGCATGATTTATTGCTTTCATTATTGCATGTTGTATGATTATCTGACTTGTATTACAGCATGTGTTAGTAAAGACTGAATCAGAACCGATTCTGGATCAGAGGTAAATGATCAGAGGAGGGCTGAGACAATTTGTATAGCTTGTATACTAACTTGGTTGAATACCAGATACATGCCTCCTCGAAGAGCAGTCGTACCTTTGTGACCCACAGCACCAGAACAAGGTAGCACATCCGGAGATCCAATGGATGTTACGGCTACGCCCATGGAGACTTTATTAAAGCGATTCCAGTCTTTCCGACCACCTACCTTACGAGGTACAGAAAACGCCATCGAATGTGAAAGCTGGTTGGAGGATATCGAGATGTTGTTCGAGTCTCTCGAATACAATGATGAGAAGAGAGTGAAACTCATTGGCCATCAACTGCAAGATGTGGCTAAGAATTGGTGGTTGAACATCAAAACAGCATTGGAACAGCGTGGCACGGAGATTACATGGAAAGTGTTCAAGACAGAGTTTTATCAGCGATTCTTTCCTATATCCTACCGTAAAGATAAAGGCGCTGAGTTTGCAAACTTGAGGCAAGGGCAACTGAACATCGAAGAGTATGTCGCTAAATTTTCCTCCTTGCTTCGTTTTGCACCTCATGTTTCAGGTAGTGATGAAGCCGTGGCAGATCAGTTCATAAACGGCTTAAATCCCGATATCTTTACGTTGGTAAATACTGGAAGACCCAACAATTTCGCTGAGGCATTGAACCGTGCCAAAGGAGCAGAAGCAGGATTGCTTAGGCAACGGAGTGCTCCGTATGTTGCTCCGAGTCCGAGACCACCATTACCTCCAGCACAACCTCATCTTAGATTTGATAGCGGCGGTAGTAGCAGCGGACGAAAGGATCAGTTGAAAGCAAAAGGGAAGCAGTTCAAAAGACCTGGGAGCAGTTCTTCAAGCTCCAGTGGATCCAGACAGGGTGGTTCTGATCAGAGTACCAGGTATACAGGTGTCTACTGCAATTCTTGTGGGGGTAGACATACGACTGAACAGTGCCAGGGAGTAACAGGGAGATGCAACATATGTAGACAACAGGGGCACTTCGCTAAAGTGTGTCCCCAGAGAAGCTCACAGAGATTTCAAAGTGCAGGGTCATCTGCATCTGTAGCTCAGCCTGAGAGGCAAGCTTCATCTGTTCACTCCTTTCAGCCACCACAGACACAGACGCAGCCCAAAGGCAGAGGTAGCCAGACCGTGAGCCAACCTCCCCGACAACAGGCTCAGGTTTTTGCATTGACAGAGGAGCAAGCACAGGATGCCCCAGATGATGTTATAGCAGGTAACTGTTCCCTTTGCGGTTATCCTGCTTATATATTGATAGATACTAGTGAATCGCATACATTCATCTCAGAATTATTTGCATTATTGCATTCCTTGCCTGTTGAGTCTTTGCTAGATGTTGTGTCTATTAATTCTCCGTTGGGAAGTGGATTGATATATGTAACTACAGTTAGACATTGCATTCTACAGTTTGAGGGGCATGAGATTGACCTAGATTGTATAGTGTTGGGTCTAGCTGATTTTGATTGTCTAGTCGGTATTGACATGCTAACGAAGTACAGAGCCACAGTAGATTGTTTCCATAAGATTGTCAGATTCAGACCCGAGATGACAGACGAGTGGAAATTCTACGGGAAGGGTTCCAGATCTCGGATTCCCTTGATTTCGGCTCTTACTATGAACAGATTGTTGCAAAAAGGAGCATATGGTTTCTTTATTTAAGCTGTAGATATGCAGAAGTTGAGCCCGGCATTGGCGGATCTGCCAGTAGTACAGGAATTTGCGGATATTTTTCCAGATGAGATCCCAAGATTACCTCCGGTGCGAGAGGTAGATTTTAGTATTGATCTTGTACTAGGTACCGTCCCTATTTCGAGAGCTCCGTATAGGATGGCACCCATCGAACTGAAAGAACTGAAAGCACAGTTGGAAGATCTTCTAGACAAGGGATATATCCGACCTAGTGTATCTCCTTGGGGCGCTCCGGTGCTGTTTGTGCGAAAGAAAGACGGTTCGATGCAATTGTGTATAGACTACCGGCAACTGAATAAGGCAACTATCAAGAACAAATATCCTTTGCCTAGAATTGATGATCTATTTGATCAGTTGCAGGGATCTTCTGTCTATTCTAAGATTGATTTGCGTTCTGGGTATCATCAGCTCAGAGTTCGAGATGTAGATATACCGAAGACAGCATTTCAAACCAGGTATGGACATTACGAATTTATTGTCATGCCTTTTGGTTTAACAAATGCTCCTGCGGTATTTATGGGCTTGATGAACCAAGTGTTTCAGAGATATTTGGATGAATTTGTGATTGTTTTCATTGATGATATTTTGGTGTATTCGAAGAACAGAAATGAGCATGCAGAGCATCTCAGAATTGTTTTGCAGACGTTGGGAAACGAGCAAATGTATGCGAAATTGTCAAAGTGTGAGCTTTGGCTGAATCGAGTTGTATTCTTGGGGCATATCATTTTTGGAGATGGTATTTCTGTTGATCCGAGTAAAGTGGAAGATGTGATCAATTGGCCAAGACCGACTTCGGTACCAGAAATACGCAGTTTCATGGGTCTGGCAGGATACTACCGAAGATTTATTCAAGATTTCTCCAGTATTGCAAAGCCAATCACACAATTGACACAGAAGAATATGCCATTCATTTGGTCAGAGGATTGTGAGTCTAGCTTTGTGGAATTGAAGAAGAAGCTGACTAGTGCTCCAGTACTGACGATACCTTCAGGTACGGGTGATTTCGTTGTATATTGTGATGCCTCTCACAGAGGTTTGGGATGTGTTCTTATGCAACGAGGTCAAGTGGTCGCATACGCCTCGAAACAATTGAAACCACATGAAGTTCGATACCCCATTCACGATCTTGAATTGGCGGCTATCGTATTTGCATTAAAGATCTGGCGTCACTATCTCTACGGTGAGAAATTTGAGATTTACTCCGATCACAAAAGCCTGAAGTATCTATTTTCTCAGTCAGAACTGAACATGAGGCAGCGTAGATGGCTTGATCTGCTGAAAGACTTTGATTGCGAGATCAAATACTATCCGGGGAAGTCAAATGCAGCAGCGGACGCCTTGAGTCGAAAGGTTTGTTCCTTATCATTATCGACGATAGGTGTTACAAAGTTAGTTGAAAATTGTTGTTTGTCTGGGTTAGAATTTGATATAGATAGTAAGCCACTCCGACTTGCTACGATCCAAGTTGAACCTGATTTGATTATGAGGATCAAAGAAGCACAGAGAAGAGATCAGAACGTGCAAAGATCGATTCAAATGGTCAGATCAGGGCATATGTCAGAATATCAGGTACATGATCATGTGCTGTACGTGAATAACCGTCTTGTTGTGCCAGATGTTGCAGAATTGAGACAACAGATTCTGTCAGAGGCACATGGTAGTCGGTTCAGCATTCATCCTGGTGGCAGGAAGATGTATAATGATTTGAAGACACAGTTCTGGTGGAAGCAGATGAAGTCAGACATCGCAAAATATGTGGCTAAATGCTTGAACTGCCAACAGGTGAAGGCCGAGAGGAAGAAGCCCGGAGGGTTACTTCAGAGTTTATCTATTCCAGAATGGAAATTGGACCACATTTCCATGGATTTCGTGACGAAGTTACCTCGATCATCCAGAGGCTGCGATGCGATTTGGGTCATTATTGACAGATTGACCAAATCTGCTTGTTTCATTCCGTACAGAATGACGTATAGGCAAGATCAGATGGCGGAGATATATATTCGGTAGGTAGTCAGATTGCATGGAGTGCCGAAGTATATCGTATCAGATCGTGATCCACGATTCACTTCTCACTTTTGGCACAGCTTACAGCAGGCCTTGGGTACGACATTACACCTGAGTACTGCTTATCACCCTCAGACAGATGGACAGTCAGAACGGACTATCCAGACACTAGAGGATATGTTGAGAGCCGTTGTGCTAGATTTTGGCATTAGTTGGCAAGATTCCCTACCTCTTTGCGAATTTTCTTACAATAATAGCTATCAGACGAGTATCGAGATGGCACCGTTTGAAGCTTTGTATGGCAAGAAGTGCAGATCTCCGCTATATTGGGATGATATCTCAGAAGTACCAGAACTGGGGCCAGACATGATTTGTGACATGACTGAGAAGGTGAAAGTCATTCAGAAGAGAATGAAGACGGCACAAGATAGGCAAGCCAAATACGCCAATGTCAGACGTTGACCGTTGGTATTCGAGCAAGGAGACAGAGTATTTTTGAAGATTTCTCCATTTAGGGGTGTTGTCAGATTTGGCAAGCGTGGGAAGCTGTCTCCTAGATACGTCGGTCCTTACGAGATCTTAGAGAAGATTGGCGACCGAGCCTATCGACTTGCTCTTCCTCCTTCGTTATCCGGGATACATGATGTTTTTCATGTATCAATGTTGCGAAGATATATGCCAGATGTTTCTCATGTCATTCAACCTGAAGAAGCTGAACTTGATCACACTTTGAGCTATGTGGAACAACCGATACAGATTCTTGATCGGAAAGACAAGAAACTCAGAACGAAGACTATTCCACTAGTGAAAGTTCAGTGGAGTCGTCATGGCATCGAGGAAGCGACTTGGGAAACAGAGGCAGACATGCGACAGAAGCATCCTGAATTATTTACATGATGTAAGCAAATTTTCAGTATTGATTATATTACTTGTCATGTATGTTTGATAATTTGCCTGCTATTTCGAGGGCGAAATCATTTCTTAGAGGGGGAGAAATGTAAGGCTCGAGATTAATAGTTCTCATTGACATAATACTCGGAATATATGAGTATGCATATATATAATGAGGAGTGTTAAGTGAGATGAGAATAAGAAATACTTGGACAAGAGGAGAAAATCTTAAAATTTGGACAGAACAGTTGGCGCATATGCGCGAAGATAAGTGGCGCATATGCGCGATAATTTCAGTAGCATTGGCGCATAAGCGCGGAAAGAGTGGCGCATATGCACGACATTTACAGTAGCATTGGCGCATATGCGCGGAAAGCAGCGGCGCATATGCGCGACACCTCCAGTAGCTGTGGCGCATATGCGTGAGATAAGTGGCGCATATGCGCGAGCGTTATTTTCTGCCAAGCTGCCGAGACAGTAGGTCTCGCGCATATGCGCGAGTAGTGACCGCGCATATGCGCGAGACGTGTACTTCAAAGGATTTGCCATGTGTGTGTAGGCATGCAAGATATATATATAAGATGGCTTTTCTTTGCCATTTCATCAGAGGAGACCACCGAGAAAGGTTAGGAGAAGGGGTAAGGTGATTTCATCCTAGAAGCAAGAGTGTGTCACTTTTATCCATCCAAACTAAAATCTAAGTATAGATTTGGATTCCTCTCTTCGAAAGCTACAAGGTGATGTAAGTATTGTTCATTTTCAACATGATTTGAGATATTGGGGTTAGGGAAACTTGGATATGCTTGTAGATATATGTTTTTATGAGTATAAGCATCATATATTCGCAATCGGATCGATTATCGGATGTCATATGCAATTGTTACGATTTTTATAGCATATTTAGAGCTAAATATGCAGATTTTGAATACTATGACATGTTTAGGATGATGATTATGAGTTGATGAGTTTAGATTGATAATGTGTTGAGAATTTGATTGACCGGTATCGAGAATTACTTCGTTATGCCGTCAAATTGTACCGAAATCAAGTATTGGCTTGGATAGGTGTTGATTAGATTAAAGATTGATAGATTGTGTATCAACATTTTCATTTCAGATTCGTCTTGACGACTGTGACAGCGATTGTGCGACGAAAGGTATAGTACATGTTTTGTTTGGGGAATTACGACTCAAATAAGATCACATTTGAGTTTCCCAACCAAAATCACATAATTGTTTTATTGTTTTATCGTGATATGATTATTGCGTATCTTGATATGATTATTATTGTTATAGATCGATTTGCTTATAGAACTTGTATGCAAATCATGTTCAGATGATTATGCTTGTTTACAGATTGTGTATTCATGCATTAAGATAGGAAAGTCTGAGAGATCATCCAGACTTCTAGATGTTCGACGATATCACAGCTTAGGAGAAGATCACCGCCCCTATTGTAGACGCGGATACAGATCAGGCCGAAGTCTAGGAATAAGACATACCGTCACCCCGATTGGGAGGGTAGGTGATAGATCGTCTTATTCACACCGGGATCCCTAGAGTTCTAGTCGAGTCGAGTCTAGACATGATTAGATTCGCATTGTATGATTATATATCAATGATATTCATATTAGCATGTTTCATGTTTTTAGATTGTTTTAAAGCATGTATACATGTTTATACTGGGATTTGTTCTCACCGGTTTTCCGGCTGTTGTTATGTCTGTATGTGTGCATAACAACAGGTGGGGCAGGATTTGGGTCGAGACAGAGATGATCGTGATAGCGTGGTGACTACGGGCGCAACAGAGGACTAGTGGTCTTTTTATTAGTCTTGTCCTACTTATAGTTAGTAGTTGGTTTGATTAAACACTAGTTGTATAAGAACAAGACATGTATATTATGTTTGTACGTTGTAAATTAAATAAAGAACTTATGCTTGTTTAGTTACATTTGATTAAATGTAAAAGCGAAAAATTGACCCACGTTTTAGAATAACGATCCATTTAATCCCAAGAAAAAGAATTAGAGCCCGGGTCCCCACAACTACAATCCAAGCCACACCCGAAACAACCCGCGCTTCCACCCGAGAATGCATACTGCATACGCGTGGGGTGCAACGCTTTCTTGCTGTCTTGGTCGCTACAATGGCCATATGATCGAAAATGGCTTGATCTAGACATCATGAGGTATCATGTGAACCATGAGGGCTAGAAGCCAACCAAGATCCTCACAACACCTTAGAAATCGAAAGCAACTCACACAACCAAATCAGAAAATGAGAAACCGAGGGGCTTGTGTTGTTTGTTTTAAAAACCGAGGGGACCATGAAACAAGCTATGAAAGGTCATCTTGGTCACGTCCTAGACATTATAAGGAAGGGTCCTAACCATGGTTACAGTCCCTAGGACAACAAAGATCTGAACCCTCACCTTAGTGCATAAACCATGCAATTCGAGACACAAAAATGCCATGATGGGGAGTTGCTGTCAAAACTCGTTTTGCTGGGGGGGAATGGCATGCAACAAGTGGACTAATCCCTTCCTAACACGCCTTATAACATGACCATAAGCAGCCTTGAACGCCTGGAATGAGCCAACCCCTGAAATCAGAAGAAACAATACCAAATGTGAAGTATGAAGGGAACCAAAAATCTGTGCAGATTTTTTTGTTCTTGTTGCTGTAAAATTTCGGTTTTACCTTCTTAATCATGCACATGAAATGTTTTAAATAAATATATGACTTGATTGAAGGGAAAAATAAAATATAAAGATGCCTTGGATTTGTTTGAAGCGAAAACAAATCAATACGACTACACGGCGCGACGGAGACGGAGTGTTCTTCTTTTGCTTTCTACTATACTCTCTTGTTTTCTCACAAGCCTCACTCGATTTTTTTTCTTGAGGAATGACTACTGAATTTCGAGACTAAGGAGGGGGAAAATGGTTAGGGATGAAGGGAAGGTCTACCAATTAAAAGGGGATGGAATGGTAAGATAAAAATCTTTCTATCTAGAGTTTGAGAGATAAGGAAGTTGTTATGATATCAAGAGATTTGAGGGATAATTTATGAGGTGGTGACCGAAATTTCTAGTCTAGATGCAAGGTAAAAAATTGCTTATTTAATAATTATTGATGATTAAAAGGTTGGGGATTATCTATCAAAATGGTTAAGGAAAGAATCAAGAGAAATGAGTTGTCAAACCATTTAAATCTTTCAAAAGGGGATGGCCGAATTTTTCAAATAAAAATGAGGGTAGGGAATTGCTTAATTAATAATTTACTTGGTGATTTAAAAGGTGTGGGAATTATCTCCAAGAAAATATTAAGGAATGATATCAAATAGTGGTGAGTTGTAAATCCAAATCAAATCTCATCAAGGTGGCCGATTTTCTAAGATAAATGGGAATGAAATAATGCTAGATAAACATGGTAGAAATATTGCTTAAATATTAATTAGTGGTGAATAAAATTTAGGGAATTATCTACCAAGAAAAGGGTAAGGAAAGATATCAAAGGAAATGAGTTGAAAAATTAATTAAATCCTTATAAGGTGGTGGCTGAAAATTACAATAAAATGGAGGGGAAAATATTTCTTAATTATAGAATTTTAAATCTTCGGTGTTTTATCTACCCATTAAATATTTTAGTGAATTAATAAATTAATTATTGAACCTAAAAGAACTTATTTACTACTTATCTCAAATTACTTAAATAATTCCTTAAACTTTCTTTTACCATAAAATAACTTATTATTTATCTTAAATAAATTCTAGGAATGTTTTCTTAATATTAAATTTTATCTTCATATTTCAACTCCAGTCCGGCCTCACTTATTTAACTGAAAAGATAGTGACTAAACTACTGCGATTTAAAATAAATAATGAAGACTAAATAACTTTAAAATGCCTAAAAATAAAGAAATCATTTTTAATTTAAATACTAGAAATTATGCATGGCTTATACGTAGTCTGATTTACAGGTTCTACAACTCTATCCCCCTTAAAAGAAATTTTGTCCTCGGATAACGACTCCTTATCTCTGGCTCAGACTTCCACGTAGCTTCTTCCTTTGAATGATTAAGCCATTTAAATTTCACTCGCTTAACCAGCTTGTTTCGAAGCTTCTTCTCCTGTTTGTCTAAGATCTGCACTGATCTCTCCTCATAAGACAGGTTCTGTAGAACCCGTAATTTGGACTGCGTATAAGCCGCATAATTTTTAGTATTTAAATTAAAATTATTTTTATTGAATGAGTATTTAAATTCTTTTATTTAAATTTATTCATCTTACGTAGTAGTTTAATTGTTACCTTTTCAGTTAAATAAGTGAGCCGAACTGGAGATGGAGTATTGAGATAAGTTAATAAAGACTTATTTAAGAAGGGGTAATTTAGCATGTTAGTAAATATATTTTAAAAAGTTGGTGATGCAAACGTGGTTGGTCAAGTTCCAAAGAAGGCATGGGAGTCGTTGGAGTTACCCGAAGGACCTATAACGAGGGGACGAAGCAAGAAGTTTAAAGAAGCACTTCAAGGATTCATGGAGATTTATCAAGGAAGTCCTTCAAGTGGGGTGTATAAACTAGAAGAGCTTGGTGAACATGGGAACAATGATGGAAGTGTTTGTAATGTCATTCAAGTGCAAAATGGCCCGAGAGAAGCAGCGCAGCAGCACGCGCTAGCGTAGACTGGCAGACCTGCGCGCGCGGCCGCTCCTGATATGGCGCCCCCGCGCGCCGGGTGCTGCAGAAATGCAGTAACTCGCACGCCATCGTGCGAGAAGTCGCGCTACCGCGCGCACTTCCGTGTCAAAGTTGCTAGTTAATTTATTTAATGCTTTCTACACTACTTTCTTGTATTTTATTAATTATATAATGCATTGTATCAATCAAGAACGGGATTCATTCAGATATTGAAACATTTCATGAGTTTATTCTCAATATTCAAGGCATTTGATTGCTTTGGTTCTTATCAAAATCAAACTTATCAAAGATTGCATCTTTGTGGCGTTTGTCGATTGATCTTGCACGGATTGTCATAGGCTTCGTTCTTTGAAGGTTCGTTCTTGATTCAATTGTTTTATCGTTGATATTTGTTGCTAAGATTTAATATCTTAGGGGTGAATATCACAAATCGTTACTTGTTTCAAAAGATCGGGACAACCCAATCGATCCGTGTTTGTTATTTAGTTGAGGGTGCGGTTCTGATAATCGTGTTTGCTTCTCATTCGTACGAGGTTTCGCATCATTTGGTATCAGAGCTTTTGGTTCTTTTTGATTCAAGTAAGCCTATCCGTTCAATTCTTCATAGGATTTTCAAAACCGATATTCGTGTAGCGATTTTCTACGACTTTGTTGGACAAAAAAACAAAAAAAAGGCATCATTTGGTATCAGAGCTTTGGCTCATTGAATTCAAGTAAGTTATCGTTGTTGTTGTTATTTTCAGATCTGTCTAAAATTTCGTCCTGTTCTCAGATCTGTGTTATCCTTTCGTTTCTATTGTCATATCTATCAAAAACAAAAACAAAAATTCGTTCTGTTTCACTTTTTTGTTATGTTTTGTTCTGTTTTAAGATCTGCGTTATTTCTAACATACTTCGTTACCTTGTGATTCTGGAATCCTCGAAAAATTTGTTATGTGTTATGCTATCGTTCTTGTTTTGTGCAATCCAAGTGAGATAGTTGCAAGTGTTCACAAGTTGGATCTTGTCAGTTTGATATAAAAATATAAAGATCGAGCACACCTTTGAGAGAACTATCAAATTCGAGTCGAAAACATTTGAGTGCGAGTGTTATTTCTTTGGAGTGATCGTGAGAATTTGGGTGAGGAACATCTTTTATTTCTACTAACATTTTATTGCAGGTACAAAATCTGAAAGTAAAATGGAGAGAGAAGTAGGAGAAAGTTCGAATCAGGGGTTGTCTAAGGAGGCGTTATATGGGTATTTTAGTAGAATGATGAGGGCCGAGTTGGATCCTTTATATGAGAGGTTGGATAGGCTTGAGGTTAGCACTAGTGAAAATAAATCTAAGCCTAAATGTTTGAGTACTGTTGAGGAAGAATAGAATGAATATGATTTGGGAGTAGAAGAGGAAAGTCAAAACGAGAACTGGGGTATGAGGGAAAGAGGTAGAGGATTTGGTAGGGGAAGAAGAGAAGCCTTACGTGGTAGGTACGATGATGGGAATAAGGAAGATAATAACATAGGTAGCATTAAGATGAAAATTCCGTCGTTCCATGGTAAGTCAGACCTAGAGGCTTATTTAGAATGGGAAAAGCGAGTTGAATTTGTGTTTGATTGTCACCATTATTCCGAACAAAAGAAGGTTAGGTTGGCCGTGGTTGAATTTGTTGATTATGCACTTATTTGGTGGGATCAATTAGTGACCACTAAGAAAAGATGCAATGAGAGGCCTATAGAAACTTGGGCTGAGATGAAAAGCGTAATGAGGAAGAGGTTTTTACCAAATCACTACTATAGAGAAATGTTTAAGAAGTTACAAACTTTGAGACAGGGTGTGAAGAGTGTTGAATAATTATGGGGAGTATGAATCTCATAGTGAGGGAGATGATGGAGAGTATGAAGATGAGATGCCTGCATTAGAGGATCCTGATGAGGGATATGAGGCAGTTGTGGGTGAAGCGTTAGTGACTAGGCGTATAATGAGTACCCAAGTCAAGGAAGAAGAAACAAACCAAAGGGAAAACTTATTTCATACTAGGTGTTTTGTCAATGGCAAAGTTTGCAATCTTATTATAGATGGAGGAAGTTGTACCAATGTTGCTAGTCTTGAGATGGTTGAAAAATTGAGCTTGCCTACTTTGAAACATCCTCAACCATATAAGCTACAGTGGTTGAATGACTGTGCTGAAGTGAAAGTGAACAAACAAGTCTTGGTTGTGTTTTCGATTGGGAAGTATGTTGATGAGGTGTTGTGTGATGTGGTGCCAATGCATGCTTGTCATATTTTGTTAGGTAGACCATGGCAATATGATAGACAAGTGACACATGATGGGTTTAGAAATATATATTCTTTTGTAATCAAGAAAGAACCCATTGTTTTAATTCCTTTGTCCCCAAAACAAATAATGGAGGACCAACGAGAAAAGAAAAAAAGAGATGAGGCCGAAATAAAGAGTGAAAAGAAAAGTGAGGTGGCCTTAAACAAATAAGAAATAGATATGGTCAAAAAAAAAAGTGATAAAAAAAATGATGAGATGACCATAGAGAAAAAAAAAGAGGGAAAAGAAAATGAGAGGAAAGAGGTCAGAAAGAAAACATATATGGCCCAAAAGAGTGAGGTGAAACAATTGTTGCATACACATGATACACTTGTGTTGATTCTTTACAAAGAGATTCTCTTTAACACAAGTGATATAGCCGGAAACCTTCCGAGAATTGTTGTTTCCCTTTTGCAGGAGTTTGATGATATATTTCCGGAGGATCTACCTCAAGGGATACCACCATTGAGGGGGATTGAGCACCAAATTGATTTTGTACCCGGAAGTGCATTGCCAAATCGTCCAGCTTATAGAATCAATCCGGAGGAGATTAAGAAGCTTCAACGGCAGGTAAGTGAGTTGTTAGATAGGGCTTTTGTGCGTGAGTCCATGTCTCCTTGTTCTGTACCTGTTTTATTAGTTCCTAAGAAAGATGGTTCATGGCGTATGTGTGTGGATTGTAGGGCAATCAATAATATAACCATCAAGTATAGGCATCCCATACCTAGACTAGATGATATGTTAGATGAGTTGCATGGTGCATTTATTTTTAGTAAGATTGATTTAAAAAGTGGTTATCATCAAATTAGAATGAGGGAAGGTGATGAGTGGAAAACGACAGTTAAAACAAAATATGGGTTATATGAGTGGATGGTCATGCCTTTTGGTTTAACTAACGCTCCTAGTAACTTTATGAGGTTGATGAATCATGTTTTGCGTGCTTACATAGGAAAATTTGTTGTGGTTTATTTTGATGATATTCTTGTGTATAGCAAAGATTTGGATGAGCATGTTAAACATTTAAGACTTGTACTGATAACACTTAGGGATGAACAATTATATGCTAATCTTAAGAAATGTGATTTTTGTACAAGCAAGCTTGTTTTTCTTGGTTTCGTGGTAAGTTCACAGGGGATACAAGTGGATGAGGATAAGGTAAGTGCTATTCGAGATTGGCCAACACCTGCTAATGTTAGTCAAGTTCGAAGCTTTCATGGTCTTGCAAGCTTCTATAGGAGGTTTGTAAAAGAATTTAGCACACTGGCGGCACCGATGACGGCGGTGATTAAGAAGAACGTTCCATTTCATTTGAGCGAGGAGCAAGAGAAGTCTGTTTATATTATTAAATAAAAATTAATTAATGCGCCTTTACTTGTTTTACCCGATTTTTCTAATACTTTTGAAATTGAATGTGATGCTTCAGGTGTAGGTATTGGTGGTGTTTTGATGCAAGGAGGACAACCAGTGGCGTACTTTAGTGAGAAACTCAATGGAGCAACGCTGAACTATCCAACGTATGACAAGGAGTTGTATGTGCTTGTGAGGACTTTGGAGATGTGGCAACACTACTTGAGGCCTAAGGAGTTTGTGATCCATACGGATCATGAGTCTCTAAAGTACCTTAGGGGACAACAGAAACTGAACAAGCGGCATACCAAGTGGGTGGCATTCATAGGGACATTTCCCTACATAATCAAATACAAACAAGGTAAGGATAATGTAGTGGCTGATGCACTATCACGGAGGTACGTACTAATCTCTACCTTGGATTCGAAAATCTTGGGATTTGAGCATGTGAAAGAGTTGTATTTGTTGGATGAGGATTTTAAGGAGATATTTGAAACATGTATGCATGGTCCACATGATAAATTTTATTTGCATAATGGATTTTTATTTAGAGAAGATAGATTGTGCATTCCTAAGTCATCAATTCGTGAATTACTTGTGAGGGAGGCACATGGTGGTGGTTTGTTGGGCACTTTGGTGTGGCTAAAACTTTGAGTTGTTTGCATGAGCATTTTTATTGGCCACATATGAAACGTGATGTTGAGCGTATTTGTGAAAAGTGCATTACTTGTAGACAAGCTAAGTCTAGAACACAACCAAATGGATTGTATACACGAATTCTTGTTCCTAGTGAACCTTGGATTGATATTTCTATGGATTTTGTTTTAGGTTTGTGATCGAGCAAAACTTGCACAGTAAAATCTCCAATAAAAATAAATAAAAATTCAGGCTCGAAATAATCGCAAGTGCACGATGTCAAGTTATAGTAAAACGTATAAGAGTACGAGTATCGATCCCACAGAGATTGATTAGACAAATTTACTTTAAATTAAATTCTTTAATTAATTAAAACGACAATTGAATTACTTATTAACTAAATTAATACTAAAACACTAAATTGAAACAAACACATTAAAAATAATATAAACTAAAATAATAAATAAGCGAGTGTTAGGATCTCGGTTCACCTACCCGTCGTTAATTTAATTAATTTATATCGACACTGATTTACGCTTTTGACAGGATTTCCTAAGCAATTAACATACTCTCTCGAGCTATGCTAAACTAATTCTACACGAAAGAATAATAAAATCTCTTTTATTATTTACTAACGGTGAATTGCATGTCGATCTATGAAATCCCTTAGTTTTCGCTCTACTGGACTATGACTACCAACGTGTATCCAACTTCATATCTCTAAGTAAATTGTAGATCCACAGATTATGCTACTTGTTCCTATCGCAAGTTATTCTCTCGAACTCACCCACAATATTAGATATTATTAAAGTTAGCTAGGCTTTAACAATTCAATGTAAAATAATAGCACAATCAAGAATGAATCAAAAGTCGAGAATTAAATAATCAAACAACGGTTCGGGGTCGGATCCCCTAAATCCTAACTACAATAAAAGAGTAAAGAGAAAACGCTGTTGAGTTCTTGTTCCGGTTCCGTTGAGCTATCGCCTGCTACAGTGCTCTCCCTTCCAAATCGCGGCGCCCTCTCTCGTGTATTAGGTTAGGTGGTTTTATAGAGTCCATAAAATTTGGAAACAAATCTTCTCGGATTTCGTCGCTCGCTAGGGCGGCCACTTTTGACCGCTGGGGCGAGTGGTTCTCGAATAAAAATCCTTGGCCGCGTCTTTGGTCTCGCTGGGGCGGTCACTTTTGACCGCACTAGCGAGAGGTTCGCGCAAATATTCCTCGGCTGGATTAAAATGCTCGCTGGGGCGGTCACTTTTGACCGCCCTAGCGAGGCATTCTCGCTGCTCTGCATATAAAATTCCCCTTTTTGGTCCAATTCCTACAAAACAACCACAAAATACACGAGATCAGCCAAATGCTAAATAATGCTAAATGAATGCTAAATTAAACTAAAACAAACTAATATGATGCATGAATGCGACTCAAAACTAACACTAAAAACACGTAAAAACGAGTCCTATCAACCCCCTCATACTAACCTTTTGCTCGCCCTCGAGCAAAATAGGTGACAAGACACAACAAAAACTAAAAACAAAAACAAAAATCAAATAAATAAAATAAAATGAAAACTAATTCAATGATATGTAATGACTCAACTCATGAATCAACAAATCTTAAGTATATTTTCCATTGATCAATGTACAACACAAGTCATCGCACACCCCTTGAAATTTCCACACTAATTTTTATGCGTTGAACGTGAACGTGTGTGAGTGCAATGTTGTTTCCAGTATCGTGTCTTTCAAGTAGATTCATTCCTGAAATTTGCAAGATAACTCGATTTACATGTTAAATGCAAGTTCACTTTCATGCTCCAGTCTCCACTCATTGCTAACCACACTACAAGAAAAATGCTATACGACAACGGATTTTATCCGTTGTCGTAGTCATTTTAAAACTGTTGTTGAAGCCAGTGTTGTTAAATGTTCGCTCAAAGACAACGGTTTATAAGTGTTGTCTACAATTTGCGACGGTTTTGAAAACCGTCGCAAATAAAAAACCGTCGTCGTAGAAACATTTTGCGATGGTTTTAAAAACCGTCTCTAATTATATTAGCGACGGATTATTAAACCGTCGCAAACTATAGTGGTGACGGATGCCTATATAAACCGTCGCTAAATATAGCGACAGTGTTCATGTGGAACAACGTCGCTAAATAGCGACGGTTTATAAGTCCCTCGCTAATATTTTAGGAAAAATAAAAAAAAATTAATAATTTAATAAATCTGTATTGTAAATTGGTATTATTTTATAAAAGATAAAATATTTAAGTGTCGTGAAATAATAATATCGTTTAAAAAACAAAAATTTTAATTGTTTTTATGTGGTAAAAAAATTGTGTAAAAGATAAAAAAATTAAGTGTTGTGAAGTGGTAAGTAAAATCATGTAAGAAATAAAAAATTTAAGTATTGTGAAGTTGTAAAATCGAGTAAGTGAGAAAACTTTTAATTGTTGTGAAGTGAAGTGGAAGAAATTGAATGAAATGTGTATGTATTTATAGAGAGTGATGAAAAACAGTGGCGGGAAGAATTGGTGGGAACGAATTTTTTGAAATTAGCGACGGTGTTGACTTAAACCGTCAGCAACATTTTAAATCGGCGACGGTTAATTTTTTTTGTCGCTAGATGTAGCGACGGATTAAATAAAACGTTGCAACATTTAGCGACGAGTATTCTTAAACTGTCGCAAAATTAAAACATGCGACAGTTTTTATCGCAACGGTTTGAATTTAACCGTCGCCGATTTATTATTTTGCGACAGTTATTTTATACTGTCGCTATTATTAGCGACGGTTAAAGAAACAACCGTCGCTAAATATGCCACAAAACGCATTTTTTTAGAAAACCGTTGTCGAATATACCAAAAAAAGCGCTAATAGACAACGGTTCTGTAAACCGTTGTCTTTGACCCTAAAAAACACTCAAAGACAATGTTTTTTAAAACCGTTGTCTTTGACCCGAAAAACCGTTGTCTTTTTTACGCAAAAGACAACGGTTTTTACAAAACCGTTGTGGTTTGCCCCTAAAAGACAACGGTTTTATAAAAACCGTTGTCTTTTTCTTAAGAAACACACTTTTAACAACGGTTTTCGTAAAAACCGTTGTTAAAAGTTTTTTAACAACGGTTTTAACAAAAACTGTTGTTAAAAGTGTGTTGTTGTTTGACTTTTTCCTTGTAGTGCCAGTAAGTACAACTAATTAGGACTTCATATTTGAACATTAGGATTCACTTATTATCAGAGTATAGTCAATTGATTAAAAGACGGGAATACACAGCTCATTTTCATTATGCACTTGTCAGATTTTTTTTATCCGACATTCCTCGTCTCCTTACATCTCCAACTTTTTAGCCTAGGAATAGGATTTCATTCCTTTATTTGGCTCCCCTTCACCTTACATCTCCCCCTTTTTTTTTTTTCAATAGTTCCTTTTTACAAGAAACTTTTTTTTTTTTTAAGTGCACAATTTTCATTATGTACTCCATATTCAAATCCATAAAAAAAATTGTCTAATTCATTATTGTGCCACTGGTTAGTAACTCATTTCATAGACATGCACTCAAGTTCAACTCACACCTCATGCTTCTCAAATTCCCCACAAAAATTCAAAATTGCACTACTATTCACAAAATTCACTAGTTACAACATGTGTTTAAAAATATTCAACATTCAAGCAAAAATTTCATGCTTCAACAACAGGGGTGTCTAAAACTTAATGAAGAAACAAGATCAATGAGCATGTTTATCATCAATTCGCATTCATCATTGGCCAAATTTCATCATCCAATTTTTATTTTTATTTTTATTTTTTTTTAAATGATACCAAATAACTAAAAGAAAATACCTACCCCACCCCCTCATACTAAAGTCGTGCAATGTCCCCATTGCACTAGACGACATAGAAAATTTAAATAGATAGATAAAACCAAACAACTAAATGCATGCATAAAAAAAAATTATTAATAATTAATAATTTAATAAAAATAAAATAAAAACTCCCCTGGTTGATTATATTGTAGTAGTTGTAGACATCAATCATCTCCTATTGTACGAGCTCCTAAGGCCATCAATCTCCTACGTCCTCCAGTATGCTCACCTGGCACAAAAGAAATTGAGCAAAATCAAATAACCACGAAACCGGGACTCAATGCAACAACTAAAATGAAAATAAATAACTAAAATATAAAACGCTTGGGTTGCCTCCCAAGTAGCGCCTGATTTCTAGTCGTTGGCTTGACCCTCCGAAGTCCTTATCAAAGAGCGGCTGATGCCCAAAGTAAGTGTCATATGACACCACATCTGGGTCTGGATTCCAAATGCCCTCAAGTCTGGCTAGATATAGGCACATTAAGCTCGTCACCTCAACAACACACAACTCTGAATAATCGGCATGAGATGAGAAAAATAGTGTCGGCACTCCTTTATCAGAAAATTCTTCAAAAATCTCTTCCGACTGAGGCTCATTTACCAGCGAAGGATCAAACAACTCTAGATTTTCAGTCTTATCCAACTCATTCTCACTATCTTGGTTGTTTGAGTCATCATCATCAAACCAAACCGGATCGATCACCGGTTGAGTATCTCGCTTCACTTCATGTTCTCGGCGACTCTGAAAGATGGATTTCTTGATATTCTCTATTTGCTCCTCAAGGTTGCGCAGAGAATTAATTTGATTTTCTATAGCTGCCTCAGTCAGTGCCACATACCTATCCACGGTATCTTCTAGTTGAGTCGTGATCAGTTCATGGCTATCTCTCTCATCATTTTGAAACTCAAATGGTTGGTCTATAAACTCTGGGTAATGATCTTGTGTGTATTGATGACTCCAACACTGTGGTGAAAGATCCCAATATCTATGGTAGTCAAAGTCCGCCATATCACCCAACAAAAGTATCATTTTCTCATCATCTCGGCAAAATAGTGGACTGCCTGTTGTTAGTGCTCCGTCGATCACCCATCTTCGTGTTAGTGCATCCAAACCATTAAGGAAAAATTTAAGAAGAGAATAGTTAGAAAAATCATGATACAGGAAATTGTTTGCTAAATAATCGAATCTCTCCTATGCTGCGTAAAAAGGCTCTCCGCGTTGTTGGGCAAATCTTGTGAATACTTTTCGATGAAACATCTCAAAGTATTGCACAAGAAAATTTCCTGCAAAAAGAAAATAGAAAACGGTAGATCACGCAGGAATAAAATAAAATAAATAACTAAAAAAAATTAAATTAACTAAAGAAAATAACAAAAAGAAAAATTTGTCAATTTCAATCCCCGGCAACGGCGCCAAAAACTTGATCGAGCAAAACTTGCACAGTAAAATCTCCGATAAAAATAAATAAAAATTCAGGCTCGAAATAATCGCAAGTGCACGATGTCAAGTTATAGTAAAACGTATAAGAGTACGAGTATCGATCCCACAGAGATTGATTAGACAAATTTACTTTAAATTAAATTCTTTAATTAATTAAAACGACAATTGAATTACTTATTAACTAAATTAATACTAAAACACTAAATTGAAACAAACACATTAAAAATAATATAAACTAAAATAATAAATAAGCGAGTGTTAGGATCTCGGTTCACCTACCCGTCGTTAATTTAATTAATTTATATCGACACTGATTTACGCTTTTGACAGGATTTCCTAAGCAATTAACATACTCTCTCGAGCTATGCTAAACTAATTCTACACGAAAGAATAATAAAATCTCTTTTATTATTTACTAACGGTGAATTGCATGTCGATCTATGAAATCCCTTAGTTTTCGCTCTACTGGACTATGACTACCAACGTGTATCCAACTTCATATCTCTATGTAAATTGTAGATCCACGGATTATGCTACTTGTTCCTATCGCAAGTTATTCTCTCGAACTCACCCACAATATTAGATATTATTAAAGTTAGCTAGGCTTTAACAATTCAATGTAAAATAATAGCACAATCAAGAATGAATCAAAAGTCGAGAATTAAATAATCAAACAACGGTTCGGGGTCGGATCCCCTAAATCCTAACTACAATAAAAGAGTAAAGAGAAAACGCTGTTGAGTTCTTGTTCCGGTTCCGTTGAGCTATCGCCTGCTACAGTGCTCTCCCTTCCAAATCGCGGCGCCCTCTCTCGTGTATTAGGTTAGGTGGTTTTATAGAGTCCATAAAATTTGGAAACAAATCTTCTCGGATTTCGTCGCTCGCTAGGGCGGCCACTTTTGACCGCTGGGGCGAGTGGTTCTCGAATAAAAATCCTTGGCCGCGTCTTTGGTCTCGCTGGGGCGGTCACTTTTGACCGCCCTAGCGAGAGGTTCGCGCAAATATTCCTCGGCTGGATTAAAATGCTCGCTGGGGCGGTCACTTTTGACCGCCCTAGCGAGGCATTCTCGCTGCTCTGCATATAAAATTCCCCTTTTTGGTCCAATTCCTACAAAACAACCACAAAATACACGAGATCAGCCAAATGCTAAATAATGCTAAATGAATGCTAAATTAAACTAAAACAAACTAATATGATGCATGAATGCGACTCAAAACTAACACTAAAAACACGTAAAAACGAGTCCTATCATGTTTGCCGAGGACTAAGAAGGGGAGGGATTCAATATTTTTTGTTGTCGATAGATTTTCTAAGATGGCACATTTTATTGGTTGTAACAAAACTGATGATGCATCAAACATTGCGGATTTGTTCTTTAGGGAAGTCGTTAGGTTGCATGGTATGCCTAGGACTATTGTATCTGATCGTGATGTCAAATTTTTGAGTTACTTTTGGAAAACTTTGTGGGCTAAACTTGGCACTAAACTGTTGTTTTCTACTACATGTCATCCTCAAACGTATGGACAAACTAAAGTTGTTAATAGGACCCTAGGAACACTTTTGCGAGCTATTCTTAAAAAGAACTTAAATAATTGGGAGAATTGTTTGCCATTTTTTGAGTTTGCTTATAATCGCAGTGTGCATTCTACTACAAATTATTCGCCATTTGAGATTGTTTATGGTTTTAATCCTTTGACTCCGTTGGATTTGATGTCTTTACCTGTGAGTGAAAGGTTAAACATGGATGGGCAAAAGAAGGCTGAATTTGTTAGGAGTTTGCATGAGAAGGTCAAGAATAACATTGAGAAGAAGAATTTCCAATACACGAAGCAAGCCAACAAGGGAAGGAAAAAGATGGTTTTTGAAAAAAGAGATTGGGTTTGGTTGCACTTAAGGAAGGAAAGGTTTCCAGAGAAGCGACGTTCAAAGCTTCTACCTAGGGGTGATGGACCATTTCAAGTGCTTGAAAGGATCAACGACAATGCCTACAAACTAGACTTACCATGTGAGTACAATGTCAGTTCTACTTTTAATGTTAGTGATCTTTCGTTGTTCGATGTAGGAGATGATCAAGATTTGAGGACAAATCCTTTTCAAGAAGGGGAGGATGATGCAAACGTGGTTGTTCAAGCGCCAAAGAAGGCATGGGAGTCGTTGGAGTTGCTCGAAGGACCTATAACCAGGGGACGTAGCAAGAAGTTTAAAGAAGCACTTCAAGGATTCATGGAGAGTTATCAAGGAAGTCCTTCAAGCGGGGTGTATAAAACTAGAAGAGCTTGGTGAACATGGGCACAATGATGGAAGTGTTTGTAATGTTATTCAAGTGCAAAATGGCCCGAGAGAAGCAGCGCAGCAGCACGCGCTAGCGCAGATGTGCAGAAGCAGCTGCGCGCGCTAGCGCAGACTGGCAGACCTGCGCGCGCGGCCATGCCAGAAGCGGCGCATGCGCGCGTGGCCGCGCCAGATCGGGACAACCCAATCGATCCTTGTTTGTTATTGAGTTGAGGGTGCGGTTCTGATAATCGTGTTTTCTTTTCATTCGTACGAGGTTTCGCATCAGTTGGCATGCATGTAAGTTATTAAACTTCTTTGGTATTTTATTAAACTCTTTTAAAGCATAAAATGTATGTTTATTTCATCAATTTATGTTTAATTATTTTTATGCATTTTAGTCATAATTCATACAAGATAGGATTTGTTTCATGAAACTTTAAAAGTTCGTGCATTAAGATTTTTAAGTTACATTCGATCGAGTAACGAAGACCGGACAATTTTCAGGAAATTATTTTATTACACAATTTATTTTTTTAATTAATTTAAAGCATTTTTAAATATATATTTTTCGAAAATGGGGGTTTTGGGTATTTTTTCCCGCATCTTTTTAATTTTTAGCGGTACGATAATTTTATCGAATCGGGGGTCGTTTTGAGAATTCGGCTAATATTTTTGAAAACTTTCCAACACGAAATATTTTTCGGGAGTGGGTTTGGACTTAATGGGCCTATTTTTAAGATTGTTGGCCTTAAAATCCTTTTTAAACTTTATATTATCAAAATTAGGCCCATTAGTTGGTTGTTAGCTATTTAAATATTGCCTAATTATCATCTAAACCTAAACCTAATTATTTTGCATAGCCGACACCCCCATTCAGAACCTCTCACCTTGGTTTCAGAACCAGCAGCTGAAGGCTTTGGTGGCCTCTTGTTTTACTAAAGAAAAACTCCTTCGGGTTCTCCATTTGCATCATTATTGTCTTCAAATCATCAAGGCACGCTTGTATCTTTATCCTCGCATCATACACGTCAATATTATACTGAATTTAATGTATTTGATCAATCATGTACCGATCTATTGTGTGTGCGATTTATTCAAAGTTTGAAAAAAAAGGGAGTGATTCTTGACATAGGTTTCACATTTTTAATAGTTTGAAGGGGGCTGCCGGGTTAGGGATATCATGGGAATGATTTTCAGAGTGTTTAAGGGTCCTTTAGATGCAAGATTCAGGTCTGGAACATCAGCAGCAAGAGGGCAGAATGATTTTTGTTTTCAAGCAGGATAGTGTTCGGTTTTGGTCCTTGAGGGTGCAGGTTAGGTACGGCTCATGGGGCTGCAGTCCAGAGGGTGTCAAAGGAGTGAGTCATGGTCCTAGGAGGGGCTGGGCACATCTGGTGTAGTGCTAGGGGTGGCTTACCGAAAATGGGTGCAAGAAACCCCAAGCGCAAAGTTTAGAGGGCAAGATCAAGGGGGTCTGCATGGTTTGGTGCATGGGTTGGTTAGACAGGGCTAAATTAGTTCAGGAGGGTTCGGTCAAGGCCCTAGTTTGGTTGGTTCGGGTCTTTTTGGGGCTGGTTTAGGCTAGGATCGAATTTAAGGCTTGGGTGCATAACTTAGAGTTTTGGGATAAGGATGTGCAGAAATTTCAGGAGGTTACAACAGGTAATTCGATGGTTTAAAAGATCATATAGGGTCTGGTTTGTGTAGGATATGGTTTAGTTATATGTTTTTAAGTTATGGTTTAAGTTTGGGAAAATTTAGTTGAGTTTCGAGTCGATACGGGTTAAAATCGGAACCTCGGTCCAAGTTTTAAAATGAATCTGTTAAGTTATGAAAGGGGCTCGGGTTTATGTCTAAAAATGGTTTTAAATTTGTTTTGGGACATTTTAAGGAGTTTGGTAAGCTTCGGGTCAATATTAGAGGTCCAGGGGTAAAATGGTAATTTTTGGGTTTCCAGGGAAAAATGGTCATTTTGCACCTGGGGTGAGAATTTGGTCATGGCAGTGTCCTAAGCACAAATCATGATATTTTTAAATGTTCATATATCACATTTACGATTTTTACGCTATTATAATAATTATGGTGCATGCTTGGTTTAAAGGAATTAAGAGAGAAAAAGTGAGAAAGTGAAGATCACTCCGTCTCCGTCGCGCCGCGTCGTTATTTCGTTTGTTTTGTGTCAAAACAAACCAAGGCATGTTTATATCTTCTTTCACTCTTCAATCAAGCCATATAGGTATTTTTAAATATCGCAAGTTGATCGAGCAAAACTTGCACAGTGAATAGTCCCAAAATTTATTTTATAAATGAAAGCTCGATTTAAATATCGCAAGTGCACGATAATCAAGTTATAATAAACGTAAGTGAATACGAGTATCGATCCACAAGGACTGCGTTACACTATTTTTATTTTCAAGTAAAATTCCCTTAGCAACGATAAATTGAGTTGATGATTAAACTAATGTAAATTAAACAATTAAAATAATTAAAATGCAAAGAAAACGTGTTCAAGAACGCAATGATTAATTTGGATTAAATCAAATGAGAAATGAATTTGTTGGGAAATTATCAGTTCACCTACCACTCGTGTTTAACTAACTACACTCGACTTTTACTCGTGCATTCGACGGAATTCCCTAGACTAATTAATATACTCTGTCGAGCTATATTAATACTAAACAAAAACATGCAGTACTCAAGTGTCCTCAAATATTTAACAGTTCAAGATTGCATTACATTCTATGGAATCCACTAGCTTTCATCCGGGTGAACTATCACTACACGTACCCAATTCCGTATATCTACTAAAATTGTAAATCCGTGGTTTATACTATTTGATCGTATTGTTAATTATGCTATCGAAATCATAACAACAAGAAATAATCAAAGGAAGTTAGCTAGGCTTCGATTGAAATAAGAAAGAACAATAGCATAAACAAATCACTAATAAAAACGTCGAGAAATAATGTTAAACAACGAGTATGGGGTAGGATCCACTCAAATCCCAACAAATTTAGAGTTTAGCTACTAAAATTCATAATAAAAACCAACAACAATCTAAGAATTAAAAACTGAATAATGAAAATACTAAAGATGACGACGGATGACGGCCACGACGCGTGGAAATCTCGAGGTCTTTGAAATCTCCTCTGCTCCTAGCCTTTTCTCCAAGAAAATATGATGAAAATAATGATGTCAGACTGAAAAACCGCCCCCCTCTCGTCTGTTAGGTCTATGGTGTAGGATCGAGTCCATAAAAAATGAAACAAATCTTTTCAAATCTCGCGGCTCGCTCGGGCGGTCAAAAGTGTCCGCCCTAGCGAGAGGTTCTCGCAGAAAATTCCTCGGCCATGTCCCTGGGTTCGCTGGGGCGGTCACTTTTGACCGCCCTAGCGAGACGCTTGCACAATAACTCCTCGGCCAGACCAACATGCTCGTTGGGGCGGTCAATTTTGACCGCCCTAGCGAGTCCTTCTCGATGCTTTGGCAAATATTCTCCCACTTTTTGGTTCCATTCCTACAAAATAACCACCAACTACACGAGATCAGTCATATGCTAAATAATGCTAGAAAATTGCTAAATTAAACTAAAACAAGCTAATATGATGCATGAATGCGACTCAAAACCAACACTAAAAACACGTAAAAACGAGTCCTATCAACCCCTCATACTAACCTTTTGCTCGCCCTCAAGTAAAATAGGTTAAAGCACGAGATACTAAACAAACTCAACCACCACAAAATTACTCAAACAAGAAATAACTAACACAAGTAAATGTCAATGGTGAGTTAACAACGTTTATGTTCATTCCTCAGTTTACTTTCCCACTACCAATCATAATCAAGTCAAATTGCAACCGAATACTCATTCTCATCTACACATAAACCTCGACACTAATTTGAACGTGTGTGTGTGTCATGATGGGTCTAGTCATTCGTACTTCAAATAGATCAATTATCAAATCATGCGAGTCACTCAATTAACACTTCAATACAAGTCTCACTAGCATGCATCCCCGTGTCCATTTATCACTAGCCATAAATTGAACTTTATTCAACTTTTAAGTGCAGATAAGGGTGTCGAAAAGAAGGAAAATAAGCTCAAGTGGCTAAAAGTTGGGAGTACACCGATCATTTTCATTGTGCAATCGTCAAGACTTTTCGTCTGACTTTCCTCGTCTCCTTACATCTCCAACTTTTAGCCTAGGAATAGAATTTCATTCCTTTTATTCCGGCTCCCCCTCACCTTACATCTCCTTCTTTCTTCTCTTTTTCTTTTTTTTTAAATGCACAATTTTAACACATATACTCCCTAGGCTAAGAATATAATACTTTGGATTACAGCTGGTTAGGAGTATGACATTTTAATTCAGTGCATTGGAAAGGAGGTAAATGTAAAGTTCAAGGCAAATCAAATTTTCACACTCAAGGTCCCAATTAGCGACTTATTTTCACGGGTTTACATGCTAAATCAACTCATAAATGGTGCCTTTCAAGTTAACCACACAAAACTTTCAAATTTCACCATTATTCCTACAAAATTCTAGTCCCCACACATATGTGCTCAAAAAGTTCAAATTTTGTACCAAAATTCATGATTTAACAATCAAGAGTCCCATTCACGAAGTGACCTAATCAATACTTTTGTAAACTATCAATTCAACATCATCATTGGCTCATAAACTATGTCTTCTCACCATAAACGACACCAAACAAAAGAAATGCAACGAAACTAAACCAATTAACTAAACAACCAAAACAATCTACCCCCCCTCATACTAGAGTTGTGCAATGCCCTCAGTGCACAAAACGAAACAAACACTAAAAACATAAAAAAACTCATGAATGTAAATGCAAAGATAGAATAAGCAAAAAGAATAAAAAGAAAGGGGAAACAGTAAACTCCCCTGGTCAGAAATCATCCTCCTCGTCATGCTCAAGCGGTGGGACTCCCTCGTCAGCTGGTGGCGGCATAGGATAATGGTATTGAAACTGGAAGGGTGGTGGATATGCTGGTGTAGGTGGCCGTCCGGACGTGTCGATGCCCAAATGAGTCGAGATCCCCTGCACCAAGTATTCGATGTTCTGAATGTGGGCTTGATTAACGGCCTGGTACTCAGTCTGATAAGTGGCCCAAGCGCCCAATTCGTCGAGGCGATCTCGCATGGCACGACGGTGTGGCTGCGGAGGTGGTGGTGCATGTCCTAAGGCCGGAGGTGGTTGAGCTGCTCCCCCATAATCGAAAAATAACTCCTCGGGCAGCTCAGCCTGTGTTTTCTCCCACTCCGCTCTATAAAGAGCCTCATCAATGGCTCTCATCGGCGGTAACCACTCGTCATCATCTGCAAATATCACCCCCGCTCGGGCACACAGCTCAGTCACTATCGTCGGAAAGTAAAAAGCCATATTGCTACTGTTTATACACATATTAAGCTGTCCGAAAATGAGCCTGCCCACATCAATCACCATCCCAGTATAGATGGCATAAAGAACAACCGCCCGCTCACGCTGCACATCACTCGTATGACCGACTGACATCAATCTCTTAGACAAAAACGCATACCACAATGCCACGTCCACTTTCAAAAAATTTTCAAGAAAAACCGTATACGTCCCCGGTTGTTTCCACGTGGTGCCCGGATAACAGAGTGTGCGAATAATCAAATCATAATCCGGGTTAAGCACCCACGCCTAAAACACCGAATCATCCACCGGCGGTAGAACCAACATGTCATTGATCATCCTGGAATCATACGGGACGAGATGTCCCCTCACAAATGCCTTATGCTCATTCCCCTCCAGAGCATTGGCATAAAATTCACGCACAACCGGAACCACCGCTGCATTCGGTTGTGCGACAAAGGTCGTCCACCCTCTTCCTGCTATTCGGGACTCCGCAAAATGATTGATAAAAGACGAGCTAAATCCTCGCTCAGGGATTGGTTTCCTATGTAATCTAGCATTTTCATATCTCTCCCTAGCATTATCATTCACAAACATAGATGGAGTAGACCGAGAACTAGAAGCACCATGAGTTACCTTAGATTTTTTGGGTGCCATGTAGAGAGTGGAGTGCACAAAGTATCCAACCGCCGGAAAATTGTTGAAGGTCGCCGGAGAAGCTCGTCGGAATTTGTGGAAGATGACCGGAGTTGAAAAAAATTGTAGTCTAAATGCTTCCGGGTGGATTGTAGAAAGCAAGATCGAGTCTTTGCCCTGAAAAATCAACAAATAAAGGTCTTTAGCACAAAAGAGCAAGGAAGGCGCCGATTATTTGAGGAGGAGGAGTAGGGTTCGAAGTGGGGAAGAAAGGGGAAAAAAAAAATTTTATAGTCTGCGCGACTCGCTAGGGCGGTCAAAAGTGTCCGCCCTAGCGAGTGGTTTTCGGTGACAAATATTTGAAACATACGAGTGCTCGCTGGGGCAGGTCAGTTTTGACCGCCCGAGCGAGGGGTTCTCGCCGAAAACTTATTTGAAAAATACGAGTTCTGGCAAAGTGGACCGCCCTAGCGAGTGGTTCTCGCCATAAAACCATTTTTTAAAAAAATCGCTCGCGGGGGCGGTCAAAACTGACCGCCCTAGCGAGGCATTTTCGGCGACTATGTTTTTGAAAAAAAAGAGAGGGCTCGCTGGGGCGGTCAGTTTTGACCGCCCTAGCGAGACATTCTCGAAAAAAATAAATAAATAAAAAAATAAAAACAATGAATGCCATGCCATGCAACTACCTAAATGCAAATGATGCGATTAATGAATAAAGGAAAAAGATAAAATCAACATAGGGAGTAGAAGTAGTTCTCAATTTATAGTCTAGAGCTCGACTTTTCACCCATGTCCTCAATGACTGTCATGGAGCCGAGTGACTCCAATTTGTGGCTCAATTGTGCCACCGATATGGTGCTTCAATATTTGAGCGTGGACTATGAACGGCTCCTTTTTCCCATCTCGCATAGCACATGTCGGCGGTTCCTTAACGCTTGACTTCCGAGGGGTCAGGTCTCTTCGAGCTCCCAATTCATCCAATTTCATTCTCACTGGCTTCGTCCATGGGTGGTTGACATTAAAGTATGCTCCTCTCTCGGATATTTCTTCAGCAGGTTCATCCTTCACTTCAGTGGTGAGGGTGACTTCCAATGAATCCTTTATAGCATCCTGCACAAATTGACACACAAGTGAATCCGATGAATCAACTATAAAACAATCATTAGTGTGCAGTGGGTGCTTAAGAGCGTTAAAAACATTAAAAGTGATTTCTTCCTTTCCCACTCTCAATCTCAACTTCCCTTCTTGCACTTCAATCACGGCCTTGCCAGTTGCAAGGAATGGTCTCCCTAAAATCAAAGGCATCTCCCTATCCTCTTCCATGTCAAGCACCACAAAATCTGTAGGAAATGTAAACTTTCCCACTTTCACCAACACATCTTCTTTGACTCCTCGTGGACGTTTGACAGATCCGTCAGCTAGTTGCAAGGACATCTGTGTGGGTTTAGGCTTGCCCAATCCAAGTTTCCTGAATACAGATAAAGGTATAAGATTAATGCTCGCACCAAGATCACATAAAGCTTTAGAAAAGACCACATCACCAATCATTCAAGGGATAGAAAAACTCCATGGATCCTTTAGCTTTGGTGGGATCTGGTTTTGTACCAATGCAGAGAAATTCTCAGTCAATTTTACCGTCATGGGATCCTCCAACTTTCTCTTATTAGCTAAGATGTCTTTTAGAAATTTAGCATAACTCGGCATTTGCATCAAGGCATCAGCAAAAGGAATATTGATGTGAAATTTTTTAAATATCTCAAGAAATTTACCAAATTGTGCATCTAATTTAGCTTTCTTCATTGCTGCAGGAAAAGGTGGAGGGATAACAATTTTATTTTGTGCAATTGGTGTAGATGTAGAGTTAGAAGACTTACCTCCTCGAGTTTCCACCTCATCCTCACCGTGCTTGGTCTTTTCCTCATTAGATTCGAGTGCTTTTCCACTACGCAATTCCACAGCCTTCACATGTTCTCTTGGGTTAACTTCCGTGTTGCTTGGCAAAGCTCCTTGCTCCCTATTAGCAATCAACTTAGTCAATTGTCCAATTTGATTCTCTAACCCCTTTATGGATGCATCTTGGTTCTGAAATCTCGTCTCTGTTGCAGAAATAAATTTAGTCATCATTTGCTCTAAATTTGATTTCTCCTCCCGAGGCGGTTCTGGCTTGAATCCTTGGTGCATCCCATATGGTGGACCTCTTTGTTGGCGATTTTGGTTGTTTTGACCTCCTCATGAAAAGTTTGGGTGATTCCTCCATCCCGGATTATATGTGTTCGAATAAGGGTCATTTCTGGGATGGTTCTAGAATCCCACTTGTTTTACCGGTGCTCCCTCAGGCACATATAATGGATTGCCATCTTGGCAATCCTGCACATCATGCTCACCCCCACACTTATCACAGAAAATTTCTTGCAGACGCATAGCCGACCCACTCATGCTCATCCCATCAATCTTTTTATTCAACGCCTCTAACTGTGTTGAAACCGCCGCCAGATCATTAACTTGATTAACTCCAGCACCTCGTCTCTGCCTATCAGACTGAGGATGATAGCTACTAGCAGCCATTTCCTCCAATAACTCATATCCTTCCTCAGCCATTTTTCTCAGTAAATTACCACATGCAGCAGCATCTATCATGGTACGGTTAGGAGTAATCAAACCATAGTAGAAAGTTTGAACAACTAACCCAAGCGGCAGCTCATGGTGTGGACATCTCCTCAACAAGTCCTTGTAGCGCTCCCATGCCTCGTAAAGTGACTCGTTCTCATATTGAGCAAAAGTAGTAATGTCGGCTCTAAGCTTCATAGTCTTCGACGGAGGAAAGTACTTGATCAGGAATGCCTTTGCCATATCCTCCCATGTAGTGATAGACCATAAGGCAAACAGTTTAACCACGACTTAGCTTTATCTATCTGTGAAAATGGAAATAAATGCAAACGAACAGCATCATCAGACACGCCATTAAACTTAAAAGTATCACAAATTTCAAGAACGTCAGCTATATGAGAATTAGGATCGTCAAGTGCACTTCCCCCAAATTGGACAGTGTTCTGAATCATCTGAATGATAGCTGGCTTGATCTCAAACTGATTGACTCGGATGACTGGTCTAACGATGCTTGGACGTGCTCCATCAAGAGACGGCTGTGCATAATCCAACATCGGTATACGCCTTGGCTCCTCTCTTTGTTGATCGCCTTCCATTCTTTCCAGTGCTCTTTGCTGCTGTAGTCGACGTCTAGCTGTGCGTTCAATTTCGGGGTCAAAAGGCTCAGGCTCAAACTCCAGTGATCTTCGCATGCACCGCAAGAAAAATTTGCAACACAATGAGAGTATCAAATAACAATAAAATAAATAATACTAAAGAATTTAAATGAAAAATAAAAAATTGTGAATCAACAGTCCCCGGCAACGGCGCCAAAAACTTGATCGAGCAAAACTTGCACAGTGAATAGTCCCAAAATTTATTTTATAAATGAAAGCTTGATTTAAATATCGCAAGTGCACGATAGTCAAGTTATAATAAACGTAAGTGAATACGAGTATCGATCCACAAGGACTTCGTTACACTATTTTTATTTTCAAGTAAAATTCCCTTAGCAACGATAAATTGAGTTGATGATTAAACTAATGTAAATTAAACAATTAAAATAATTAAAATGCAAAGAAAACGTGTTCAAGAACGCAATGATTAATTTGGATTAAATCAAATGAGAAATGAATATGTTGGGAAATTATCAGTTCACCTACCACTCGTGTTTAACTAACTACACTCGACTTTTACTCGTGCATTCGACGGAATTCCCTAGACTAATTAATATACTCTGTCGAGCTATATTAATACTAATAAAAAACATGCAGTACTCAAGTGTCCGCAAATATTTAACAGTTCAAGATTGCATTACATTCTATGGAATCCACTAGCTTTCATCCGGGTGAACTATCACTATCGACACGTACCCAATTCCGTATATCTACTAAAATTGTAAATCCGTGGTTTATACTATTTGATCGTATTGTTAATTATGCTATCGAAATCATAACAACAAGAAATAATCAAAGGAAGTTAGCTAGGCTTCGATTGAAATAAGAAAGAACAATAGCATAAACAAATCACTAATAAAAACGTCGAGAAATAATGTTAAACAACGAGTATGGGGTAGGATCCACTCAAATCCCAACAAATTTAGAGTTTAGCTACTAAAATTCATAATAAAAACCAACAACAATCTAAGAATTAAAAACTGAATAATGAAAATACTAAAGATGACGACGGATGACGGCCACGACGCGTGGAAATCTCGAGGTCTTTGAAATCTCCTCTGCTCCTAGCCTTTTCTCCAAGAAAATATGATGAAAATAATGATGTCAGACTGAAAAACCGCCCCCCTCTCGTCTGTTAGATCTATGGTGTAGGATCGAGTCCATAAAAAATGAAACAAATCTTTTCAAATCTCGCGGCTCGCTCGGGCGGTCAAAAGTGTCCGCCCTAGCGAGAGGTTCTCGCAGAAAATTCCTCGGCCATGTCCCTGGGTTCGCTGGGGCGGTCACTTTTGACCGCCCTAGCGAGACTCTTCGCAACAACTCCTCGGCCAGACCAACATGCTCGCTGGGGCGGTCAATTTTGACCGCCCTAGCGAGTCCTTCTCGATGCTTTGGCAAATATTCTCCCACTTTTTGGTTCCATTCCTACAAAATAACCACCAACTACACGAGATCAGTCATATGCTAAATAATGCTAGAAAATTGCTAAATTAAACTAAAACAAGCTAATATGATGCATGAATGCGACTCAAAACCAACACTATAAACACGTAAAAACGAGTCCTATCACAAGTACATGATTTTAATGCCAGAAGATCGAAATTGTTCATATTTAATTATGTTGGTTAATTATATTACGTGCATAGAAAATATTCATTTTTGAGATTTATGCGATATTTCTTGTGGTCCATCTCACTATCATGGGAGCATTATTTCACCCGGTCGCCAGTTACCTATCTGTTCTGTTATGTACCACCCAGTATACTGTGGCATTAGTCTGATCAGACGTTCATTACTTCACCCGGTCGCCAGTTACCGATCATGGGAGCATTGTATTATCCGGTCGCCAGTTACCGGTCAGTTCAGTTCTGTGCAGGGGCCACTTGCGTAGACCATAATCTCAACAGAAAATTATTACATGCTATTTCAGTACAGGGCTCCAAGGAGCAAACATTTTCACTAAGATTTTCAGTTCAGTTATGCACGTATTATAATTGCTCATGACAAGTTATTTTCACATTATGCCTCATGACATGATATTTTTATCCCATGCAAATTTTACTATATTATTTACTCGTTATTTACGATATATGCATGTTGAGTCTTTCGGCAGTAGTGGAACCCAAGGACCTCATTTACAGCAATTGCCATTTTTATGCTCTAATATTTTTTACCAATTGTTGGATACTTGTTATTTTGGCGAGTAATAATTTCTTCCGCTGCTATTTTTAAACATGAAACTTGATTTATCAGTTTATTTTGTGAATGAGGCACCTTAATTATTTCAAAAAGAAAATTTTAAATTTTTCCGCAAATTTTCAAACACGAATTTTCTGGCCGTTATAGATTCGGAGTGAGCTGCAACGGCTCGAAGTTCAAGACATGCGAAGGATTCGCCATATACTTCCTCAGCATAGAGACGTGGAACACATTGTGTACTCCGGCCAGATTCGGCGGAATAGCAACACGATAAGCTAACGTCCCAACCCTGTCGAGGATCTCAAAGGGTCCGATGAATCTCGGACTGATCTTTCCTTTCTTCCCGAACCTCATGACACCTTTCATAGGTGCTACCTTGTAGTATCCCGATGCCTAATTTGAGTTAATTATTGGATTAATTATATTTCGTTGGGATCGGAAGGACCGAACCGGGTTCGGATCGTCTGAAGAGGGTTCGGATCGTCCGATCAGGGTTCGGATCGTCCGAAGACAGGTGGCTGGACACGTGGAAGACATGCAAGGTTCGGATCGTCCGATCAGGATTCGGATCGTCCGAAGACAGGTGTCTGGACACGTGGAAGACATGCAGGGTTCGGAGCGTCCGATCAAGGTTCGGATCGTCCGAAGTGTGCCGGATCGGATCGTCCGAAGTGGATCGGATCTACCGATCGTTGTCTATAAATAGAGGCGCGAGGCTTCACTTTTTACTCGCCAATTCCGAGTGTTCCAGAGCGTTTTAGTCGTTTCTGATGGGTTTCTAGTCTTTTCCCGAGGTTTAGGCACTAGCGGGGAGCTACTGGTTTTGTAGCGGAGCTGTGCTCTAGTTGGGAGCTAGCGGCATCAGTGGGCTGACTACGGACGCAGGCTTGATTCTAGGGCTGATTGCTAGGATCTACTGATTTGAGGTACGAAAGTACTATCCGAGATAGCAGGATTGAGTATGCTTTACTATGTGTTGCATGTTTATATGTTGCATTATTATCTGTCATATGATGCATGGTTTATTATGCGGCATTTGCATAATCATGTTGAGCCTGACTATTTTTGAGATAGCCTGTTGAGAGGGTGCTCAGCCCTCGTTTGTTGTGGATGGTTGGACCCCGTTGGCCAACGGTGGTCAGGTCACCGGTATATCCACAGGTTTATTTTGGTATGGGAGCCACCTCCTGGTGCGACGGCGCAGAGTGCTACATACCTTGACGTCATTTACCTGAGCAGTATTTCGTTATACCCAGATCCTGGTATCCAGTACATTTTGCATACATGCATGTCATAGTCTTGTATACTCATGCTTTCGGTGCTGAGCGTTTTATGCTCACGTCCTCGGTTTATCTCTGTTTTGGACACCCTATTCGATGGGGCAGGTCTCAGGTTGGGCGGTCCAGGAGGGAGTGGACAGGGAGCTGGCAGAGGTTGACCTATAGTTGTTGGTATTTGTTCTTGATATTTAGTTCGATCTGGTTGTTTAAGTATTTTGTACTTACAGATTCGATTGGGTTGTATTACTGTTTTTCCGCTGTTTACCTGATTCATTTTTAAATGTTAATTTTGCATGCTTGAGTTCTGATTAGTAGGTGATTCTGGAACGGGTCACTACATTTATGGTATCAGAGCATGCATTAAGATTTTGGGATTAGGAACTGTTCTTTTGGGTTTAATCTCTGGTAACTTTTGTAGCTAAGAGATGTCTGGTTTTGACGACGATGCTAGTAGTCATGGCAGCATTGGACGCTGGGGAGATCGCGACGATCGGGAGCGTCGCCGAGAGCATCGAGAACGTCGTCAACACCGTCGTGATGAGCCTCGGAGTTTTAGTATGCATCGGTTCTTGCAGATGGGGCCGAAACCTCTTTCGGGCGGTGAGACTCCGGATGTTGCGGAGAACTGGCTCGAGAGGATGGAGAGCTGCTTCAAGACTTTTAAGTGCTCGGCGGAGCAGCAGATTGATACCCTTGATTTCTTGCTGGAGGGTGGTGCGCGTAAGTGGTGGAGGTCTACCTCTGCACCGATAGTTCAGCGACAGGGTCGAGTTCTTTGGGCCGATTTCCGAGCCGCTTTCATGCTGCTTTACTTTCCGCCAGCTCTTCTGCAGACCAAGGCGATTGAGTTGATCAATCTGAAGCAGGGAAGTTTGTCTGTTGATGAGTATCAGCAGAAGTTCTTTGAGTTGCTTCCGTATGTTCCACATGTCAGTGACAATGCTAGTGCCAAGTATAACCATTTTCTTCAGGGCGTCAATCAGGAGATTTATGATCGGGTTGTTGTCTGCGATGATCCGACATCGTATGAGGGCCTTGTGAATCGTTGTCGTCAGGCTGAGGGCAGTTTGCTGAGAGGTCGAGCCATGCAGTCTGCTCGTCCTACTAGTTCTTTGGGTCCCCGCACCCAAGCATTCAAGAAAGCTGGATCTACTTCTTCTTCCTCTGGATCTGGAGGAGTTCACCATTTTGGGAAGAAGAAGGGCCCGTGTCAGCATTGCGGGAAGGATCATCCGACGGAGCGTTGTCGCAAGGTTGCGGGTGCTTGTTACAAGTGCGGTGAGATGGGCCACATGAAGAGAGATTGTCCACAGACGGGCGGAGGATCAGGATCTGGTTCTCAGGCTTCAGTTCATCAGAGGCTACAGCAAGGACAGTCTACTCAGGGTTCTAACCTCCGACCGCGTACTCAAGGGCAGGTCTTCGCTCTTAACCAGGATCAGGCTGCTGAGGAGAACGAGAGAGTTATCGCAGGTGTTTTTATATTATGTGGATTACCTGCTTACGTTCTCATTGATACTGGTGCATCACATTCATTCATATCTGCGAGATTTGCTAAGCGTCATGCATTACCTTTCACTTCTTTGGACGTTGTAGTATCTGTTTCCACACCGATGGGTCATTCGGTGCTAGCTAAACGTCTAGTTTTGGGTTGTCCTCTAGAGTTTGAGGGTAATGTTTTAACTGCTAATTTGATGATTCTTGCGATGGAGGATTTTGATTGCATTCTGGGAATAGATGTGCTGACTGTGTTTAGAGCTACTGTGGACTGTTATCAGAAGTTTGTGCAGTTTCGTCCAGTTGAGGGCGACAGTTGGTTTTTCTATGGAGAGGGAGCGCGACCCCCGATGCCCGTGGTTTCTGCTCTGAAAGCCTGTCGTGCTTTAGAGTCGGGCGGGGAAGGCTACCTTATCTATGCTATTGATTCATCCGCAGATAGTGTCGGTATCAATGACATTCCAGTAGTTTGCGATTTTCCGGATGTTTTTCCCAAGGAGATTCCTGGTTTTCCTCCCGTTCGGGAAGTGGATTTCGGCATTGATTTAGTGCCAGGCACGGCACCAATCTCTAGAGCTCCTTATCGTTTAGCTCCATCGGAGATGCAAGAATTGAAACAGCAGTTGCAGGATCTTCTTGACAAGGGGTATATTCGACCCAGTGTGTCCCCGTGGGGAGCACCAGTTCTTTTTGTCCAAAAGAAGGATGGTTCTATGCGGCTCTGCATAGATTATCGGCAGTTGAATCGTGCTACGATAAAGAATAAGTATCCATTGCCACGGATTGATGATTTATTTGATCAACTGCAGGGTACCTCTGTGTATTCCAAGATTGATTTAAGGTCTGGATATCATCAGCTTCGAGTTCATCAGGGAGATATATCGAAGACTGCATTCAGGACCCGGTACGGGCATTATGAGTTTCTGGTTATGCCTTTTGGGGTGACGAATGCACCAGCAGTTTTTATGGATCTGATGAATCGGGTTTTTCGGGAATTCTTGGATAAGTTTGTTGTGGTGTTTATAGATGATATCTTAATCTATTCGCATGATCAGCAAGAACACGCACAACACTTAAGGATTATTTTACAGACACTTCGCGAGAACCAGCTTTATGCGAAGTTGAGTAAATGTGAATTTTGGATTGACAGGGTTGTATTCCTTGGGCATATCATTTCTAGCAAGGGAGTTTCAGTTGACCCGAGCAAGGTGGAAGCGGTATTGAACTGGTCGCGTCCGACGACAGTAGCCGAGATCCGCAGTTTTCTGGGATTGGCTGGGTATTATCGCCGTTTCATTGTCAACTTCTCTCAGATTGCTAAGCCACTCACTCAGCTCATTCGGAAAGATGTTTCATTTGAGTGGACATCAGAGTGCGAAGAGAGTTTCTTGGAACTTCGCAGACGTTTGACATCTGCGCCTGTTTTGGCTCTACCGTCTGGATCTGGTGGTTTCAGTGTTTACACCGATGCCTCTTTACAGGGACTAGGGTGTGTTCTGATGCAGAATGAGCATGTGATTGCTTATGCGTCGAGACAGTTGAAACCTCATGAGGAAAACTATCCTGTTCATGATTTGGAATTAGCAGCGATCGTTTTTGCTTTGAAAATCTGGCGCCATTATCTGTATGGTGAGCGATTTGAGATTTTCACCGATCATAAGAGTTTGAAGTATCTGTTCACTCAGGCTGAGTTGAACATGCGTCAGCGTCGTTGGATGGATCTACTCAAGGATTACGATTGTGAGATCAAGTATCATCCAGGATCTGCGAATCTCACGGCCGATGCTCTTAGTCGCAAGGTGAGATTATCTGCTCTTCAGACTTGTGCTGTATCTGGGATTATTCAAGATTTCTGTTCGATGGGATTCAATTGTAAGCATCGGAAGGGAACGGAGAGTATCCGTATAGCTACTATTTTGTCTGAGCCAGTTTTGTATTCTTGGATTAGAAATGCTCAGATGTCTGATTCTAAGATTCAGAAATTAGCTCGGCTGGCTGATGGAGATAATACTTCTGGATTCCACTATCAGTCCGAGGGTCTTTTGTGCTTATCTGGTCTTGTTGTTGTACCAGAAGATGACACTTTGAGGGAGGAGATTTTGTCCCAGGCTCATCGTAGCAAGTTGAGTGTTCATCCGGGGAGCAACAAGATGTATAAGGATTTGAGGACTCGATTTTGGTGGAAAGGTATGAAACGTAATGTTTATCAGTATGTCTCCAAGTGCCTTGTCTGTCAGCAGGTGAAGGCTGAGTATCGACGACCTGGAGGTTTGTTGCAGAATCTTCCTATTCCGGAGTGGAAGTGGGAGCATATCACGATGGACTTCGTGACTCACTTGCCTATGTCTGTGGGGAATAGAGATGCTATCTGGGTGGTAGTGGATCGACTTACTAAGTCTGCCCATTTTCTTCCGTATAACAGAGATTTCACTTTCGATCGGATGGCACGGTTGTACATTCAGGAGATTGTACGGTTTCATGGTGTGCCCGTGAGTATCGTTAGTGACAGAGATCCTCGATTTACATCTAGATTTTGGGGCAGCTTTCAGCAAGCTTTGGGCACTACCTTGAGTTTGAGTACTGCATATCACCCAGAGACTGACGGTCAGTCAGAGAGGACTATTCGTACTCTTGAGGATATGTTGAGATCTTGTGTGATGGATTTCGGGCCAGCTTGGCAGGATCATTTGCCACTGATAGAGTTTGCATACAACAACAGTTTTCATAGGAGTATTGGTATGTCTCCGTTTGAAGCATTGTATGGTCGACGTTGTCGTACTCCTCTGTTCTGGGAGGAAGTCGGAGAACGACAGGTCGAGGGTCCAGAATTGATTCAGCAGGCCATGGACAAAGTTCTTGTGATCAAACAGCGGATTAAGACTGCTCAGGATCGACAAGCGAGTTATGCGAACACTAAGCGCAGACCTCTTTATTTTGATGCAGGCGAGAAAGTGTTTCTCAAAGTATCCCCTTTTCGGAGGATTCTGAGATTTGGACTCAAGGGTAAGCTATCTCCGAGATTCATTGGTCCTTTTGAGATCTTAGAATGTGTGGGAGATTTGGCCTACAGATTAGCTTTGCCACCGTATCTGTCTAGTGTTCACAATGTGTTTCATGTGTCCTTGTTGAGACGATACGTAGCGGATGAGTCTCATGTTTTGCATCCGACAGAAGTTCAGCTGAATCCGGATTTGTCTTTTGTGGAAAGACCGGTTTCGATCTTAGACCGGAAGGATAAGGTACTGCGGAATAAGACTATTCCTCTTGTCTTAGTGCAGTGGCAGCGCCGAGGTACTGAAGAAGCTACTTGGGAACTAGAGAGTCGCATGCGGTCAGAGCATCCAGAGTTGTTCTAGTTGTAGTATTTTCAGTTATGATTGTAATTTCAGTTGTGCTTTCAGTTGTAATTCATTCTTAAGTTGAATGTATTGTTGTTCAGAATTGTCATTCTTCAGACTCGATTTCGCGGACGAAATCCTTTTTAGGGGGGGAGAATGTAGTATCCCGATGCCTAATTTGAGTTAATTATTGGATTAATTATATTTCGTTGGGATCGGAAGGACCGAACCGGGTTCGGATCGTCTGAAGAGGGTTCGGATCGTCCGATCAGGGTTCGGATCGTCCGAAGACAAGGTGGCTGGACACGTGGAAGACATGCAAGGTTCGGATCGTCCGATCAGGGTTCGGATCGTCCGAAGACAGGTGTCTGGACACGTGGAAGACATGCAGGGTTCGGAGCGTCCGATTAGGTCAGGGTTCGGATCGTCCGAAGTGGATCGGATCTACCGATCGTTGTCTATAAATAGAGGCGCGAGGCTTCACTTTTTACTCGCCAATTCCGAGTGTTCCAGAGCGTTTTAGTCGTTTCTGATGGGTTTCTAGTCTTTTCCCGAGGTTTAGGCACTAGCGGGGAGCTACTGGTTTTGTAGCGGAGCTGTGCTCTAGTTGGGAGCTAGCGACATCAGTGGGCTGACTACGGACGCAGGCTTGATTCTAGGGCTGATTGCTAGGATCTACTGATTTGAGGTACGAAAGTACTATCCGAGATAGCAGGATTGAGTATGCTTTACTATGTGTTGCATGTTTATATGTTGCATTATTATCTGTCATATGATGCATGGTTTATTATGCGGCATTTGCATAATCATGTTGAGCCTGACTATTTTTGAGATAGCCTGTTGAGAGGGTGCTCAGCCCTCGTTTGTTGTGGATGGTTGGACCCCGTTGGCCAACGGTGGTCAGGTCACCGGTATATCCACAGGTTTATTTTGGTATGGAAGCCACCTCCTGGTGCGACTGGCGCAGAGTGCTACATACCTTGACGTCATTTACCTGAGCAGTATTTCGTTATACCCAGATCCTGGTATCCAGTACATTTTGCATACATGCATGTCATAGTCTTGTATACTCATGCTTTCGGTGCTGAGCGTTTTATGCTCACGTCCTCGGTTTATCTCTGTTTTGGACACCCTATTCGATGGGGCAGGTCTCAGGTTGGGCGGTCCAGGAGGGAGTGGACAGGGAGCTGGCAGAGGTTGACCTATAGTTGCTGGTATTTGTTCTTGATATTTAGTTCGATCTGGTTGTTTAAGTATTTTGTACTTACAGATTCGATTGGGTTGTATTACTGTTTTTCCGCTGTTTACCTGATTCAGTTTTAAATGTTAATTTTGCATGCTTGAGTTCTGATTAGTAGGTGATTCTGGAACGGGTCACTACATACCTTCACAAAAACATGGTCGCCAACGGCAAACTCTAGGTCTCTCCTCCTCTGATCCGCATAGCTCCTCTGTCGACTCTAAGCAGTCCTCATCCTATCACGGATCTTGACTACTACATCGGCAGCCTGCTGAATAATCTCTGGACCCAATTCTGATCTCTCCCCTACTTCATCCCAATGAACAGGCGATCTGCACTTACGACCATACAGTGCTTCAAACGGAGCCATACCTATAGAAGACTAAAAACTGTTGTTATAGGTGAACTCTACCAATGGCAAATTCAACTCCCAATTCCCTGAGAAATCGATGACACAAGCACAAAGAAGATCCTCCAAAATCTGGATAACTCTCTCTGACTTCCCATATTTCTGAGGGTGGAAGGCTGTGCTAAACAGCAACTTCGTACCCACTGCTGAATGCAGACTCTTCCAAAATGCGGAAGTGAATCTAGGATCTCGGTCATACACTATAGAAACGGGAATTCCGTGAAGTCTGACTATCTCTCGGATATACAATTATGCATACTGAATCATGGTGAAAGTCGTCTTGATAGGCAAGAAATGCGCTGATTTGTTAAGACTATCAACAATCACCCAGATAGCATTTGATCCTCTGACTGACTTCGGCAAACCGGTCACAAAGTCCATGGTAATAATCTCCCACTTCCAATCGGGAATAGGAAGAGGCTTGAGCAAGCATGCTGGTCTCTGATGCTCTGCTTTCACTAGCTGACACGTCAGACACTCAGATACAAAACGTTTGATATTCTTCTTCATTCCTGGCCATCAATACAACAACTGCAGATCTTTGTACATCTTCGTACTCCCAGGATGAATAGATTACGGCGACATATGGACCTCTGATAGAATATCTGCTCGAATAGAATCACTGCTAGGAACCTACATTCTGTCTCGGTATCTCACACAATACCGTCGCTAACTGTGAGAACCCAGGATCTTCCGATCCAAAGTAAATCAGGTAAGAAATATACAAGCTTAAAATTTAGCTTTATCTAAGATCGGAAAACTTTCATTCTAATTATAAACTTAAATATGAAATTAGATTTTCAGCTAATATGACATGAGGAGGTAGTTTCAAAGCTCGGGGATTAGCTCTATAAGAGGCCGAGCTGCAAATAACCGCATCCATCGAAGAGTTGTCGCGGGAGGAGTAAAACCCCAGCTCAAGGACTCAAACTTTCAGCTCAATGAAGCTCAACCAATATTGTCCTAAGTAAGAACAAAAAGGGGAGCTAAAGGTTTATACAAATTAATGTTGCAAGAATAACCCTTTGGAAAACCAAGGTGACCTTTGAAGAATGGATAGAATTTTGACCACATTTACACCCATGATTGGGCTCCAAGTCTCGGCTGAATAGGGAGATCAAAAGCCAAAATTTTTCTATAAATATCATCTCATAATTAAAAAAAAATCACACTTCAAAAATCCCTCCAAAGTCTCCCAAGATTCTGTTAGAGTAGGTGCCCGTCGAGCCAAGTGTTGGCCGAGTGTTCACGATGAAACTCTATGTATAAACGATCTTTATTTTAATAATATTTGAATTTATTATATTGGCGCATCTTTATCTGTATACCCATGCTAGTTGCATAGATAAAGTCCTTGAATATACAAATAGTAGAAAGAATATGAGATGCTCATATGATGAGTATCATGAAACTCATATTTGGAATACTGTATATTCTAAACGGTTCCTAGTCGATTCAGCCGCCACTAAGAAGGATATAGGCCGCTCGAGTTAGAGACTAGTATCTGCGATGTGAGTACCATGTTTCATTGGTAGGGGACATTGTGATGTCCGAACATGCAGATAGGTGCTCCTTGTAGAGTGCACTGAACAACCCTCCATAAAAGGACTTTCCAAGTGGTTCTCACTTATCGAGTGGAATAGTCCTAGTTTATGGTTGTACACCATTAGTCCTTATGACCCGGGACAACATTGAGACTCTATGTGCTAGAATTACACTTTGGCTTGTTTACCGACTCTCATGGGGTCATCAGGTGGCAAGGTTGGGTGTTCTGTCGAAACATATAGGAGTCGATGCATTGTAGTCGGGGATTCACCGCTTACCTTCGGGTATGGATATCCTATGTGTTCTCATGTGTATGTAGATTGAAATCTCTGATCAGAGTATGGTGGTAATTATGAAAGGGGTTTCATAGATTACACCATCGATGCAACTACAACATGACACATAGTATCGATTCATTGACAACTCTCGATAAACCAATGGTTGTCGAATCGGTCGGGATATATGAGTTGAAGGGACCGTACTGTACGCTAACCATAATTGAATGGTTCTTGCAAGCACTATCATTTTATACCTAGGGAATCATGTAAGCGATGTTGCTAGGCGTTTAACATGATTCGTTGGGTGCTATCAGACTTGAGTTCTGACGTTCTTGTTATCAAGGAGTTGATAAGTAAGAATGGAGCAATTGGGGTATGCTCATATAAGGACATGTTTAGTCCGAATCACATGGAGATGTGAACCCACGGCTAGTTGTATCAATGAACCATTGAGGGCCACACAAGTGCTGGCTTTCTAGATCCCGTTGAGAAGTAAAAATAGTTCAATGTGTTGAACGACTTATAAATGAGTTTATAAGTGTAAGGAAAATTAGAAGTATGACTTCTATGAGAGAAATGTAAATTTTAATTTATGGAAGTGTTCCTAAATTAAAAGTTGGCAAATTAAATAATGTATTTGAAAATTGTGATTTTCATAAACATTATTATGGACTAAATTAAATTAATTCAAGTGTTGAATTAATTAAACACTAGTGGACCTAGTAGAGTCCAAATAATTAAATTAATTCAAGTGTTGAATTAATTAAATTATATTGAGTCTTGTAGAGCTCAATTTAAGTTAATTATTTAACTAGTAAGACTTGGGTAAATTCAAGTAATGTTTAATTAGTCTCAAATATGTTTGAGATAATTAAATTTAGTCCATGGTTTTTTATTTTGATAATAAACCATATAATATGCATGCATGGGAGGTGAAGGGTTGGAGACAACTTTTGCAACTATCAAGGCTTGGCATGCTACTTTTGTCTCTACTTTTTGCAAGTCCAAGACAAGTCTTCCTCCCCTCTTTTCCATGCATAGTGGCCGAAAAAATACATACACAATTCTCCCAAGTTTTCTCTCAATTTTTATCTTCAAGTGTTGAGGAAGAAAAAATACTTCTCTTTGAAAAATCCTTTTATTTTTCTAGTGCAAAATAAAAGGGGTTCTAGTTTGCTAGTGGTGGGCCTAATTTTGAAGGAAAGATTCAAGATCAAGGTGAAGCTTGTAGATTGTCTTGCCATCAAGAGCTTAGTTGTATATCAACTAAGTTGGAGCCATCATCAACCTTAAGAGGTTGATAGGTAACTATTTCTAAACACACTATGAATGTCATTTTGGTGTTTTATTGTATTTCCTACACAAATCTATGGTGGCCGAAATATATATATTAAAATCGAAAATTTTTGTGCTTCCGTTGCGTTTCCGGCCACCGTAACCGATCCCCTTTCAGATTCAGCCCCTACATAAGGCACCATCTCGGCCGAAGGAAAGAAAGAAGGAAGGAAAGCTCGTGCCGTTGTTTTCATACTGGAAATTATTGTCAACACTGTGGGGAGGATCTGTCTAAATTTCGGTCAGCATCTGGTACGAATCGACAAGTTTCATACGTCCAAATTTGAGCAACTCAAAGTACACCTTCACAATTCGGTAAGTGGGTTTTTGATATGTATATTCATTTGTATTTTTAAATCTTGGATATACAAGTTATGGCATGCATGATTGTGTGTCCATTCTTTCGAAAATCTCAGTCTGTTATTTAAAATTTCGATTGATTACGTGATTTTTCTATGCTTAGAAATTCGTTGATTCTGCTGTGTCCGTATGAAAACTCTGAAATCTGAAAATCTGAAAAGTTCTGTCTGTTACTTCTGAATTCTGTTGCACTGTTATGATTTGAATTTGAAATGGGACGAGAATTGTAGTTCTGTTCTGGCCCCCATTGGTGGGTATAAAACCATGTTCTGTTCTGGCCCCCATTGGTGGGCATAAAACCATGTTCTGGCCTCACCCCTTAGAGGACTAACATATTGGGGACAATTTGACCATGGAAATGAGATGAGTAACAGTGTTATGTCTGTTCTGATATGTTTTGTTCTGAATTGATTTAATCTATTTCTGAAATGTTCTGAATCATCTGATGAATTCTGTCATTTATTCGATTTGTCTCTGTCGTGATAAGCTAAGAATATTAAGTTTTGAAAGTCTGTTAAAAGAACGTTTTAAGAAAATTAAGTTCTATATGTATTTTTGGAATCCATCGACCCCCCACTTGCTGAGTGTTTCCAAAACACTCACCCCTTACAATTTCAGAAAAAAATGAGGAGCAACTGAATGAGGAAGAGCAAGATGCTTTCTGGGGTTGGTGAACCGGAGATCAAGATCAGAACTCAAGATTTTGCTTTCTTTTCGTTTCCGCTATTTGAAACTCTGATGTATTTCTAATTCTATTGTCAATGTAAAGATAATATTTAATTTATGAAAAAGACTGGTTTTGGCATTTCGATACGAGGCTTAATTGTTTTCAAGTAATTGTTAAACAATGCCGGATGTCACCGACGCTTCAAACTCGGGGCGTGACACTAGCTGTATACAAGACACTGCCTTGGCCTCATCTCTCTGCTTCCACTTTGCCAACTGCTCATCTGCTGACTGACCACTCCGAATACGGTCTAGAAAGGAAGACTGAATCGTCAAAGTAGATAGACGGGGAACTCTACCTCGAGGATAAGTCTCTAGATCAAACCTCTGTATCTCAAACTGAAGAGGTCTCGACATCGTTAGATGAGCCATCACTGCGAATTTCCTGCTCAATGCATCCGCAACTACATTAGCTTTACCCGGGTGGTAGCTAATGTCACAGTCATAGTCCTTCACTAGCTCCAACCAACGCCTCTGACGCATATTCAGCTCTTTCTACGTAAAGAAGTACTTGAGACTCTTATGGTCGGTAAAGATCTGGTACTTCTCTCCATACAAATAATGCCTCCAAATCTTCAAGGCAAAAACTACGGCGGCCAGCTCTAGATCGTGTGTAGGGTAATTCTTCTCATGGATTTTCAACTGTCGAGAGGCATATGCTATCACCTTTCCATGCTGCATCAATACTGCGCCTAGACCGAGCTTCGAAGCATTGGTATACAAAAGAAAGTCTACGGGCCCTGATGGCATGGCCAAAACTGGCGCTGAGATAAGAGCTTGCTTCAAAGTATCGAAGCTCTTTTGACACTCGTCGCTCCACACGAATTTAACATTCTTCTTTGTCAATGATGTGAGTGGAACTGCGATGGAGGAGAATCCGTGAATAAACTTCCGATAATATCCTGCTAGCCCAAGGAAACTACGGATCTCTGATGCATTCTGCGGCGCAACCCAATCTCTGACTGCTGTAACTTTTGCTGGGTCTACTCAATACCGTTGCTAGAAACGATGTGCCCTTAGAACGCCACTTTCTCTAACCAGAATTCCCATTTACTGAACTTTGCGAATAGCTTATGCTTCTGTAGGGTCTGCAAAACTGCGGTCAGATATGATCCTCTTGATTCTTAAAGTAGACGAGAATGTCGTCTATGAATATTATCACAAACTGATCAAGATACGGCTGAAATACGCGATTCATGAGATCCATGAAGATCGCTGGCGCATTCGTCAAACCGAACGGCATCACAAGGAACTCGAAGTGGCCATATCGAGTCCTAAAAGCAGTCTTGGAAACATCGGCGTCTTTCACCCTTAACTGGGGATAACCAGAACGCAGATCAATCTTCGAAAATACTGAAGCTCCCTGTAACTGATCAAATAGATCTTCAATCCTCTGAAGTGGGCATTTCTTCTTCACTGTAGTCCTGTTCAACTCCCGGTAATCAATGCAAAGCCTCATAGAACCATCCTTCTTCTTCACAAACAAGACTGGCGCGCCCAATGGTGAAAACCTCGGGAGAATGAACTCCTTGTCAAGAAGTTCCTGAATCTACTTCTTAAGTTTTGCCATCTCTGTCGGTGCTAATTGGTACGGTGCTTTGGAGATCGGAGCCGTAACTGGCATAAGCTCAATCAAAAACTCCACCTCTCGCTCGGGTGGCAAACCAGAGACGTCCTCAGGAAAAACGTCTAGAAAATCCCTAACAATTTGGACATTGGAGGCTGACTGATTGGGTGCCTCGGGAATGGATATAAAAGTCGCCAAAAATGGTCGACACCCTCTATGCATGAGCTTCCTAGCCTGGACACAAGATATAATGCACGGTAAAATAAAGTACATGTCTGGTTCGAATAAGAACTACTCCATCCTTGGCGGTCGGACTAGAACAGATCTCCGCTGAAAGTCGATCAAAACCCTGTTCCTTAATAGCCAGCCCATCCCCAGAATGATGTCAAACTCTGGCATCGGCAAAACAATAAGATCCGCATAAACAAGATTGCCATGAAGCTCGAGGTCTATGTCTCGGATCACATTAGTAGCCGCCATCTCCTCTCCCGATGGCAGTACTACTGTATAGGCTATATCTAGCTCGATGGTCTTGACCTTGAGAAAATTAGCAAAGGTCTCCGAAATGAACGAATGGGTAGCCCATGAATCTATCAAGGCTTTCGTAGCTGAATCAGCTATAAAAATTCTCCCTGAAAGGTTGGAACGTCAAGCTGAACCCAATAATTACTAGAACCAACTTAAAGACATGCAAAAGGTCGAAGTTCTTCTAACCTAAATTCCAGAAAATAACACTGATTAGATCATGCAATCCTATCACAATTCTAAGTTCAAAACCTCAACCCAAAACATAAATTCCCAGAACATTGAATTTCAAATATTAACTTAAAGCTTTAAGATTCCTGTCATGAGCATGGTGTCTGGGTTCGTCTCTGCTGCATGGAGAGCAAAGACTCTGCCTTGGGTAGGCAGACGCCCCCGAGGGCACTTCTGCAGTAGGTTGTCTGGACTACCACATTTATAACACTTCCCTGAGCCATACATACACGCTCCAGCATGGCGGCGTGTGCATTTAGGACAGACTGGGTGCTCAAAGGTCCTCGGGACTGCGCGCCCCTGCTGCTGCTATCCTCTGTTTCTAGGTGGGCCGTGGAAAGGTCTCTTATTCTGCGGCTACTGCTGAGGAGGAGGGTGATGTGGCACTTGAACTGGTCGCTTGCCCTGGCGATCCCTCTCAATGTCAATCTGATATTGCTCTGCAGCAAGAGCTCTGGAAACAGCGACTTCAAAGGTAGTAGGGCCAGCTACCCTAACATCGCGGTGCAAGATCGGCCGTAAACCATCTAGAAAGTGCCTCAGCTTGGCACTGGCATCGTTCGCAATCAGGGGCACAAAATGGCAACCCCTCTCAAAATTACGGATGAACTCCGTAACGGTCAAGTCTCCCTGCCTCAGGGTCATGAACTCCCTGGTCAACCTGGCACGCATCTCGTCAGTAAAATATTTGGAGTAAAATACCTCCGTGAAGCGCGTCCAGCTCAGAGTAGCCAAGTTCAAGGCTACGGATGCTCCTTCCCACCATAGGCGTGCGTCTCCTCCAAATAGATATGTCGCACAACAAACTCTGTCCGCATCCACAAGCTCCATAAAGTCAAAGATAACCTCAAGGGACTTGATCCAGCCCTCAAAAATCATAGGATCGGAAGTCCCTGAGGACTCCTTCGGCCTCATATTCATGAAGCGCTCAAAGTTAGCCTCGGGCCCTGTCGGCCTGGGTGCCACAGCATTGTTCCCCGCAAACTGTGCGAAGAACTGAGTCATCCCAGCTAACATCTGGGAATTCATGTCCGGTGGAGATGGAACTGAGTCATCCTGTCCTCTGATTCTTACCGTCCTCCTGGCGAGGCTCATCATCTCTCGTGCGCTCATGAACGCGTCTAGGAGGCATACTGTTCCATACATAACCCATACGTAACTAACATGCATAATATCTATTATTTCTTTAAATTTAAATAAATACTGCATAATCATAATCTTGACATAAAATATTTCATGAAAATATGTTGTTAAAATATTTCATGTTTTAAACAAAATGCGTAAACGTAAAACTTAAAGACTGAAGACGTGACTTCATGAGCTTCTCGAGGTCAGTATTAGTACAACCCTTTACAAGAACATAGGCTCTGATACCAACTGTAGAGGCCCGAAATTCGTATTTGAAAATTTGCGGAAAAATTTGAAATTTTCTTTTTAAGGGTAAATAACTTGCCTCATTCATAAAATAAACTGAATAAAAGTTTTAAATGTCGAAATAGCAGCGGAAGTAAATATCTGTTTCAAAACAATAACTTAAAATAATTCATCGTGATAAAAATGAGTTTGCACAATAATGATAAGTAAACTGATAAATGAGGTCCTCGGGTTCCTACTACTGCCGACCCAAGCTAGCTCACTGGTCCCCGTCCTCGGTCCCGACCTCATCAGTACCTACAACAATCAAGTCTAGTGAGTCTAAAGACCCAACATGCATATATCGTAGATAACAAGTAAATATATCATAAAATTTCATGCCGTGTAAATATATCATATCGTAAAGTATAACGTGAAAATATCTTGTCATGAGTAATTACAAAGACGTGCATAACTGAACTGAAAATCGTAAGTGAAATGTTTGCTCGATAGAGCCTTGTCATGAAATAGTATATGATAATTTTCTGTTGAGAATATGTTCCACGCAAGTGGCCCATAACATGAACTGAATCGTCTGATAAGACTAAACCACAGTATACTGGGCGGTAGAGATCATCACAGCCCTTGGAATGGATATCCGTACCAATACATGAACAGAACCGGTCAGTGACCATCGGATAAAGTAATAATCCCATGATAAGCTGCAATCCCATGAGTGTGAAGTGGCCACAAGCAATATCGCGTATATCTCAAAAATGAACATTTTATATTTTTATGCACGTAATATAATTAAATATCCTGTTTTATTTTACCAAATGGGTTGGATCGTTCCCAGGCTCGCTGCGACCTAATTCTTACATGAAAAATATGCAAATGATTTTTCCTTGAAAATAACTTAGTCATTGAACCCAAAAACGGGCCAACTAGACCAACAAATAGATTCTAACCATGAATCCGTACCAACACCGAACCATCGTTTAGTCATGGTCATAATACGCCTAACATGATGAAATAATGCTCCTAAAAATTGTAAAACTCGAAATTTGGTGAATGGAGGCCAAAATCGTGAAACACTCTTTCGAGAGTCACTTTGGCACATTGCACCGCAATTTCTCGTACGACCTATAAACTTAACCAAATCACGAACGGAAAAAAACATGACCTTTCTAACTCAATAATGCGTTGTCCAGTCGGTCATAGGCTAAAAGCCAACCAAGAACTCAAACGAGCCTCTGAACCAAAGCACAAAGTTGTTGTCAAGAAAATTACAGCAGCAGCTGTTGCGCTTCCTTGCGTCGTTTGCAAGGCTAATGGCCATTGGAGCTTGAACCACCCGACCAGAGCCTCTTACCAACATCCTAAGGTATGGTTTGAACCATGGCTAAGTGCTCTGGGCAAACCACAATCCAAGCCACACCCGAAACAACCTGCGCTTCCACCCGAGAATGCGTACTGCACACGCGTGGGGTGCAACGCTTGCTTGTTGTCTTGGTCACTCCAATGGCCATATGATCGATCATGGCTTGATCTATACATCATGAGGTATTGTGCGAACCATGGCTAAGGGCTGGAAGCCAAACGAGATCAACACAGCACCTTAGAAATCGAAAGCAACTCACACAACCAAATCAGAAAATGAGAAACCGAGGGGCTTGTGTTGTTTGTTTTAAAAACCGAGGGGACCATGAACCAAGCCATTAAAGGTCATATTGGTCACGTCCTAGACATGCTAAGGAAGGGTCCTAAACCATGCAATTCGAGACACAAAAATGCCATGATGGGGAGTTGCTGTCAAAACTCGTTTTGCTGGGGGGAATGGCACGCAACAAGTGGACTAATCCCTTCCTAACACACCCTATAACATGATCATAAGAAGCCTTGAACTGCCTGGAACGAGCCAACCCCTGAAATCAGAAGAAACAATACCAAACGTGAAGCATGAAGGGAACCAAAAATCTGTGCAGATTTTTTTTTTGTTGCTATAAAATTTCGGTTTTGCCTTCTTAATCATGCACATGAAATTTTTAAAAATAATTATATGACTTGATTGAAGAGCAAAAGAAAATACAAAGATGCCTTGGATTTGTTTGAAGCGAAAACAAATCGATACGACTACGCGGCGCGGCGGAGACGGAGTGTTCTTCTTTTGCTTTCTACTATACTCTCTTGTTTTCTCACAAGCCTCACTCGATTCTTTTTCTTGATGAATGACTACTGAATTTCGAGACTAAGGAGGGGGAAAAATGGTTAGGGATGAAGGGAAGGTCTACCAATTAAAAGGGGATGGAATGGTAAGATAAAAATCTTTCTATCTAGAGTTTGAGAGATAAGGAAGTTGCTATGATATCAAGATATTTGAGGGATAATTTATGAGGTTGTGACCAAAATTTCTAGTCTAGATGCAAGGTAGAAAATTGCTTATTTAATAATTATTGATGATTAAAAGGTTGGGGATTATCTATCAAAATGGTTAAGGAAAGAATCAAGGGAAATGAGTTGTCAAACCATTTAAATCTTTCAAAAGGGGATGGCCGAATTTTTCAAATAAAAATGAGGGTATGGAATTGCTTAATTAATAATTTACTTGATGATTTAAAAGGTGGGGGTATTATCTCCAAGAAAAGATTAAGGAATGATATCAAATAGTGGTGAGTTGTAAATCCAAATCAAATCTCATCAAGGTGGCCGATTTTCTATGATAAATGGGAATGAAATAATGCTAGATAAACATGGTAGAAATACATTAATGGTGAATAAAATTTAGGGAATTATCTATCAAGAAAAGGGTAAGGAAAGATATCAAAGGAAATGAGTTGACAAATTAATTAAATCCTTAAAAGGTGATGGCCGAAATTACAATAAAATGGAAGGGAAAATATTTCTTAATTATTGAATTTTAAATCTTTGGTGTTTTATCTACCCATTAAATATTTTATTGAATTAATAAATTAATTATTGAACCTAAAAGAACTTATTTACTACTTATATCAAATTACTTAAATAATTCTTTAAAATTTTCTTTACAATAAAATAACTTATTATTTATCTTAAATAAATTCTAGAAATGTTTTCTTAATATTAAATTTTAACTTCATATTCCAACTCCAGTCCGGCCTCACTTATTTTACTGTAAAGATAGTAACTAAACTACTGCGATTTAAAATAAATAATCAAGACTAAATAACTTTAAAATGCCTAAAAACAAAGAAATCATTATTAATTTAAATTCTAGAAATTATGCATGGCTTATACTTAGTCTGATTTACGGGTTCTACAAAATAACTTTCAGCAAAATAAAAATGTACAAAACTTCCAAGGAAATCTGGGAGAAACTGATTCAGCTCTGCGAAGGCAATGAGAAAACCAAGGAGAATAAGCTATCTGTTGCAGTTCAAAAAGTTTGACAATATCAAGATGATGATTGGACAATCCATGCATGAATATGATGAAATGATCAGTAGCATAGTAAACGAACTGAATGCACTCGGAAAGGTGTATTCAAATAAAGAGGTAGGACTGAAAGTATTCAGAGGTCTTCCCAATGAATGGGACATTAAGGCCATGGCAATGCAAGAATCAAAGTTCCTGAACAATATCTAACTTCATGATTTATTTGCTGATTTAAAAGCCTACGAGTTTGAGTTGCAAACCAGATAAGGGGAAACTTCTACACCAGCTGCTACAACCGCCTTAACTGCGTCAAACTGGAACCAACTGGTTCAGTTGACAAATCTGCTGATCATCTAAGTAATGATGCTATGTCATTATTTGTCAAAAAGTTCAGAAGACTTATGAGAAGAAGTCAAGGAAACTTCCAAAAACAATATCAAAGAAATAACCCAATGCTTGCTACAACTGTGGCAAAACAGGTCATTTTATTGCTGACTATTCAAAGCCAAAGAAGGACAGTCTAGGCTCAACCGAAAATGGAAAGAAATCTTATGAGCACAAGATAAGAACCAAGGATGACAAGAAATCAATCAGAAAGAAGCATAAGGTGCTTCTACCAGAGGAAAGCAAGTCCAAATGGGCAGAATCTGAAAGTGATGATTCAGAATCTAAAAGCTTGAGCTACTCCAGTGATGATGATGAAGAGGTCAAGTGTCTAATGGCTGATTAAATAGAACTGGAGTCAATCATTCAACAGGTATTTGACTTTAGTTCAATTGACTTCACACGAGATGAACTTATTTCTACACTTAATGACATGGTCAATGAGTATCACAAGCTTGCCCTATCATCTGAGAAGGCCAGAGCAAAGCAAACTGATCCCATAGACGATGAAATTGAAATTTATGAATCTAGTTGATTTGTTGAGTCTAAAACGGGAGATTGTTGAGCTGAATGTTGAAAGAAGCAAGAATCAATCTATGATTCAGCAGTTTATGCTTGAGAATTCAATGCAGACTGAGCTTATTAAGGCATGTAATAAATCATTTGTTGCACTAGCTGAAATACAAGATAAGCAAAAAATCAGTTACAGATAAAACTGGTTTAGGGTTTGGAAACCAATATGAAACTTCCACCAGCGATACTCAGCTAAAACTGAACATGAACAAAGAGAAATATATTCACTTTGTGAAATCAGTCGTGGTACAAGAATAAACAGAGCCAAGTAAACCAGTTGTACAACCTATTGAAAATAAGAACAAGGCTTTTATGGTGGTTATAGCCCAAAAATTTCAATTGACCCACAAAGTCAGTCACCAAAAAGGTTCGTCAATAAATACCTGAACTATTCAAATGACTACTCCAATTACTATAACAAGCCAGTTCAGAAAAGATATCGGCTGAACAAACAGTTGAAAAAGGATAAAACTCATATTGCTTCACCTACACACTACGCATCAAGCACACACAATCCGAGAAAAAACTATCTGGAACACAACAACTGGAAATTCAGTTAGACTAGTCCAAGTCTGGGTTCTTAAAGGACTGATCAGGTTAGGACCCAAATTGACGTGGGTACCAAGATTATATATTGTGTGTGATTGCATGTGACAGGTACAATCAAAGAATCAACCTGGTAGCTGGACAGTGGATGCTCACATCATATGTCAGGGGATGCAAATTTGCAATCCCAACTGATCAAATACACTGGTCCAAACATCAGTTTTGGAGACAACTCCAAAGGTAAAACTGTGGGTAAGGGTAAGTTTATCCATGGTAATTTTACTATCAATGATGTTTTACTAGTTGAGAATTTGACTTATAACTTGATTAGCATCAGTAAGTTATGCGACAATAATTTCTCAGTTCAGTTAAACAGACACACATGTTCAGTTAGAGACTCAATTAATGAGGTCATCCTAACTGGAAATCATTGTGGGAATACCTACAAATTCATTTGGACTGATCAAACTTGTGCACCAGTCTGTTTTGTAGCTTCCAAATCTTCTAAAAACTGGTTTTGACATAAGAGATTGAACCACCTAAACTTTAAATCTATTTCCTATCTGAGTCACCATGATCTTGTAACTATTTTGACCTAAACAGAATTTTCAAAGGACAAAATTTGTTCAGCGTGTCAGTTTGGAAAACAAGTAAGATCTTTATTTAAAAACAAGGATAGTAAATCATCTTCTCGATGCTTAGAACTGCTACATATGGATCTTTTTGTTCCTATATCATCCATGAGCTTAGGGGGAATGAAATAAACCTTGGTAGTTGTGGATGATTTTTCAATATTTACTTTGGCTATCTTTCTTAAACCCAAAGTCCAAACTGATGCACAACTGATTAAGCTTTTTAAAAGACTATTAAATGAAAAATCAGTTGGGATTGATCGAATAAGGTCTGATCGAGGGACTGAAGTCATCCATCAAAATTTTCACTATTTTTAGAAAATACTGGGATCAAGCATGAGCTCTCAGCAGCAAAAACTCCTCAGCGAAATGGTGTAGCTGAGAGAAGAAATCGGGCCCTTAAGAACAATACTCGCTGATTGTGGTATTTCTCAAAGGTTTTGGGCAGAAGCAGCACTGCATGTTACACTCAGATCAGATCAATGATTAATAAGAATCATTTGAAAACATCGCATGATATTTCACATGGACGCAAAAGTGTGGTTTCTTATTTCAAATTATGCAGGTGCAGATGTTTTATACTTGATAAAGGCAAAAATCATTTAAGAGCTTTTGATGCTAAATCTGTAGAGACAATATTTCTTGGTTATTCATCAGTTAGTAAAGCTTACAAAGTTTTTAACAAATGCACTTTGAATGTAGAAAAATCTATTCACGTTGTATTTGATGAATATATGCTAACTGTTAAGCCAACTGATCCAGTAGAGCTAGTTGATCGCTTTACAGATATTAGTTTGGAGGTTGATAATGAAGAAGATAGTCACATTAATCAAAATATCCTTCAAACACCAGAACCAAAAGTGCTAGATCAATCAGTTGAACAAGAAATTATTACTGATAATCAGTTGGTGGAGCAAAATGATAATACTCAGTTACCAACTGATACAACAACAATTGAAATTGAATAAAATATTCAGTTTCCAACCGAAGTAGTTGCTCAGATGGAGGTAACAAATGCTGAGTACAGATGGAAGAAATCACATCCACCAGAATTGGTGATAGGCAATCCATCTGATCCGGTAAGAACTAGGAATCAAATGTTTAATTTATTTATTCATTCAGTTTTCATTTCCCAACTGGAAGCTAAGAAAACTGATGAAGCTCTTGCGGATCCTAACTGGATAAATGCCATGCAAGAAGAGCTAAATCAGTTTAACCATAACAATGTTTGGAACTTAGTTCCAAGACCAGTTTCTAAAACCATTATAGGTACAAAGTGGGTATACAGAAACAAACTGAACGAAGATGGTTCAGTTGTGCACAACAAAGCGATGTTGTAGCACAAGACTAGAAGCAATCAGAATGTTCCTTGCTTATGCCTCATTCAAAAACTTTAAAGTCTACCAGATGGACGTGAAGAGTGCATTTCTGAACGGTCAGTTACAGGATTAAGTATATGTTGAACAACCACCAGGTTTTGTTAATCACTCTCTTCCTGATCATGTCTATCATTTGAACAAAGCCTTATATGGTCTTAAAAAAGCTCCAAGAGCTTGGAATGAAACTCTTTCAAAATTTCTAACTGATCATGATTTTACTGTTGGATCAGTTGATAAGGCTATGTTCAAGTTTTCAAAAAATGTTCACATTTTAATTGTGCAAATATATATTGATGATATTATTTTTGGGTCAACAAACCCCAAATTATGTGAGAAATTTGCCAAGTTAATGCAGGAAAAATTCGAGATGAGTATGATGGGTAAACTGACATTTTTCCTCCGTCTGCAATTGAAGCAACTGGAGACTGGTAATTTTATCAATCAGACCAAATATACAAAAGAATTGCTTAAGAAAATTGGCATGGAAACATGTTCAACTGCAAATACTCTCATGAGCTCATCAATCAAACTAGACAATTATCAAGGGGGAATATCAGTTGACACGACACTTTACAGAGGTTTAATAGGTTCGTTATTGTACCTAACTGGTAGTCGTCCTTATATTGTATTGCTGTTTATATGTGTGCTAGATTTCAGGAAAATCTTAAGCAATAACATTTTTCAGCTGCCAAATGCATTTAAAATATCTTAAAGGCACACAAAATTTTGGTTTATGGTATGCTAAGGATTAGTCTTTCAATTTATTAGATATTAATATGCAGATTATGCAGGATGTAAGCTAGATTGTAAAAGTACCAGTGGATCATGTCAGTTTCTAGGAGACAGACTGATTTAGTGGTTCAGCAAGAAGCAAACATCCATAGCAACTTCCACAACTGAAGCAGAATACCTTGCTGCTAGAAGATGTTGTGCACAACTGATCTCGATCTAGTTACAACTGAAGTACTATGGAGTTATTGCAAAAGAATCACCAATATTTTGTGATAATACAAGCACGATTGTAATTACATACAATCCAGTTCTCCACTCAAGGACAAAGCATATTGATGTCAGGCATCACTTCATCATAGATCATGCTCTGAAGAAAGAAATCAGGCTGGGATACATTTCAACTGAACAACAAGCAGCTGTAATATTCACCAAACCTCTACCAGAGACTAAGTTTTCTCATTTTCGCAATATTCTTGGTTTAATTGATTTGTCTTAATTATATCAATGATAATATTTTTATGTCAATTCTTGTTAATTTTCATTCAGTTAGTCAAATATCAGTTAATAACTATTCAGTTAGTCTTTTTCAGTTAGTTAACTGTTTGTCGACTGAAATCAGTTCATATGCAGATAAGGAAGAAGCAATAAATCGAAAGTCAATTTTATTTATAAAATCTTTCAAATATTACACGATTTAGTTCTATTTATACGACATCCAGCAAGAGAACATCCAATCAGAAAATGCTTTACAGAAATTCTTCTGTAGTCTTCCGAGAAGACAATCTTCTCCAAGGCTCTCTGCCCCTGCATCAGCATCAACTTCAACAGATATTCATTAGTAGCAAGTTCTGAAGTGTGGATCACATTGATACGCTTCTTGTACTTTATCTCGGTTGTCTTCTGTTTCTCAGTAGCAACCAACCCATCTCGCGGAAAAACTTAAAGGTCTTGCACTTTTGTCCAGGTGGACATAACCTTCTCAAGGACATAACCCTCCATAGCTTCCTTCTGTCTTCCCCAGACGGCGAAGTGTTGATGGAAAAAGAGGGTTGTTAGAATTGCTTGCTCTATCCATCTGTGTTTAATTGTTGTTGTTATCATCTAATGACAATGGCATTATTTATAGACAGAGTGACATTGAAGAAATAGAGGAAGATGAAGAGACTCTAGTCAACTGAAAGCCTTTAACTTATTCAGACTAAGCTTCTCTTACCCTTTTTTTATTTATATGCATTTATTGAGGTGGAATATCGAATATAAACGGTTAACTGATAAGACAATAGTCAGTTGATCTTCAACTGAAATGATTCAGCTTATAGCCGATCACTCAGTTGCTGACCTAAGTGATCTTCTCCAATAAGTTAACTAATAAATCAATAAATATTCCATAACAAGTGATGTGACTGATAATTATGCATTTAGTGCATGTCTTTCAATGAACAGTGTTTTAAAACGTGGCCCTACATAGTTCATTTAAATTCTACACACGTTTTCATCACACGTACACTCGATTTTATTCAAATTATCTGGAACTAACACGTGTCCAAAGATTTGAAAAGTTAGATACATATGTACTTGAACCCGCCTCATTTCAGTTTTCCTTTACGCACAATTCAGCTTACAGAGCAAATCAATACACATAGATTTCTCTCTCGCAGATAAACAATCCCTCAGCAATGACAAATCAAATTCCAGCATACATTTTGAACGCTATGGCAATTGATTTTGATTCAGTCCTGTCAATCCAGGATGAGGACATCAAGAATATGTTTATAAAACTGGAGGCTGCTGGACTAAAGACATTTCTGGGACTCTCTTCCAAAGAAATCTATCCGAAAGAGATTTAGGATCTCTATGCAAATGGAATTCATTTTTGCTGACGGCAATATCACTACCACCGTCAATAATAAGTTGCTGATAATACAAGAAGACTCCTTTAACAACATCTTTTAACTGCCAACTGATGGTCTGGCCAATATCTCTGATGTGAAAACTTCTGATGTAGAGGAGATTCAGACTCTCCTGTCAGCTGATGGACGGAAAATCAAGGTTTCCGATCCCAAAAAGGAACTGAAGCTAGAAATCCAGTTGCTGGCTGACATCGTGGCCAAAGGGCTACTTGCCAAAGCTGGATCTTTTGCTGCTCTCACTCTAGAGAAATTTCAATTCATGAGTTCTATCATGGCTGGAACGAGACTGCAATGGAAAGCTATCATTTTCAACCTTCTGAAAAACATGTTTCAGTCCTCAAAACAATCAAAAGGGTTTGTTGTGCCGCTCAGCTATCTGCTGAAAAGTAAGGGCTTAGTGGGTGACTCTTCTGAGAGATCATCCAAATTCAAGATATTCAATGAAAAGAGTGTTTAGCTGCCAAAGCTCAGGATGGACATCTCCCCTGAAAATTTTTTTAAGGTGAAAAAGGAGATTGGGGCGAAGGAGGCTTACAAACCAGTGAAGAAAACCAAGAAGACATATCAGAAAAAGAATCAAACACAAACTGATCGTCAGTGAAACTGATTCTGAAAATAATCCTTCTCCTAAGATCGCCAAGAAGCTCAGAACTCTGAAGACAAAACCAGCAATCGTTGTGGGCACTATCCCAACTGAGAGATTGTTACTATATGGAGCTGAACAGCCGATCAAGGCTAATCCGTTGTAGAAAATATCAGTTACAGCTTTAACTGAAAAGCAGTTACCACCACCTGCTGCTCCTCTCAAGAAGACTGTCACCGAATCTGGTGATAAGAAGAAACCTGCTGGAGTTAAAGCTCCACAAATCATTATCTCTGGCCAAACTTCGTTGCCTTTTGCCAGACCCAAAGGGATAGTGATTAGAGAAATGATTGATGGAACCGGATCAGGACTGAATATTCTTCATGTCCTGACTGACTCAAAGGGCAAGGAAAAGATGAAACAAGAGCCCAGACCCACAACACAATTCAAACTCATATTGACCTCGTCTGGAAAGAGGTCAATGAATTTTCTGAATATTATGCTGAATTGGTAGGGTTTAGGACTGAAGTTTTTGACAGGCAACTACAAAAGAAATCAGTTTTGAAGAAGTTTATTGCCCTGGAAACCATAGTCCAAACAATGGTAAAAGCAGCTTCAGTGGTTCTAGCGTTGCTGAGGAAGAAGTACTTCTTTGATCAAGTACGAGCAAAGAAGTTAAGACAAATGGTTGTTCAGTTACGCCAAAACTATGATCCTACCAGTCCAACTGTCTTTAATGACAAAGCAGTTCGTGACCAACTGGACTCAGATCTTATATCTCTGTAGATGGAGATTAAGCATTGGGAACTAGATCAAGAACTGACCATTCCAGCATATTCCCAAGATCTTTCATCAGATGATGTAGCTGAAAAATCAGTTCGACCGCAAAAGCCATCCCAGGAACCAGTTGCTGAATCTTCTGAGCAAGTAACTGCTCCTTTTTCAAAGGATGCGCAACCGTCAACTACTGCGCTTCATTCCTCAACTGCAGGATTTCAACTTTATACTGATGCTGAATTATTATTGGCAATCATTGATGAAGTTATTAAATAAGTTGTCTCTGATATTCAATAGTCTACTACAGAAGTAGTTGAAGAACTATTTGCAACTGACAAGCCAGCCTCACAGGCTACTTTTCAACCGAATGAAGGGCCAGTTCAGTTGATTGCCACGACTGAACAGACAGTTATTACAGGAACTGAAGAGGCAGTTCAGTCATCGGCCATGACTGAACAAACATTAACTGAAGAGGTGCCAGCTGCACAGCCTACCACAGTTTCAGTTGTTCAACCAACTGAAAAACTTATTTCTGAATCAGCTGAGCAACCAACTAGCTACTATTTCAGCTGATCAAACAACTTCAGATCCTTCTAGTCCACTGTTGTTCCGAATCTCTCTTCTTCTGCACAGCATCAACAGGAAAATATACCAAAGAATACTTCAGAAATGGTCAATCTTGAAACTAGATCAACTGACAAGGCCATGGTGATCTTTAATCAAGAAAACCAGGAACAGGAACCAGAAGCTTATGAGGCCAGGTCTCTTGGTATATCAATAGAAACTGAATCTTTTTTTGAAGAAATTCAAGCTATTCAGACCAACCTTGTCGGTATAATGACTTCCATTTTTGACATAAAGTCAACCCAATTTTTGCACACTACGAGGTTCGACTCTATAAAGGAGACTACCATGGGAAGACTACAGCAAATCCAAAAGGATGTAACTTCATTATTTTTCCAAATGGAAGAACTTCGAAAAGATAGAGTGATGCGACTTTGATTGATGCACTCCCAAAAGCAGGTTGTCCACAAATAGTATAATTCGGTGAGTCCGAATATCGTATCCACAGGGAAGCTAAGGTAATTACAAGTCAACTACAATATTTTTTTGTTTTGTTTTTGTTTTTTTTTTCTTTTAGTTGTTTGAATCTTTAATTGGTAATTTTTAATTGTTTAAATTTTAATTTAAGTAGTTGAGATTAAAGGATCACTCTTGGTATTTTAGTAAAGTTAACATTAATGAATATTATTGAAATCCACTTAATAAAATGTTTCCAATATATTAAATAAGCATATTTATATTGTGTTATATATTATTATCTTATAAATATATATACCAAAACTTATAAATGTTGTCAAGTATTTATTGTGTTATATATATATTTGTCAACACTAATCAAGGTTCCCACTTTAAATGGTTGGTAAAACCAAACCAACATTTAAATGGTACCAAGAAATTAATATTATGATATATTGATATATAATAAATCAATGCATCCAGTTTAAATGGTTGGTAGCATCAAACTAACATTTAAATGTTTCCAAGAATTTAGTGTAACGTATAGCAAAATTAAATCACAACTCCCACTTATAAGTAGGTTATAATAATGCTTAAAGAAATAATTATAACATAAACAATAAATAATGATTAAATAATATAAAACATAGATTCTTACCTTTTAATAACTTTATTATCTTGCCAAGAGTTTAACCTTTTCATATCAACTTTGGGAAATTAGCTACTCATTATTCAAAGTGTAAAACTTTGAATATGAAATTAACATGCTAATTATATTTAAATGAATAAATAAAGGAAAAACAAAGAGAGAAATATTATGAACTCAAAGGTTTGTTCACAAAATGAGGGAGATCTCAATACATTACAATTCACCCCTATTTATAATCAAATTTGGGGAGACAACAAATAAAAAACTTTTTTTTTTACACATAACTCTTCATTAGCGTTCCAAAATTATGTCAAAATACACATCACTTATGAAAATCTTCCCATCCAAACTTTCTTTTCCACATAAATCAAAACATGTAGATAATTGAGTTGTTTGAATTGTGGTAATTGTTTTTCACTGTTTGACTAAGTAATTTGAGAGATATGGTCAAAATGCTGGAAAATGGTAAAACTACCACTCCTTTAGTAACTTTATTTGTTGCTTAATTTGATCCTAATTGTGAGAAGATTTTTATCTTATGTTTGTCACCAATATTGTAGATATTATCATAAACTTTCTACAGGTCTAAGAATCATCTTAATCTCATTTGCAACGCCAAGTTTATTCTTGTTTTATCGAACCTGTAAAAACAGTCAAACTTATAATTTCACAACAACTTATTTTTTATACACTTTATTATAAACATATAATATTTAAACATTTAATAAAACAAAAAAATCTAAATTTATATTATAATAAGTTTGATTAATGTACAATTTTTATGTTTATCACAAAGCGTCAGCTGAAGCTCACTTCCAAACTCAAGCCTTGGTTACAAGACATCTTGATTTTTTGGAAAACACTGTCTCTAAAAGAATGGATTTACTGCAAGAAATCTTGATGAATGCAGTATCAAACCTCTCCTCCGATGTGCAGATGTTCCAAAAAGGTTTATGTGTTTGACAAAAAGGGGGAAGAAGAAGGAAAATATCAGCCGGAGCAATCTAAAAAGTTGATCAAGAAGAAATAGAAGATTTTTTTGGGGCAGATATTTGAAGATTATTTTAGTCAGTTAGAAGATTATTTATTCTATTATTCTTTGTACGAATCTGTACATTGAAAGAGTTATTTTTATCTACAATGAGTTCAGTTGATCAGTTCTTATTTTTCTAAGTTTTGTCAAACACCAAAAAGGGAAAATTTTTGGAAACTGAATTCCGGAAGTTTGACAAACTGAGCGTTTAATAGATTGAACTAACTGATCAAGAAGACTGATTGAAACTGATCTAAAATATGCAAACTATTGGTTGTCCATAACTGAAGATAATTGCGCAGTTTCTCGAAGACAAATGACTGATTAGTTGGAACTGATCAGTTACTAATAGGAAACTGAACTACGCAGACAACTGACTGATAAGTTGGAACTGATCAGTTACTACAATCAGTTGTAAGCTTATCAGCTGCATTCTATCAGCTGATCCTTCAGCTATACACGTCATCAGTTAAGGAAAAGGACGTTCAACCAACTATTACACAAAAGCTGACTGGAACAAGTAGTGGGATAACTGCATGTCAGAAAAGTTGCAGTGTACGATTGTCAGAAGAATATCGACGTGGCAAACAATGGAGAGAAAGTTTGAAATCAGATTAATATTACTGTTGGAGGCAAAGCTATAAATAGCAGAGAAAAGCAGCTGAGAAATACAACACTTTGAATCTCAACCCCAAATCTGAATCAACCCGATTGATATATTGTTACTATGTTAAATCTTTGCTCACTCTTATTATATACATTCATAGCATTTAAGGCTATAATTCGAGTTTACAAACACAAACCGTTATTGTAAAGGCCCGAAAATTCGTGCTTGAAAATTTGCGGAAAAATTAAAACTTTTCTTTTAAACTAAATAGAGTATCAACTTCATAAAATAAACTGTTAAATAATGTTTAATGTTTAAAAATAGCAGCGGAAGAATTTAATGTTTGCAAAGTAACAATTTAAAATAATTCAACAAGAGCTAAAAATGTTTGAGCATAAAAATCGTAAGTGCTGAAAATGAGGTCCTCGGGTTCCACTACTGCCGACTCGAGCTGGCTCACTGGTCCCCGCCCTCGGTCCTGACATCATCAGTACCTACAACAATCAAGTCTAGTGAGTCTAAAGACTCAGCATGCATATATCGTAAATAACAAGTAAATAATATAGTAAAATTTGCATGGGATAAGATGTCGTATCAGGAGTCATAAAGTGAAAATATTTCGCCATAAACAATTATAATACGTGCATAACTAAACTGAACATCGTAGTAAAAATGGTTGCTCCATCGAGCCCTGTCATAAATATCAAGTAATAATTTTCTGGTGAGTTTATGGTATCTGCAAGTGGCCACTGCACTAATATAAACTGTAAAATGATCGGTGACTGGCGACCGGACCAATAACTGGCGATCGGATTTAAATATGCTCGTCTGATCAGACAAAATGCCACAGTATACGGGGTGGTACAAACTGAAACTGACCGGTAACTGGAGACCGGATTTACAAAGTCTCCCATGATAGTGCTACGGCCACAAGCAATATCGCATAAATCTCAAAAATGAACATTTTAAATTTCTATGCATGTAATATAATTAAATGGCATCATCAAATCTGAAAAATTTCAATCTCCTGTATTAAAATCATTTAATGTGATAATTTAAAATATCTATATGACTTGATTGAAGAGTCAAAGGAGATATAAACATGCATGGGTTTGTTTTGACAGAAAACAAACGAAATACTGACGCGGCGCGGTGGAGACGTAGTGTTCTTCCTTAATTCCTTTAAACCAAACATGCATGATAATTATTATAATAGTTTAAAAAAATCGTAAACGTGATGCATGAACATTTAAAAATATTATGATTCGTGCTCAGGGCGCTGCTAGGACTAAAATCTCACCCCGGGTGCAAAATGACCGTTTTGCCCCTGGAATCCAAATATTACCATTTTACCCCTGGACATCTAAAATAGACCCGAAGTTTTTTAAAAATTTTCAAACACGAATTTTCGGGCCTTTACAGTTATTGTTATAATACTTGATCTTAAAGAGATCAGTTGTGCTAAGTTAAATCAGTCCAGTTGAGTACTATAAAGTGTTTTGTAACTAAGAGTTTCAGTTTGTCATTGTTAAGTCCAAAACTGAAGTGAGTCTGTATAACTGTTTGTATCGATAAAAGTCTTTTATGGGGGTGTATTCAATAATGGAAATTTAATTACTTTTATGGAGTTTTGTAGAGTTTAAATGTTTAGGGGTATTGAATATAGAATTTTACAAATTATATAAAAATTTAGTGGTATTCAAATTAGATTTTTGTAGAGTCATAAAAAGTTACTTTTTATTCAAACTTGACTTTTTAAAAATCTACAAAAATCTATAGGTATCTAATATTTCCATAGATTTCCAATGATTCTAATATAATTCTTTATGTACAAACCATAAAACTATAGGTACAATTGTAGAAACTTAAAATTTGTCTTCTACTTACCATAGAGATTTTGTAGACTTTTAGTTGAACAAACATCATTCTAACACATATATCTTTGTTTCTCAATCAAAATTCGGCGCTTTTCTCCTCTTTAAAGAAAAGTCGAGGGTTTCTCAAATTTCAAAGGTACGAATCTTTTCTTTAATCATTATTGGTTTGATAAAAAAATATATTATTATTTATATATATTCAAATCATGTGTTCAAGTGATCTTACGTGTTGTTCAAGATTCATTATATGTTCTACAATAATTCCTTTGCGTGTCCACCAATGCCATGAATTGAATATAAGCGCATCCATTCCTTTACATGAGAAAATGAATGAAGATATTGAACAACCATTTACTTCGCTGCAATATTTAACAAGTCAATTTATAATATTTATTTCACTGCAATATATAATCAATTTACTTCTCTAAAGAACCAATTATAATTTATTACTTTCAATAATTAATAAAAAATATTGAAGAATATTATTTACTTTATCGTATCTAAATTATAAATGAATGAAGCTATAGAAGAACCATATACTTCACTGCAATATATAATCAATTTACTTCACTGAAGAACCAATTATAATTTATTATTTTCAATAATTAATAAATATAAATTAAAAACTAAAAATATTATAAATATTTGAGTAATTTTTATTAAATAAGATAATAATTAATAAATTGATTAGTTGATTTACGATGAATAATCAATAAATAAAATTGTAACCTGATCCAGTGAATTATTAAAATAATCTAATCAAACCAACTCAATCAAAGATAAAATATTGACCAGTCCTCGTCCAGTGGTACAAGTTGCTTGCGATAGAGATATATTCATGTAAATGATTTTCTGTATTCTAATTCATGTATATAAATTTAGAGGGAAAGTCTATTAAATATACGATTTTAGCACAACTAGCATATATATATATTAGGAACCTGTAGGAAAAGAAACAATGTGTATTTTTTGAACTAATACATTGACTTAAAATCAATGTATATCATGTAGTTGTGATAAGGATTGAACTTAGGAGCTTCTTTCTTAAAATTCTTGTTAGTCCTTGTTGTTTGATTGTTTGTATCACACATTATCATTGTCTCTAGATCTTTTTACTTCTTTGTAATGCCCGGAAATTTAATCCTAGTAATCTATAATTATTGATATATAATTTGATATGATTATGAAAGAATTAATCGGGACACGAAAATAAGGCTACATGTGAAATTCGAGGAAGTTGGGCAGAGAGTGTGGCGTCCGAGCGGTGGTTTTTGACCGCCCGAGCGCCAATGTAGTGATGTTCGGGCAGAAGATGTGGCGCCCGGGCGGTAGATTTCGACCGCCCGAGCGCCAAGGTACAAAACCAAAATGCTGGGACAGAAACTGCCGCGCTCGAGCGGTAGTTTCTTACCGCCCGAGCGCCGCTTGTAAAACATGAAAATTCGCCACGTTTCTTTACTTGTGCAACGTGTATATATATATATATATACAAAGGTGAGTTATCATTTGTAAGAAAGAAGAGAAACGAGAAAAGGGCCGAAGGAGTTTGCCAGAAAATTCTTAAGCCTTTTTATTTCAATCCGTCCGTCAGATTTTGAATCTGAGTGCAGTACCGAGTTCCTATCAACGTAGGCTACAACTGGACGTAAGTTTTGCTACGTTTTGACATGTTCTGGAATTATGATATTGTCAGAATTGAATAGGATTCATATATGATGTTCTTGTCATGTTAGACATCATAGAATCGAAGTCAGATTGAAGAACAGATTGATTATGTAATTGTTATGATTTTTGGAGTCGATTTGACTGAGAATTAATATCAGATATGTAGGGTTATTGAGATTATGACTAGTATCGATATTGATTATGAGTTCTGGTATTATATCTGTGATGTTGGACTGACGGGGTTATCGAGACTGTATTGTTATACCGTTGAAACATCAGTTAATTGATATGGATCAGATTCTGTAGTGATTTCGATTATATCGTGATATGGTCGATATGGATTAGAGTGTATCTTGATTGGATATCGATCAGCATATATTTGGATTGGAATATTAATCAGAACATGTATTGAATTGAGTTGAATATTGATATTATATCTGTTCGGTATTGTTATTACCAGATTGGGAATGGACCGAGATAGAGTCGGGACTTCTTCTTCTTCTTCTGAGCGAGAAGATAAATGTATAAATTAATGTTGAGTTGGGATTGCACAACTCGAGTGAGGTTTGACTCGAGTTTCGTTAAATCACATACTTTACTTTATTGCATTGATATTTTCATTGAGTTGATTGATATACTTGTTCTCTTGAATTATAGATAACAGGTATGGGACGAATAGTCTTGTGACAGAAGTGCCTGATAGTGGTAGGATTACCATGGGCACATTGCACGATGTCATGAGATATTGTATTGGCGGAAGTGCCAAAGTCTGTCACTGGATAATTGGCTATCGATGTGGATAGAATTATAGCTCCTTCTATTACTAGTGATCAGTACTGTATCGATGTGGATAGAATCATAACTTCTTCTATTACTGTTGATCGATGTTATATCGATGTGGATAGAATTAGAGTTTCTTCTATTACTGGTGATCGATACTATACTGATGTGGATAGAAACATAGCTTCTTCTATTACTGGTGATCCATACTATATCGACGTGGATAGAACTGGAGTCTTTTCTATTACTGTTGGTCGATATGGAATGCCAATGTCTGGAAACTGGGATCCCTAGGCTAGGATTGAGTCTAGTCTAAAACGTAGAGTCACGAGTTTGAGTGACAGTTATATCGATTGATATTGATAGATGTTGAATTATGTTCCTGATGTTGGTACATGCTTAGAATGGAAGTTATTCTTGATATTGAATTATGTTCCGGAGTAGGGGACATGTATAGAATATGATTTATTCTTGTTATGGATTTATATCATGATTTTGATATAAGATATGATTTTTGATATAGGCTTTTACATTGTTTATATGATAGCATGTATACATGATTTATACTGGGATATTTATATCTCACCGGAGTTATCCGGATGTTGTCTTGTTTGTATGTGTGCATGGCAAGAGGTGTGCTAGGATCAGGGTCAAGAAAAGAACGAGGCTGGACTAGATAGCGTGGAGATCCGGGCTTTGAAGCAACTTAGGATTCAGCACTGACTTGTAGTTGAACCTAGTCGGATTATTGTAGATTATACAATAATTGTATGTTATGTTTATTATGTAATTTGAATTTAATTACATTACGTTTCCGCTGTATAATTTTAAAAAAAAAATTAGACCCTGTTTATACTAATTGATTAATTAGTCGTAATTATGATTTAGAACGTGATTAGCGTCTGGGTCCCCACAACAGGTGGTATCAGAGCTGTAGGTCCTTGAACTGTAGGTTCCTTAGCACTGAGATAGAGAAGAGTGAACGGGGTAGAATGAGTTTTCTTTCCTTGCATGTGATTGCTAGCATGTGATTGATTATCATGTGGAATTACATTGTGTATGCTAGCATGATATTATGCTTTACTGCCTGGATTTATATGGCATATGATTGAATATAATGTTGAAATTACATTGTAGATGCTAAGATTTCAGTATGTTTTACTGGATATTAAGCTACATGTTACCTGAATATCTGAGTTGATTTGGTAATATGTATTATTTGAAACTGGATCAGAACCAATTCTTGATCAGAGGTAAGCTGATCAGGATTGGGATTGAGACGGATTTGTCTCTTGTTACTACTAACATCTGTGATTATCAGATATACCTCCTAGAAGGATTCCAGAAAAAGGTAGTACTTCGTCTGATCAGATAGATGTATCAGAGACTCAGATGGAAATAAAGTTGAGAGAGTTCCAGTTATTGCAGCCTCCGATTCTGAGTAGTATCGAGACGTCTGAAGGTTGTGAAAACTGGGTTGATGACATAGAAATCCTGTTTGATTTAGTTGATTGTACAGATGAACAGAGAGTTAAACTGGTATTCCATCAGTTACAAGAGGCCGTCAGGAGTTGGTGGATTACAACCAAAGGAATATTAGAACTACGTGGTACTGTGATCACATGGGAAGTATTTAAAGTTGAATTTTATCGAAGATTCTTCTCCGGATCGTATCGAGAGGACGAGAAAGTAGAATTTGAGAATTTGAGCCAAGGTCAACTGAATATTGAAGGGTATGTTGATAAATTCTCTACTCTGCTGCGTTTTGCTCCTCATGTAGCGGGGAATGATGAAGCTGTAACGGCTCAGTTCGTCAGAGGATTGAACTCGGAGATTGTTACATTGATGAATATGCAGCGGCCGTACCACTTTGCTGATGTCCTGAGTAGAGCGAAGAGAGCGGAGACGAGTCTGATTAGACAACTAAAAAGGTTGTGTGCGGTGCAACCCCAGACCCAGCAACCTTCTCTCCGGATTGATCGCGGTAGCACGAGTGGAAAGCAGGATTTGCTGAAAGCTCGAAAGAAGTCATTCAAGAAGTTTGGAAGTGGTTCATCTAGCTCCAGTGGTTCTAGCCCGAGTTATACTGGAGTTTATTGCAGGAATTGCGGTGGAAGACATTCCACGGAGCAATGCCGGGGAGTAACGGGTAGGTGCAATATATGTAAACAGCAAGGACATTTTGCTAAAGCTTGTCCACAGAGGGGTACCCGACGATTTCAGGGAGCAGAATCCTCTGGTGGGAGGGATCGAGAAACAGACCCAGGACACACTTGATGTTACAGTGACAGGTACTGATTTTTTTTATAATTCTATTGCATATGTATTGATATATACGAATGCATTCTTGAGGTTATCGTTGACTGAGTTGCATTGATATATGTTGTACCTATTGGGTCTGTATTAGTGAAGTATTGACCTTTATACCTTTTGGGGAAAAGAATTGATAGCAGTGAATTCTGTGATATATTATATACTGCAGTAAGTTAAGAATAAGATTGAATTAGACTAGCTTGTACTTGTATTGTCTGATGATGACTGCGTGATTGATATTGATATATCGAACAAGTACAGAGCTATTATAGAGTCTTGCCAGGAAATGGTAAGATTTGGACCTGAAATGGCCAAAGAATGAATGATATACGGTAAGGATTCTTGATTTTGAATTCCTTGATATCCGTATTATATAAGATTCGATGATTATCGAAAGGAATGGAGTAATTCCTTATGTATTCAGTTGATGACTGAAGATGAGCCTATCATGAATGGATTCATTAGTAGCAGGAAATTTGCTATAGTCTTTCAGATGAGATTTCAGGGTTGTCCTGTATCTGGAAGAGTGATTTCAGCCTTGATTTGATTCCAGGTATTGGTTTCATTTTAGATTTTTTTGTAGACTGATACTGATTGAATTGAGAGAATTGAGATATCAGTTGAAAGGTTTATTACCTGAAGAGTTAGAGTTACATCTGATTATGTGTTTCTCTGGAAAGTACTTCAGTTCCAATTATGGGTTGATAAATCCGATATGCAGAGATATTCTCAGGATATATTCTAATTTTATCTATGATATTTCGCAGCGTATGATTGATTGAATCGAACAATTGAAAATTTGTATTGAATATTCTGGGTACTGAGAGTGTTGTATACAGAATTATTCGGATATGAATTTTGATTGTAACCGATTGTATTCAGAGTCTGTGATATCTGAAAATAGTATACTGATTGATTGTAGCACTGTGAAACCGTGATCAGTGGCTGAGAACGACATTGAATATGGCAGAATTTTCGAAATGTCATAAATTGCGTTCGATGCAGTTATTAGATCACTATTGCGTATTGTTATTTTGAATCTGATCCGATATTATTATCATTCTGAGTCCGTTTTTGATACCGATTATTATGAACCGTTGAGATTATATACAGTTCAGTCGAGTCAGAACTGATTTTGAAGATTAAAGCAGTTCAGAAGTTTGATTAGACTATTCAGAACTTGATTTTGATAGTCAGAACAGATTACCAGGTAGGTATCTTTCTTTAATTTATATTATTATCTGATTTGTTTGCGTCAGATATTCGAACCTGAAATGACAGGTATTGTCAGATGCACACAGTAGTAGATTCAGTACTATTCTGGTAACAGGAAATGTGTGATAATTCGAATAGGCAGTTTTGATATAAACAGATGAAAATCAATTATGTCAGAATTTGTACTGAAATGTCTAAATCGCTGACAGATGAAGACAGAAAGATAGAAACTTTTAGACTAATGATCTTGATTATTGATTTCTAAATAGAAATGAGAGTACATTTCTATGGATCTGATGATGGAATTACCGAAATCTTCCCAAGACTGTACCAGGATGTGGTTCTGATTGAACGATTGTTCAAATCTTCATATGTTATATTGTACAGGATGACGTACGAATATGACCAGACGACTGAGAGGTATGTCAGAAACATGAGTCAGAGTGTATTGAATGCCAGAGTTGATTGTATCAGACTGTGATTTTCGTTTGATTTTATACTTTTGGCTGAGTGTATGACATGATTTTTCATCTATGATTTATAGATTGACGGATAGACGGAGTGAACTATCCTGATACTGGAGGATATCCAGGAAATGTAGTGCTGGATTATAGCACTAGTTGACATGATTCATTGTCACTCTTGAACTATTGTACGATAATAGCTATTAGATGAGTATCGAAATAGCAGTAGTCAAGGTATTATACAGTGAGAACTGCGGATTTCCTTTGAATGAGGATGATATTGCGATAATACCTGATATCAGATTTGATACGATCAGAAATCTGATAAGAAAAATGAAACTGATTCAGAAGAAATCGAGGATAGCTCAGAATTAATAAACTAAATATACTAACGTCGGACGATGATTGTTGGTATTTGAGTCCGAAGATTGAGTATGTCTTTGACTGGGATTAACAGATAAGGATATTGATTGTGATGAGTTGATTGATTGGTATACACGGATGTTATGTAGCCATTGTTCTGAGATTGATTTTCTCACGAATGATGTTGTTGATATGAGCTTATTGCAGTTCTGTATATCTCCTTCCTGTATCTGAATTGAGATATGATCTGATTATCTGTATAACACGAGTTGAGTGTTTGTGATTTCGGGGACGAAATCATATCTTAGAGGGGGAGAAATGTAATGCCCGGAAATTTAATCCTAGTAATCTATAATTATTGATATATAATTTGATATGATTATGAAAGGATTAATCGGGACACGAAAATAAGGCTACATGTGAAACTCGAGGAAGTTGGGCAGAGAGTGTGGCGCGCGAGCGGTGGTTTTTGACCGCCCGAGCGCCAATGTAGTGATGTTCGGGCAGAAGATGTGGCGCCCGGGCGGTAGATTTCGACCGCCCGTGCGCCAAGGTACAAAACCGAAATGCTGGGACAGAAACTGCCACGCTCGAGCGGTAGTTTCTTACCGCCCGAGCGCCGCTTGTAAAACATGAAAATTCGCCACGTTTCTTTACTTGTGCAACTTGTATATATATATATATACAAAGGTGAGTTATCATTTGTAAGAAAGAAGAGAAACGAGAAAAGGGCCGAAGGAGTTTGCCAGAAAATTCTTAAGCCTTTTTATTTCAATCCGTCCGTCAGATTTTGAATCTGAGTACAGTACCGAGTTCCTATCAACGTAGGCTACAACTGGACGTAAGTTTTGCTACGTTTTGACATGTTCTGGAATTATGATATTGTCAGAATTGAATAGGATTCATATATGATGTTCTTGTCATGTTAGACATCATAGAATCGAAGTCAGATTGATGAACAGATTGATTATGTAATTGTTATGATTTTTGGAGTCGATTTGACTGAGAATTCATATCAAATATGTAGGGTTATTGAGATTATGACTAGTATCGATATTGATTATGAGTTCTGGTATTATATCTGTGATGTTGGACTGACGGGGTTATCGAGACTGTATTGTTATACCGTTGAAACATCAGTTAATTGATATGGATCAGATTCTTTAGTGATTTCGATTATATCGTGATATGGTCGATATGGATTAGAGTGTATCTTGATTGGATATCGATCAGCATATATTTCGATTGGAATATGAAACAGAACAGGTATTGAATTGAGTTGAATATTGATATTATATCTGTTCGGTATTGTTATTACCAGATTGGGAATGGACCGAGATAGAGTCGGGACTTCTTCTTCTTCTTCTGAGCGAGAAGATAAAGGTATAAATTAATGTTGAGTTGGGATTGCACAACTCGAGTGAGGTTTGACTCGAGTTTCCCTAAATCACATACTTTACTTTATTGCATTGATATTTGCATTGAGTTGATTGATATACTTGTTCTCTTGAATTATAGATAACAGGTATTAGACGAATAGTCTTGTGACAGAAGTGCCTGATAGTGGTCGGATTACCTACGGGCACATTGCACGATGTCATGAGATATTGTATTGGCGGAAGTGCCAAAGTCTGTCACTGGATAATTGGCTATCGATGTGGATAGAATTATAGTTCCTTCTATTACTGGTGATCAGTACTGTATCGATGTGGATAGAATTATAAATTCTTCTATTACTGTTGATCAATGTTATATCGATGTGGATAGAATTGGAGTTTCTTCTATTACTGGTGATCGATACTATACTGATGTGGATAGAAACAGAGATTCTTCTATTACTGGTGATCGATACTATATCGACGTGGATAGAACTGGAGTCTTTTCTATTATTGTTGGTCGATATGGAATGCCAATGTCTGGAAACCGGGATCCCTAGGCTAGGATTGAGTCTAGTCTAAAACGTAGAGTCACGAGTTTGAGTGACAGTTATATCGATTGATATTGATAGATGTTGAATTATGTTCCTGATGTTGGTACATGTTTAGAATGGAAGTTATTCTTGATATTGAATTATGTTCCGGAGTAGGGGACATGTATAGAATATGATTTATTCTTTTTATGGATTTATATCATGATTTTGATATAAGATATGATTTTTGATATATGCTTTTACATTGTTTATATGATAGCATGTATACATGATTTATACTGGGATATTTATATCTCACCGGAGTTATCCGGCTGTTGTCTTGTTTATATGTGTGCATGGCAACATGTGTGCTAGGATCAGGGTCAAGAAAAGAACGAGGTTGGACTAGATAGCGTGGAGATCCGGGCTTTGAAGCAACTTAGGATTCAGCACTGACTTGTAGTTGAACCTAGTCGGATTATTGTAGATTATACAATAATTGTATGTTATGTTTATTATGTAATTTGAATTTAATTACATTACGTTTCCGCTGTATCATTTAAAAAAAAAATATTTAGACCCTGTTTATACTAATTGATTAATTAGTCGTAATTATGATTTAGAACGTGATTAGCGTCCGGGTCCCCACATTCTTCTAGACAATATCTAGGAAAATGTACGTTCTTGTGCTTGTTAGCTTTTTATCACCTTATATTTTATATCTTATGCATACTCAAGTAATACTTACAATGAGAGATTCACGAAAAAAATATAATCTGTGGTACAACTGAAGAGAGTAATGAATTGCTAAAACTCATGGTTGATGCCGCAATGCGAGGATGGCGTGATAAGAATGGATTATTTAACAAAAAATTATGGAGGAAAAAATACTTCCTGCTCTAAACGAAAAACTTGGATGTGAAAAGACTATTACACATTATTAAAGTCGTTTAAAGTGGTTCTAACAACGATACAACAATTATTGTAAGCTTATACGTCATAACTATGGTTTTGGATGGGATTCCGTGACAAAGAAATTCACTGCTAGAAATGAAATATGGGAGGATTATTTCAAGGTAAAAGTCTTTGAGTTAAAATAATGAATTTATATTTATAATTAGAATTAGAAATATAACTAACTAGTTTTAACAATTGTTGTTTTTTGTTCTTGACCAGTCTCATCCTAAACATGAACACTATCGGACAGACACTTTTGAGGATTATGAAGATTTGAGAATTGCGGTCGGGACTGGAACTGCTACTGGAAAATACTCAATTGGACTAGGAGATGACACTGATGCAAGAACGTTTGAGATAGAAGAAAATAAGGAAACTAATTTATTAGATGATTATGTCTCTGATTATGATAGTGGTGAATTCGTGCAAAGTGAGAAACAAGAGTCTTCACACGAGCGTCCATTTTTTTAGGACTCTTCTTTACCATTATCTCCTCATCCCAGAAGTTCAGAGGTTCCCCCAACAACTAAAAAATGAGATAGGGCTGAGTTTGAAGCAAAATCAAGCACATTCAAGAATACAGACCCAAATTATATATGTGAAATATCTCACACTCTTGAGAAGGTAGTTTCTAAGATAGAATTAATAGGGAATGCAGGTGATACTTGTTGGGATCCTATCAAAGAGGTCCCAAATTTGGATAATCGTACTCGATACAAAGTGCTTGATTTACTTAACACCAGATCAAAGAAGATGGATTTCTTGAAAATGACAATTGAAGAGTGTTCGGGATGGATAGACTATAAATTAAATGAATGAGTAGTTTCAGGGACATGATCAATAATGAGTTATATTGTGATACAATTTCTGGATATATTCTTTTTATTTCTTTTCTGATTGTGGATTTCTGGATTATTTATATGAGTTTTGAGTTTTACATGGAATCAATAAATTCATAGATTTTTTTTATTCTAATTCCTTGTCTGATATCAAGTGGTTAATTAAAATGTCATATATCAATGTACATGATGTAGAAGATCAAATGGAAGATGAAGAATTCGAAGAAAAATTGCACGAAGCTTTTAGCTATTTGTTGAGGGAAATTCTTGGGATCCTCTATGTGCTAACTAAGCATATAACTAACATGAATGACGAACGTGTCCATCGTCCCTTAAATAGACGACCAATAACTTCAAGTGTATAAGAGGATACAACAAACTTTCGAGAAATTTATAGAATGTACCATGACGCATTTTAAAATTGTGCAACATCCTTAGAGAAAAAACACCATTGCAAAGATATATTTGTATTGAATAAATGCTTGCCATGTTTTTACTTGTTGTCGGTCAAAATACTCGATATTGCTTGATTCGTAAAATATTTGGTCGATCAAAATACAATACTAGCCAAAACTTAAACAAGGTGTTGAGAGAATTGAATTGCATTGCAGTAGATATGATGGTCAACCTGGATCTGTAGTTCCAGAAAAAATAAGAAAGAGTACAAGATTTTATCCTTATTTTAAAGTAAGTTATTAAATTCTTTTTAGTTGTTATTATTCTAAGTACCACAATTTTTATTATGTTTTTATTATTATAGGATTGTATTGGGGCTATTGATGGCACTCATATTCCAGCAACAATGTTCGGCCATGATACTAACAATTATCGTAATCGTCAGGGGACAATTTCTCAAAATGTTTTAGCAGCTTGTAACTTTGATTTAGAATTTATTTATGTGCTCAATGGGTGGGAGGGATCTGCCCCAGATTTAAACATATTGACAGATGCTTTATCAAGAAATAACGAGCTAAAGTGCCACAAGGTATGTTTTTTGTTTTATATGCTACTTATTTAAAAATTTTATAATTTCCAAGATTATATATGTTATCCATTATTTACTTGATTCTAGAAATATGGTTCGATAGGTAAATTTTTTTTAGTGGATTGTGAATATGCAAATCGAAGTTAATTATTGGCTCCTTTTAGAGGTGTTCGTTATCATCTCCAAGAATTCACTGCCCAAGTTTGTCATCCTAGAGATGAAAAAGAATTGTTCAATATTCGTCATGCCTCTTTGAGAAACGTCATTGAGAGGATATTGGGTATATTTAAATCGCGGATCAAAATATTCAAAATAGCTCCTCCATTTCCATATACAGCAGACAGAGCTTGTATTGGCTTGTGCCGGATTGCACAATTTTCTTCGGAAGGAATGTCGATATGATGAATTTCCAGTTGAACCAGAGAATGAAGTTCCACAAGCTTCATCAGAACAAATTTATGAAGATAACAACTTTGACCAAATATTTGACACACAAGAATAACAATGAGCAAATGCAAATGTATGGAGAGATACTATAGCAATCAAATGTGGAGTGACGTTGATCATATTTACAACAACGAACCTTAGCTTTTTTTCATAACACTGTGTAAAATTTATTAAATTTCATATTGTTTTTATTAGTTATTTATCTAATATTGATATTTATCTAATACTGATATTAAAATTTGTTATATATATATATATATATATATATATATATATATATACACTTAAATTTTTATATGTGTTTATGAATTAAAAATTTATTGATTAATTAATTATGAATGTTGAATTGACTACTCGAAGGATTTAGATTTTGATTTTTATAAATTGAATTGTGATTCATTTTTCATAAATTGAACATATTTACGTTTTAAATAAGTAAAATTTATTTACACTAAAAAAATTATTTTAAAGTGAAGATATTATTTCTGTCAAATAATTACTAGTTCAAAGTTTACAAATGTCTACAAAAATATTGCAAAAAGTCCACAAAAATCCATGTAATTCTGTTTACAAATCTTTTAAAGTCTATAAAAGTAAATAAAAATCTATCAAATCTACGAAAATCTATATTTTAAAAAAGTCATTGAAAGTCATTAAATCTCTATATTGAATACATCTCACTTAGTGAATATCCAATCCTTGTGATAGAAGGGGTGACGTAGGAGTGTTTAAAATCTCCGATCATCCATAAAATATCTTGTCTTATTATTTCAGTTTTTATTCTATCTATCAGTCAGTTTATTTCCGCACTTTTATTGTTAACTGATTGATATCGACTGACAAGATTCCCGAGTATCAGTTTATCACTAAACTGACTCAAGAAAAGTGAAAAGGTTTTTAAAATTGTTAGTGTTTATTCTACCCAACTTCTAAACACTCTTTCACCTTTACAAGATCCTATCAGTTTCAGCATAATTTTAAAACGAGCATACATTTCAATTAAAGTGAATAATAATTATAAGGTGACATAAGAAAACATGATCTCGAGGAGTTCTTCACAGATCAGTTTAAACTTCCTTTACTAGCCACTGGTCTCCTGGTGAACGTTGCTCTGTCTATGAGTAAGGTATTTAAAGGACCTTACCCGTATCTATCTTTTCAGGGAGCACTCTTGGAAAGTGTTGATTGCGTTTGTATCGCCCCAAAAATTTAAAAGTCCACGCGAACCACATGCACGCAAATTATTGAATTCCTTGTGTATTTCAATTAATTGTTTTTATTGCATAAATTAATTATGTTGTACATATTGACGTGTTTAATATATTTTTCTACATTGTTGGATTAGAATATATTTTTAAAGGTTATTCGAGTTGCGATCGAGGAACGGAGACTAAGGACTGAAAAATAAAAAAATGTTTTTATTGGTTAATTGTTTTTAATTATTTAAATTAAGGGTGATGCTTTTTCTTATTTTTGAAAAAAAAGTTTTTGAGGCGATTTTATACGCCGGAACGTAATTTTATCGGTGTTGGTGATAGAGGTGGATTTTACGTGTTTTTGCGTATCATTTTTGTCGCATTGTGTTGCATTTATCATTTAGATTCCGTGCATTTCGTGTTATTTTAGCATTATTTATTTTTCTGGTTACGCATGAGTTTAGTTTGTGAAAATGCAGGTGAGTTGAGAATAAAAAGAAAAATTTAAGGAAAAATTCGAAGACCATCCGCCCGGGCGCACATTGCCATCCGCCTGGGCGCTCCAAGATGTGATTAAATTCCAGCGCCAACGTCTGAGAAAAATAATTGTTGCGAAACATATCCGCCCGGGCGGAAATTCATGCCCGCCCGGGTGCGCCAAAGAAGAAAGGAAAAATGAATCTGCGAAGACCATCCGCCCGGGCGGAAACACTTGTCCGCCCGAGCGCGATTGTATTTTTGGAAATTATGCTGCACGATTCTATTCCTTATTTTCGAAAGGCGGATGATATGGTAGGAGATTCTGGACGTTTTGGAGGTCATTGAGACATTATTCAGACTCCATTCTTCAGCCACCACAAGCCTTGGAGAGGAATTCACGCTCGGATTGAAGATTTGAAGATTTCCGGGCATCGCTCTTCGTGTTTTTCGTCACTTCTAGTATTTCTTATTTAGTTTTTAGCATTTGAACTTAGATTTGTTGATTTCAATCATGAATTTTAGTAGCTAAACTTTAATATTTGTTGGAATTTAAGGGGATCCTACCCCAAACTTTGATTTAAATTAATTTATATTCGATTGTTGCGTAATTCTTTCTTATACTATTGTTTTTCTTCGTGTTGTTAGAGCGTAGCTAACTTTAACAATGTTTTTATGTTGCGAGTGATTCGAGAGAATAACTTGTGATAGGAACGAGTAGTGTAATCCGCGGATCTAAAATTTACATAAATATATGAAATTGGATACGCGCCGATAGTCATAGTCCTTGGGGTCGAAAACTAGGGGATTTCATAAATCGAAATACGATTCACTCTTGATAAATAATTAAAGACATTTAATTACTTTATTGAGTCGAATTAGTTTGGCATAGCTCGAGAGAGTGTGTTCAATTGAATAGTAAATCCTGTCGGAAGCATTTAATCACTTTCGAGAGAATTAATTAATTAACGAGGGGTAGGTGAACCAAAATTCCCAACAATTCAATTTCTTATTGAATTTTATTCAACCATTTTGGATACTATCTCTGATTATTAATTTAGCTTTGAATCCGTTATTATCTGTTTAATTATTTAAGAACAGTAGTGTTAAAACAATCAAATCAATTTTCGTTTCTAAATGTTCAATAACTGAAAATAATAATTGTTAAATACAGTCTCAAGTGGAACGATACTCGTACTCACGTACACTATACTATTACTTGACATCGTGCACTTGCGATTAATTTTGAGCATACAAAATCATATTTTTATTGAGGATTCCATAGTGCAAGTTTTGCTCGATCAAGTTTTTGGCGCCGTTGCCAGGGACTGTTAATCTACAATTTTATTTTTAGTTATTTTCTTTAGCATTATTTTATTTTTCTTGAGCTAAAACTCCATATTTTATTCCTGATATCTTGTCTATTGCATGCCAAAGTCACTTGACGTGGAGCTTGAATTCGATCCTGAAATTGAAAGAACTTTCCGCAGGAGAAGACAACAACAGAGACTTAAAGAATTGATGGAGAGAAACGAGCAAGAACGTGAGGAGGAACAGCGTGAAAATAGACAAGTTGAGATGCAACGCCGCATACCGATGCTAGAGTATGCCCAGCCTTCTTTGGAGGGTGCACGCCCTAGCGTTGTGAGGCCTATCGTGCGGGCAAATCACTTTGAAATCAAGCAAGTTATAATCCAGATGATTCAGAAGACAGTCCAATTTGAAGGAACTGTAGTAGATGACCCAAACACGCACATCGCATATTTTCTTGAAATTTGCGATACTTTTAAATTCAATGGAGTTTCTGATGATGCTGTTAGATTGCGGTTGTTTCCTTTCTCTTTACGTGATAAAGCTAAAGCATGGCTAAATTGTTTCCCTGTAGGTTCGATCAGTACATGGGAAGACATGGCGAAAGCATTTCTCATTAAATACTTTCCTCCATCAAAGACTATGAAGCTGCGGGCAGACATTACCACATTTGCTCAATTCGATCAGGAGTCTTTATATGAGGCATGGGAACGCTTCAAGGATATATTACGAAGATGCCCACATCACGAATTACCACTTGGGTTAGTCGTTAAAAAATTTTATTATGGTTTGCTTACTCCTAACCGTACTATGATAGATGCTGCTGCGTGTGGGAACTTATTGAGAAAAACTGTGGAAGAAGGATATGAGTTGTTGGAGGAAATGGCTGCGAGCAGTTATCATCCTCAATCTGAAAGGAACAACCAACGAAAAAGTGCAGGAGTTCACCAGGTAACTGACCTTTCTGCTATTACTGCACAACTTGATGTTTTGTACAGGAAACTAGACAGCTTGTATAAAGGCCTAAAAATCCTTACTTTGAAAATTTGCGGGAAATTTAAAATTTTTCTTTTAAAATAAATGGAGTGCCTCATCCATACAAAAAATTGATAAAATGTTTAACGTTCAAAATAGCAGCGGAAGAAATTTTTACTTGCCAAAATAACAAGTTAAAGTATTTAATAACTGATAAAATATTTGAGCATCCAAAAAAAATGGCAAGTGCTGAAACTGAGGTCCTCGGGTGTCACTACTGCCGACCCAAGCTAGCTCACTGGTCCTCGCCCTCGATCCCGACATCATCAGTACCTACAACAATCAAGTCTAGTGAGTCTAAAGACTCAACATGCATATATCATAAATAACGAGTAAATAATATAGTAAAATTTGCATGGGATAAAAATATCATGTCATGAGGCATACGTGAAAATAACTTGTCATGAGCAATTATAATACGTGCATAACTGAACTGAAAAATCATAGTGAAAATGTTTGGTCCTTGGAGCCCTGTACTGAAATAGCTTGTAATAATTTTCTGGTGAGATTGTGGTCTACGCAAGTGGTCTCTGAACTGAACTGAGCTGACCGATGCTGGGGACCGTACCGGTAACTGGTGACCGGATTTACGTCTGATCAGACTACTGCCACAGTATACTGGGTGAAACCACTGAACTGACCGGTAACTGTTGACCGGACCGGTAACTGGGGACCGGATTTAATCATGATTGTAAAGTGACCACAAGCAATATCGCATAAATCTCAAAATGAATATTATTGCACGTAATATAATTAATTCACACAATTAAATATCCAGTAATAATTTTACTGATGGATTGGATCGCTCCCAGGCTTGCTGCAACCTAAATATGCCATGAAAAATATGCAATAGCTTTTACTTGACCAAACTATACAATTAAATCCAAAAACTGAGTCAAATGCGCCTAATGACTTCGTATTTAATCATGACTCCGAACCAACCCGAACCAACACTGAAACACCATATACTCATGATTAATATATGCTTAAAATGATGAATTAATGCTCCTAAAATAGTTAGGGCCGAAATCTAGGTGGATGGAGGCCAAAACATGAAACGCTCTTTCGAGAGTCAATTTGGCACATCGCACCGTAAATTCTCGTACTACCTCAAAAATGAACCGAATTACGAACGTTCAAAAAAATGACCTTCCTCACTCAATGAGTCACTATGCAGTCCAAGGCCATAGGCTAAAAGCCAACAGAGAACTCGAACGAGCCATTGAACCATCACAGCAATTTGCTGTCCAAAAATACAGCAACTGTGCTTTGGTTTCCTTGCGTCGTTTGCGAGGCTAATGGCCATTAGGGCTTGAACCACAGACCAGAAACTCTTACCAACATCCTAAGGAATGATTTGCACCATGGATAAGGGCCCTTGGCCAGCCACAATTCGAACCACACCAAGAAACAATCCACACGTCCCGGCCGAGAGAAATTCTGCTCGTCGGAAGTGTGTTGCTTTGTTTGCTGTCTCTCGTCGTTCCAGTGGCCATTTGATTGACCATGGAACGATCTAGACATCTAGGGGTATGGTATGACCATGGATAAGGGTCATTTTCCAACCAAGATCAACACCATTCCACGAAAGTCGAAACACACATGCTGAAAAATGAAGGGCCGAAAGGGAAAGGGGCCGATCTTGATGTTTTAAATTGAAAACCAATTCACCATGGAACAAACCACCAAATGGGTAACTTAGTCACGTCTTAGACATGCTAGGGAAGTGATCTAAACATAGCTATAGGCCCCTAGGTCAGCCATGATCAGATCCTTACCCTTGGACCGAAAACACAATTTTCGAAACTCAAATGGATCAAGGGGGAAGTTGCTGTCATCTTCTCGACTTGCAGCGTACATGGGGTTAAATGAATGGACCATCATGGTTCTAATGCGTCCTATTACATGTCTAAATGTCGCCTTGGGAGCCTGGAATCGAACCAATACTTGAAACCATGAAAACGAAAGAGAACCGTGAAGCTTGTCATGGAACCAAAAAATTCTGCATGTGGTTTTTCTAAAAATTCTTGCCATGTTTCGGTTTTTGCTTAATAAAACATGATCATGTAATGAAAATAAATTATATTAGGACTTGATTGAAGAGTCAAGGAAGAATATATGCATGCCTAGTTTCGTTTGAAAGAAAAACGAAAGAACGAGACGATTTGGCACGGAGGAGGTGGAGCGCTTTCTTTTCTACCTTTCTTGCTCTCGATTTTTCCTCTCTTTCTAGCTATGATGCTCACGTTTTTTTTCTCTCAATTTCTCTCTGAATTTCGAGACTAAGGGAGGGGGAATGGTGGTTAATAGGGTGAGGAGAATAGGTGCAAAATATATGGAAAAATCTAGACCATGTCTCCACCTTTTTGAATTTTGAGTTCTTGTTGCTATCAAATATTGGTGGGGGGGAATGTTAGAGGTGCATGGCCGATTATTATCCATCTAGACTAGGTGAGGATGAGGTTGATCATTAATTAAATGGTGCTATAAAAATTGAAAGGATTATCCTACTAATTAAATACAAAGAAAGGGTCAAAAGGTGAGTTGGCATGTCCTAGCTCAATCTATTAAGGGTGTCCGAAATTTAGAAAATAAAATGAAAGGAAATGTTGATTATTAACTAAATTTATAACCCTTAAAAGCCTCATCTATTCTTTAATTAATTTAGTGAACTAACCCCTTAATTATGGAACTTAAATGAATTTATTTTCTACTCACCTCAAGTAACTTAAATAATTCCTTAAACTTTCTTTTTAACTTAAATGAACTTACTTGCTAGCTAAAATAAATTTTGGATATATTTTTTGAATCTTAAATTTTATTTCTAAACTCCAACTCCAGTCCGGCCTCACTGAATTAACTGAAATGATAAAAATCAAACTGCTGCATGAAATAATTAACTTAAGGAAAAATCATTTAAATACTCATGAAATAAAATCATTTAAAATACCAGAATTATGCATGGCTTATACGTAGTCTAAGTTACGGGTTCTACAATCCTTCCCCCCTTAAAAGAAATTTCGTCATCGAAATTAAAACTCACCGAATAACTCGGGGTAATGATCTCTCATCTCCGGCTCAGACTCCCATGTAGCTTCCTCCTCTGAATGGTTGAGCCATTTGACTTTGACTCGCCTAACCAGCTTGTTCCGAAGCTTCTTCTCCTGCCTGTCTAGGATCTGCACTGGCCTCTCCTCATAAGATAGGTTCGAAGCAAGCTGCAACGGCTCAAAGTTCAAGACATGCGAAGGATTCGTGATGTACTTCCTCAGCATCGAGACGTGGAACACATTGTGTACTCCGGCCAGATTTGGCGGAAGAGCCACACGATAAGCTAGCGTCCCAACTCTGTCGAGGATCTCAAACGGTCCAATAAATCTCGGACTGAGCTTCCCTTTCTTCCCAAATCTCATGACACCCTTCATAGGTGCCACCTTCACAAAAACATGATCGCCCACTGTAAACTCTAAATCTCTCCTCTGCTGATCGGCATAACTCTTCTGTCGACTCTGAGTAGTCCTCATCCTATCACGGATCTTGACTACTACATCTGCAGCCTGCTGGATAATCTCTGGACCCAACTCTGCTCTCTCTCCTAATTCATCCCAATGAACAGGAGATCTGCACTTGCGGCCATACAGTGCTTCATATGGAGCCATACCAATAGAAGACTGGAAGTTGTTGTTATAGGTGAACTCAACCAATGGTAAGTTCGACTCCCAACTCTTAGAGAAATCAATGACGCAAGCACGGAGAAGATCCTCCAAAATCTGAATGACTCGCTCTGGCTGCCCATCTGTCTGCGGATGGAAAGCTGTGCTAAACAGCAACTTCGTACCCAAAGTCGAATGCAAACTCTTCCAAAACGAGGAAGTGAATCTGGGATCTCTGTCAGACACGATAGAAACTGGAATACCATGGAGTCGGACTATCTCCCGGATGTAAAACTCCGCATACTGAATCATGGTGAAAGTCGTCTTAATAGGCAAGAAGTGCGCTGATTTGGTAAGACAATCAACAATCACCCATATGGCATTCGATCCTCTGGCTGACCTCGGCAATCCGGTCACAAAATCCATGGTAACATTCTCCCACTTCAACTCGGGAATGGGAAGAGGCTTGAGCAAACCTGCTGGTCTCTGATTCTCCGCCTTCACTAACTGGCAAGTCAGACACTCGGATACAAATCGTCTGATGTCTTTCTTTATCCCAGGCCACCAATACAAAAGCTGCAGATCTTTGTACATCTTCGTACTCCCTGGATGAATGGAGTACGGGGACATGTGGGCTTCTGATAGAATATCTGCTCGGATAGAATCACTGCTAGGAACCCATATCCTGTCTCGGTATCTCACAATACCATCGCTAACTGAATACAAGACACTGCCCTTGGACTCATCTCTCTAATTTCACTTGGCCAACTGCTCATCTGATGACTGACCACTGCGAATGCGGTCCAAAAGGGAAGACTGAATGGTCAAGGTAGATAGACGGGGAACTCTACCTTGAGGATAAGTCTCAAGATCAAACCTCTGCATCTCAAGCTGAAGAGGTCTCGAAACTGTCAAATGAGCCATCACTGCGACTTTTCTGCTCAATGCATCCGCAACTACATTAGCTTTACCCGAGTGGTAGCTAATGTCACAGTCATAATCCTTCACAAGCTCCAACCAACACCTCTGACGCATGTTCAGCTCCTTCTGCGTAAAGAAATACTTGAAGCTCTTGTGGTCGGTAAAGATCTGACACTTCTCCCCATACAGATAATGCCTCCAAATATTCAAGGCAAAAACTACTGCGACCAACTCTAGATCATGGGTAGGGTAGTTCTTCTCATGAGTCTTCAACTGTCTAGAAGCATATGCTATCACCTTCTCGTGTTGCATCAATACTGCGCCAATACCGAGCTTCGAAGCATCGGTATACAGAACATACTCACCGGGCCCTGACGGCATGGCCAAAACTGGTGCTGAGGTAAGAGCTTGCTTCAAAGTATCGAAGCTATTCTGTCACTCCTCGCTCCAAACAAATTTCACATTCTTCTTGGTCAGTGCTGTGAGTGGAACTGCAATCGAGGAGAATCCCTTAATGAATTTCCGATAATATCCGGCTAAGCCAAGAAAACTGCGGATCTCTGATGCATTCTGCGGCACAACCCAATCTCTGACTGCTGCAACTTTCGCTGTGTCTACCTCAATGCCACTGCTGGAAACAATGTGGCCTAAGAACGCCACCTTCTCTAACCAGAATTCGCATTTACTGAACTTTGCGAATAATTTGTGCTTCTGCAATGTCTGCAACACTGTGGTCAGATGCCTGCTGTGATCCTCCCGATTCTTGGAGTAGACGAGAATGTCATCTATGAACACTATCACAAACTGGTCGAGGTACGGCTGGAATACACGATTCATGAGATCCATGAAGATCGCTGGCGCATTCGTCAAACCGAACTGCATCACAAGGAACTCGTAGTGACCATAACGAGTCCTGAAAGCTGTCTTCGAAACATCGGCGTCTCTCACCCTCAACTGGTGATAACCTGAACGCAGATCTATCTTAGAGAAAATCGAATCTCCCTGCAACTGGTCAAACAGATCCTCGATCCTCGGAAGTGGGTATTTATTTTTCACTGTAACCCTGTTCAACCCCCGATAGTCAATACAAAGCCTCATCGTGCCATCTTTCTTCTTAACAAACAAGACTGGCGCGCCCCAAGGTGAGAAGCTAGGGCGAATGAACTCCTTGTCAAGAAGTTCCTGAATCTGGTTCTTAAGCTCTGCCATCCCTGTCGGTGCAAGTCGGTACTGTGCCTTTGAGATCGGATCCGTACCTGGCATAAGCTCGATGGAAAACTCCACCTCTCTCTCAGGTGGAATACCAGAGACGTCCTCAGGAAAAACGTCTAAGAAGTCTCTAACAATCGGAACTTCTGAAGCTGACTGACTGGGTGCCTCAGGGACAGATATAAAGTCGCTAAAAATGCCCGACACCCTCTATGCATGAGCTTCCTATCCTGAACATATGTAATAATGCAGCGGTAAGGGAAAGTACTTGTCAGGCTCAAATAAGAACTGCGTCATTCCAGGCGGTCGGACTAGAACTGATCTCCGCTAGAAGTTAATCAAAACTCTATTCCGCAATAGCCAATCCATCCCAAGAATGATGTCAAACTCTGGCATCGGCAACACTATAAGATCTGCATAGACAAGATTGCCATGGAGCTCAAGATCTATGTCTCGTATCACATTGGTGGCTGCCATCTCTTCGCCTGAAGGCAACACTACTGAATAGGCTATATCTAGCCCGATGGTCTTGACTTTGAGGAAATTGGCAAAGACCTCCGAAATAAATGAGTGGGTAGCCCCTGAATCTATCAGGGCTTTGGTAGCTGAGCCAGCTATGAAAATTCTCCCTGAAAGTTTGGAACACTAAGCTGAACCCAAATAATCACAAGAGCTAATCTTATAGGCATGCAAATGTCACAATTCTTCTATCTTAATCCCACAAATAATACTGATTAGAGAATGCAATCCTATCGCAATTCTAAGTTCAAAATCTAAATCCTGATTCCCAAAACATTGGAATGCAAATGTAAACTTAAAGCCGTAAAGTACCTGTCATCAACATGGTATCGGTGTTCGTCTCCACAGCATGGAGAGCAAAAACTCTGCCTTGGGTAGGCAGATTCTTCCGGGGGCACTACCGTAGCACGTAGTCTGTGCTGCCACACTTAAAACATTTCCCTGAGCCATACATGCATGCTCCAGGATGACGGTGTGAGCACTTGGGACAGACTGGGTGCTCAAAGGTCCTCGGGACGACACGTCCCTGCTGCTGCTGAGGTCCTCCTCTGTTTCTGGGCGGTCCGTGATACGGCCTCTTGTGCTGATGCTGATGCTGCTGAGGAGGAGGGTGATGTGGTACCTGGATTGGGCGCTTGCCCTGGCGGTCTCTCTCTATATCACACTGATCCTGCTCTACGGCTAGAGCTTTAGAGACAGCGACCTCATAAGAAGTAGGGTCAGACACCCTAACATCACGGCGCAAGATCGGCCGTAGACCCACCAAGAAATGCATCAACTTGGCTTTAGCATCATTCGCGATCAGGGGCACGAAATGACAACCCCTCTCAAACTTACGGATGAATTCCGTAACTGTCAGATCTCCTTGTCTCAGGCTCATGAACTCCGTAGTCAACCTGGTGCGCACTTCCTCAGTAAAGTATTTGGATTAGAATACCTCTGTGAAGCGCACCCAAGACAGTGTAGCCAAATTAAGGGCTACTGAAGCTCCTTCCCACCATAAGCGGGCATCTCCTCCGAACAGATAAGAGGCACAACGAACTCGATCTGCATCCTCCAGTTCCATAAACTCGAAGATAACCTCGAGGGACTTGATCCAGCCCTCGGCAATCATGGGGTCCGACGTCCCTGAGAACTCCTTTGGACGCATCTTCATGAATTTCTCATATACAGCCTCTGGCCCTGTCGGCCTGGCCGCCACAACATTGTTCCCCGCAAACTGTGCGAAGAACTGAGTCATCCCAGCTAGCATCTGGGAATTCATTTCCAATGGGGGTGGAGGTGGTAAATCTCTCTCCTGTCTCTACTCCTCCCTGTCCTCCTGGCGAGGCTCCTCATTTCTAGTGCGCTCTAGAATGCGTCTAGGGGGCATATTGTTCCATACATAACCCATACGTAACTAACATGCATAATTCCATAATTTATTTAAATTTAAATACTGAACAAATAAAATGAATCTGGACATAAAATGCTTCATGAAATCATGCCGAAAAAAAAAAAATTCATGCTTTAAAGAAAATGCGTAAATTTAAACTTACAGACCGAAGACGTGATTTCATGAGCTTCTCGCGGTCAGTAGTAGTGCAACCCTTTACAGAACCTGGCTCTGATACCAGCTATAAAGGCCTAAAAATCCTTACTTTGAAAATTTGCCAGAATTTTAAAATTTTTCTTTTAAAATAAATAGAGTGCCTCATTCATACCAAAAACTGATAAAATTTTTAATGTTCAAAATAGCAGCGGAAGAAATTATTACTTGCCAAAATAACAAGTTAAAGTATTCAACAACTGATAAAATATTTGAGCATAAAAAAAAAATGGCAAGTGCTGAAACTGAGGTCCTCGGGTGCCACTACTGCCGACCCAAGCTAGCTCACTAGTCCCCGCCCTCTATCTCGACATCATCAGTACCTACAACAATCAAGTCTAGTGAGTCTAAAGACTCAACATGCATATATCGTAAATAACGAGCAAATAATATAGTAAAATTTGCATGGGATAAAAATATCATGTCATGAGGCATACGTGAAAATAACTTGTCATGAGCAATTATAATACGTGCATAACTGAACTGAAAAATCATAGTGAAAATGTTTGCTCCTTTGAGCCCTGTACTGAAATAGCTTGTAATAATTTTCTGGTGAGATTATGGTCTACGCAAGTGGTCCCTGAACTGAACTGAGCTGACCGATGCTGGGGACCGGACCGGTAACTGGTGAACGGATTTACGTCTGATCAGACTACTGCCACAGTATACTGGGTGAAACCACTGAACTGACCGGTAACTGGTGACCGGACCGGTAACTGGGGACCGGATTTAATCATGCTAGTAAAGTGACCACAAGCAATATCGCATAAATCTCAAAATGAATATTCTTGCACGTAATATAATTAATTCACACAATTAAATATCCTGTAATAATTTTACTGATGGATTGGATCGCTGCCAGGCTCGCTGCAACCTAAATATGCCATGAAAAATATGCAATAACTTTTACTTGACCAAACTATACAATTAAATCCAAAAACTGAGACAAATGCGCCTAATGACTTCGTATTTAATCATAACTCCGAACCATCCAGAACCAACACTGAAACACCATATAGTCATGATTAAAATACACTTAAAATGATGAATTCATGCTCCTAAAATAGTTAGAGCCGAAATCTAGGTGGATGGAGGCCAAAACATGAAACGCTTTTTCGAGAGTCAATTTGGCACATCGCACCGTAAATTCTCGTACGACCTCAAAAATGAACCGAATTACGAACGGTCGAAAACATGACCTTCCTAACTCAATGAGGCACTACCCAGTCCAAGGCCATAGGCTAAAAGCCAACCGAGAACTCGAACGAGCCACTGAACCGTCACAGCAAGTTGCTGTCCAAAAATACAGCAACTGTGCTTTGGTTTCCTTGCGTCGTTTGCGAGGCTAATGGCCATTGGGGCTTGAACCACCGACCAGTGCTTTGTTTGCTGTCTCTCGTCGTTCCAGTGGCCATTTGATTGACCATGGCACGATCTAGACATCTAGGGGTATGGTATGGACCGTGGCTAAGGGCCATAGGCCAACCAAGATCCACACCATTCCACGAAAGTCGAAACACACATGCTGAAAAATGAAGGGCCGAAAGGGAAAGGGGCCGATCTTGATGTTTTAAATTGAAAACCGATTCACCATGGAACAAGCCACCAAAGGGGCGACTTCATCACGTCTTAGACATGCTAGGGAAGTGATCTAACCATAGCTATAGGCCCCTAGGGCATCCATGATCAGATCCTTACCCTTGGACCGAAAACACAATTTTCGAAACTCAAATGGATCAAGGGGGAAGTTGCTGTCATCTTCTCGACTTCCAGCGTACATGGGGTTAAATTAATGGACCATCATGGTTCTAATGCGTCCTATTACATGTCTATATGTCGCCTTAGGAGCCTGGAATCGAACCAATACTTGAAACCATGAAAACGAAAGAGAACCGTGAATTAGCTGAAATGATAAAAATCAAACTGCTGCATGAAATAATTAACTTATGGAAAAATCATTTAAATACTCATGAAATAATATTATTTAAAATACTAGAATTATGCATGGCTTATACGTAGTCTAAGTTACGGGTTCTACAGCTTGAATGTGGGTGGCACGGCTATACGCCTTCAAGAGATATTTTATGAAAAATGTGGAGGAGAACACTATGTGAAGGACTGTCAAGATGACAATCCATTTTATGTGCAAGAAGGGGCACCAATAAATCAAGTAGGGGTCCAAAACCGCCCAAGGAATGACCCTTATTCGAACACATACAATCCGGGGTGGAGGCAACACCCAAACTTCTCATGGGGTGGTCAAAATAGCCAGAATAGACCACAAGGAGGACAATCATATGGGAAACAACCGATGTACAGATCTGATCCTCCTAGAGAAGAGAAGTCCAATTTGGAGCAAATGATGTCTAAGTTTATTTCATTCACTGAAACTAGACTTCAAAATCAGGATGCATCGATAAAGGGGCTTGAAAATCAGATTTTTCAGTAGCGGATGATAGAAAGTAGAGAGCCAGGCACCTTTCCAAGTAACACTGAGACTAATCCAAAAGAGCAAGTGAAGGCCATTGAGTTGAAGAGTGGGAAGGTTTTGGAGTCAAGAGAGAAAGAGAAAACTCAAACATTGGATGACAAGACTGCGACATCTAAAGGTAAGTTTTCTAACTCTACACTAGCACCCACTGCACAACCTAAAATTGTTATTCCTCCACCTTTCCCTGCAGCATTGAAAAAAGCAAAACTAGATGCACAATTCGGTAAATTTCTTGCGGTATTTAAAAAATTGCATATCAATATACCTTTCGCCGATGCTTTAATGCAAATGCCTAGTTATGCTAAATTTTTGAAGGACATATTGGCCAATAAGAGGAAGTTGGAGGATCACATGACAGTGAACTTAACTGAAAATTGCTCTGCTTTGGTGCAAAACAAAATCCCACCGAAACTAAAAGACCCAGGGAGTTTCTCTATTCCTTGCATGATTGGTGATGTAGTTTTTCACAAAGCTTTGTGTGATCTTGGTGCAAGTATTAATCTTATGCCTTTGTCTGTGTTCAAGAAACTTGGATTGGGGGAACCTAATCCAACGAGGATGTCTTTACAGCTGGCAGACAGATCTGTCAAGTATCCGCGGGGAGTTATTGAGGATGTGCTAGTGAAAGTAGATAAGTTAATTTTTCCTGCTGATTTCGTGGTGCTAGACATGGAGGAGGATATGGAGATGCCTTTGATTTTGGGGAGACCATTACTTGTGACTGGCAAGGCCCTGATTGATGTTCAAGAGGGGAAGTTGAGATTGAGAGTGGGGGAGGAAGAGATTACTTTTGATGTCTTTAATGCACTTAAGCACACTTTGCATTCTGATAGTTGTTTTAGAATTGATGCTTTTGATTCTCTTGTGTCTAACTATGTGCAGGATGCTCTTAGGGATCCTTTGGAAGCCGCTATCACTACTGAATCGGGAGAAGAGGAATTGGACGAAGAAAAAGCTGGAATAGTGGCATACTTTAATGCCAACCATCCATGGAGAAAGCCAATGAGGATGAGGCTAGAGGATTTGGGAGATCGAAAAGACTTGAGCCCACAGAAGTCAAGCCTGGAGGAGCCACCGACACTCGAGCTCAAACCACCGCCTCCACACCTAAAGTACGTATACCTAGGTGAGCACAACAATTTACCTGTCATTATTTCTGCTGCTTTGACAGATGTGATGGAGGACAAAATGTTGAAAGTCTTGAAGGCGCACAAAAGTGCATTTGCGTGGAAGGTGGCGGATATCAAAGGAATCAATCCATCAGTCTGCATGCACAAGAATCTTGATAGAAGATAAGTACTCACCTCTTGTGCAACCTCAAAGAAGATTAAATCCAAAGATGCAAGAGGTAGTAAAAGCAGAGACTATCAAACTCCTTGATGCAGGTATTATCTATCCTATATATGATAGTGCGTGGGTAAGTCCTGTTCAGTGTGTGCGAAAAAAGGTGGGATTACTGTGATCACAAATGAACAAAATGAGTTAATACCCACTAGGACAATTACGGGATGGCGTGTGTGCATTGATTATAGGAAATTAAATGATGCTACCCGTAAAGATCAATTTCCACTGCCCTTCATTGATCAAATGCTTGAGAGGTTAGCAGGTCATGAGTTTTATTGTTTTTTGGATGGGTATTTAGGGTATAACCAAATTATGATTGCGCCTGAGGACCAAGAGAAAACCACTTTCACTTGTCCTTATAGCACCTTTCCTTTTAGACGGATGCCCTTTGGTTTGTGTAATGCCCCTGCCACTTTTCAACGATGCATGACTGCTATATTTCATGACATGATAGAAACATTTCTTGAGATTTTTATGGATGACTTCTTGATTTTTGGTTCTTCATTTGGTGTCTGTTTGCAGAATTTGAAGGTGGTTTTGATGAGATGTGAGGAGGCGAATTTGGTGCAGAATTGGGAAAAATGCCATTTTATGGTACAAGAAGGAATAGTATTGGGGCACAAGATATCAGGGAATGGAATGGAGGTGGATAAGGCGAAAGTTGAAGTTATCAAGAACTTACCACCTCCGGCATCCATAAAGGGAGTTAGAATTTTTCTAGGCCACGCCGGTTTTTATCGGCGTTTTATCAAAATTTTTTCTAAAATTGCCAAACCTCTATCTTCCTTACTTATGAAAGATGTGCCCTTTGATGTTAATTCCGACTGTTTACAGGCATACGAGAACTTGAAGGAGCGCTTGGTGACGGCTCCTGTCTTTGTGGCACCAGATTGGGATCTGCCCTTCGAGGTCATGTGCGACGCCAGTGATACTGCAGTTGGTGCTGTCCTCGGCCAAAGACGGAATAAGGTATTCCACACTATATACTATGCAAGTAAGACTCTAGATGAAGCACAGTTAAATTATGCCACCACTGAAAAAAGAGTTACTTGCAGTAGTGTTCGCACTTGATAAATTTCATTCATACCTTGTTTTGTCTAAAGTTATTGTTTACACAGACCAATCAGTATTGAAGTATTTACTTGCTAAAAAGGATGCAAAACCATGCCTACTTAGGTGGATTTTACTGTTGCAATAATTTGATTTAGAAATCAAAGATAAAAAAGATGTTGAAAATGTGGTAGCAGATCACTTATCTAGATTAGAAATGATCAGTGATGATTGTGTGAATGATGCTATTAATGATTGGTTCCCTGATGAGCAACTGTTTGAGGTGAAAAATTTTCCATGGTATGCTAATTTTGCAAATTTCTTTGTTACAGCTCAACCCCCCCAAATTTAACATTTCACCAAAGAAAGAAATTCTTTTCGGACGTGAAATATTATTTTTGGGAGGAACCTTTCTTGTTCAAAATTTGTGCAGATTCTATGATAAGAAGGTGTGTTGCAGAGGAGGAGTTCGATCAAATTCTCAGTCACTGTCATGACCGTGAGGTAGGTGGTCATTTTGGACCAACGAGGACGGCATCAAAGGTACTTGAATGTGGCTTTTATTGGCCAACCTTTTTTAAAGATGCTCGCTCTTATGTGCTAGCATGTGATAAATGCCAACGGACAGGTAACATCTCTAACCGTCATGAAATTCCCTTGAATAATATCATTGAGTGTGAGGTTTTTGATGTGTGGGGGATAGACTTCATGGGACCATTTCCCAGTTCATTCACGAAAAAGTATATTTTGGTGGCGGTAGATTATGTGTCTAAGTGGGTAGAGGCAGAAGCATATGCCACTAATGATGCTCAGGTGGTCTTAAAATTTTTGAAGAAAAATATTTTTAACAGATTTGGAACACCGCGAGCAATCATTAGTGATGGTGGCACCCATTTTTACAATAAATTATTTGAAAGACTCTTGAGCAAATATGGTATCACACACAAGATCTCTACCCCATACCACCCCCAAACGAGTGGTCAAGTGGAAGTGTCGAATCGAGAGATAAAGCGAATTTTGGAGAAGGTTGTAGGTGTCCGTAGGAAAGATTGGTCGGTGAGGTTAGATGATGCTCTTTGGGCATATAGGACTGCTTTCAAAACACCTATAGGCACAACACCGTACAGGTTATTGTTTGGTAAAGCATGTCACTTACCTGTAGAGTTAGAGCATCGGGCATATTGGGCAACAAAAGCACTAAACTTTTACTTTACTGATGCAGGTGAACGACGTTTGCTTGAACTAGATCAGTTGGAGGAATTCCGAAATCTGGCATATGATCTCGCACTGTCCTACAAAGAAAAGACAAAGAGGGCTCATGACATGCGAATCATCGAAAGGGAATTACATGAAGGTGAAAATGTCCTGCTCTATAACTCCCAATTGAGACTGTTTCCAGGAAAACTGAAGTCACGATGGTCTGGTCCATTCGTAATTTCGAAAGTATACCCATCGGGAGCTATAGAATTGAAAGATGGAAAGGATGGGACATTCACGGTCAATGCTCAGCGACTGAAGCATTACATGGGTGGCATAATTCAGCCACAACTTGGAATCACCCGGTTCCAAGACAATTCAAACTGAGACCGGCCGACAATCTAGCCCTCGACTGTAAATTGAGAACTACCTTTCTTTCCCTTCTCTTGCATTTAATTTGATTTTTCTTTCTTGTCAGTATTTTTTTATTTTCTTTTACTATGTTTTGTTTTATTTCAAAAAAGAAAAAAAAAATTTGATGAAAAGCCGTGAAGCTTCCGCCCGAGCGGACACTTACGTCCGCTCGGGCGCGCCCTTTTTTAATTAAAATGCCGTGAAGCTTCCGCCCGGGCGGAAAAGTACATCCGCCTGGGCGCGCCCCTTTTTCAAAATTCCAAAAAAAAAAATTCGAAGACTTTCCGCCCGAGCGGAAACTTATGTCCTCTACATTTTTCGGCCCTTCTCTCTAAATTTTGCTCAAATCTCTTGCCTTATACCAATTTCAGGTAGAAATCGTGGTTCTCCATCATCACCACGCATCAAGAAGCAATTTTCCGGCCACCTCTACATACTCCGGCCATCGTTGCGTCATTCCGGCCGCCGTCACCAATTTTTGGCAAGCATTCTCTCGGCGACACACCCTCCTACTCCGAACTTATTGTTCTTCAGAAGTCCTCAACAACGATGGCACCTAAAAAACCTCGGGTAAGTCACGGTGCTTCTTCTTCGTCATCTCATTATTCATAATTATTTGTGAATCCTGCGGCTAGGGAATGATATGAGCATGCAAAAATACATAGAGCTCCTCTTCGCGAACGAGGTTTCCAGTTTGAGCAATATCTAGATATTATCAATCAAATTGAGAATAGAAGTTGGGGTAAATTTTGCCGTCAACCGCAAGCCGCGGTGGTACCCGTGGTGAGAGAATTCTATGCCAATGCAGCGGAGAGGAACGATGGTAAGGCATTTGTGCGAGGGAAGCTGTTCGATTTTAGTTCCGCGGAGCTTAATAGGGTGCTTGAGACACCGGGGGTAGACGACTCAGTTTATGTGGCATGGGCGGCAGAACCGAATTTAGACCTGACGATGCAGCGAATATGTTATTCGGGGTCTCCGTGGAAGACACCTGGCTCACACACCTGTTTTGCCGAGAAATATCTGCTTGTCCCAGCTTCGTTGTGGTATGAATTTCTGGCCACACGTTTGATGCCAGTCGGGCACACGAGCGAAGTCCAGAGGGAGCGAGGGCTACTGCTTTATGCATTGATCACTTAGTTGCCACTCAATGTGGGAAGGATAATCCATTCGCAGATCCAGCTGAGCATTCATAACCCGAATGTCGCTTTGTTCTTCCCCCACATTATCACAGAGCTATGTGCAGGCGCTGGGGTCATTTTTCAGGATGACGATGAGTGGTTGCCACCGACTAAGGCCCTCGATGACGCTAGCTAGATCCAGAAAATAGCAGTGCGGCGGAAGGCTTTACCGCAGTTTTGCCCCATCTGGGACGGCTACACTTTTGATCCCGTGCCACAGCAGCCCCCACCGCTGGCCCCGTGACCGCTACGTCGCCTCCTTCAGGACCGGATGGACGAATTTGCTGCCTTTGAAGACCATTAGTTACAGTGGCAGGCTGTGAGTCAGACGTATCAGACGGCTACTGATGCCATGCTTCGCCTATCTCTGAGCCACAGTGGTGTCGACCCAGCCCTTCTCCCACCACCCATGCCAGCTTTCCCGCCGCCGTTCCATTTTCATTACGCCGATGAACCAGAGCCGGATGCTGGCGTGGTTCCCCCAGAGGAGCACGATGAGGAGGATCTGTGAGAGGGGAGTCATTTTTATCACTTCTTTTCTTTATCGCATTTCATTCCGTTCAGTTTATTTATTTTCGTTTATTGTTATTTCTGCTGCATGTTTAGGTCATATTCCATCCATTTTGTTGTGCCTATCTGTCTCTTTTTCTATCGTCTGTTGCATTGGGAACAATGCTCGACTTTAGTATTGAGGGGGGTGGATGGGTGTTGTGTCGTCTTTGTCGTGTTGGTGCCTTGTTCGTATTGGTTGTTGGCATCTAGTTTTAGTTGTTTTGCATATGTTTGTGTGTCAGCCGACAGTGTTTGGAGTAGTACATTGTTAGCCAAGGATGATTAGGAAGTGATGAGACATGCCCTGTCTGTCGTGTATCCGCACACCTTTAGCACATACTATGGTAAAGACATACAGTTTTATTTAAAACATTGAACTCTCTTTGCACAAATGTTAGAACTAGAAGCATGGATGATAAGATGGTGAAAATTGAAAAACTAAAGTGGGGAACGAAGATGTTTGAAGGTGTAAATTGAACTTGGCGACATTTCCTTGAATCGAGGTATCTATCAGCATCGAAAAAAAAAAGAAGAAAAGAGAAAAAGATGGAGATGTAAGGTGTGGGAGAGCCGAATAAAGGAATGAAATAATATTCCTGGAAAAATATGGAGATGTAAGGTGTTGAGGAACCGAATAAGGGAATGAAATCCTATCCCCGGCTAAAGATGCAAAACACATGGATTTGAATCTGAAATGAAAAGTTCTAATATAGTCCTGTCATTACTGTATTCTTATTCAAAAAAAGGGAAAAAAAAAAGTTGCTGATGGATACTGAGTGCAAAGGAATAAAAGAGAGTGATATTTACGCTAAAAGGCTGATTTAAATATCTGATAATAGTTGAGAATGGATCCCTCTATCATTTGTGATGCTAGGACTAATAACACACACACGTTCAGGCTTTATTTGAAACAATGTCTAGACCAAGGGAAGTGCGAAGAATTGTGCTTTTTTGTTGATTGACAAGGGAATATGTTGAGTTTCGCTGAAGCTAGTTGATGACTATGAGTTCACTGTCGGGTTACTTTGTGTCACGTTCTATTTCTGTCTTGTCACCTGTTTTGCTCGAGGGCGAGCAAAAGGTTAGTATTGGGGGGTTGATAGAGGTGGATTTTACGTGTTTTTGCGTATCGTGTTTTTTTCGCATTGTGTTGAATTTATCATTTAGATTCCCTGCATTTCGTGTTATTTTAGCATTATTTATGTTTCTGGTTAAGAATGAGTTTAGTTTGTGAAAATGCAGGTGAGTTGAGAATAAAAAGAAAAATTTAAGGAAAAATTCGAAGACCATCCGCCCGGGCGCACATTGCCATCCGCTCGGGCGCTCCAAGATGTGATTAAATTCCAGATTTCCGAACGTTACCCGCCCGGGCGCAAATTCATGTCCGCCTGGGCGCGCCAACGTCTGAGAAAAAATAATTGTTGCGAAACATATCCGCACGGGCGCGCCAAAGAAGAAAGGAAAAATTAATCTCCGAAGACCATCCGCCCGGGCTGAAACTCTTGTCCGCCCCGGGCGCGATTGTATTTTTGGATATTATGCTGCGCGATTCCATTCCTTATTTTCGAAAGGGGATGATATGGTAGGAGATTCTTGACGTTTTGGAGGTTATTGAGACATTATTCAGACTCCATTATTCAGCCACCACAAGCCTTGGAGAGGAATTCACGCTCGGATTGAAGATTTGAAGATTTCCGGGCATCGCTCTTCGTGTTTTTCGTCACTTCTAGTATTTCTTATTTAGTTTTTAGCATTTGAACTTAGATTTGTTGATTTCAGTCATGAATTTTAGTAGCTAAACTTTAATATTTGTTGGGATTTAAGGGGAGCCTACCCCAAACTTTGATTTAAATTAATTTATATTCGATTGTTGCGTAATTCTTGCTTATACTATTGTTTTTCTTCGTGTTGTTAGAGCGTAGCTAACTTTAACAACGTTTTTATGTTGCGAGTGATTCGAGAGAATAACTTGTGATAGGAACGAGTAGTGTAATCCGTGGATCTACAATTTACATAAATATATGAAATTAGATACGCGCCGATAGTCATAGTCCTTGGGGTCGAAAACTAGGGGATTTCATAAATCGAAATGCGATTCACTCTTGATAAATAATTAAAGACATTTAATTACTTCATTGAGTCGAATTAGTTTGGCATAGCTCGAGAGAGTGTGTTCAATTGAATAGGAAATCCTGTGGGAAGCATTTAATCACTTTCGAGAGAATTAATTAATTAACGAGGGGTAGGTGAACCGAAATTCCCAACAAATCCATTTATTATTGAATTTTATTCAAACATTTTGGATACTATCTCTGATTATTAATTTAGCTTTGAATCCGTTATTATCTGTTTAATTATTTAAGAAAAGTAGTGTTAAAAGAATAAAATCAATTTTCGTTGCTAAATGTTCAATAACTGAAAATAATAATTGTTAAATACAGTCTCCAGTGGAACGATACTCGTACTCACGTACACTATACTATTACTTGACATCGTGCACTTGCGATTAATTTTGAGCATACAAAATCATATTTTTATTGAGGATTCCATATTGCAAGTTTTGCTCGATCAGTTGGTTTTCAACAAAAATACAAACGTTTTAGCAACCCGGCTAATAAATTTACAAAATTATTTAATCAAAATTATTTTAATATTTTTAATTAAACACTAATGTGATAAATGGGCCTAATTAACATGGTTAATGGGCCTCCAAGCTAGCAATTAGAGTTTGATTATGATTTTAATAATTAAAGTGATCTTGACATGCACTCCTCGTCGTTGTTCTTCGATTCGTCAACGTAAAATCGTGCGTTAATAACGCAAAGGCACACCATATTCTTCCTTTACTCATCATCACACCACATTATATATTTATGATGGAAATTGCATAAAAAACAAGAGCACCTTGACATATTTTGGAACATGCATCTAGGGTGATTTTTAAAGCATGGGTTTTTATCTAAAAATCATGAATTTCATATACCTAAGGGCTGCCATGATTAGGAATTGAAATGGTATGGGTTTACACAAGTTTCGGGTCCTACACACACACAAAAAACACTGCAAACTTGAATAGAACAAGCTGGAAAACAATCAGATGTCATCGTGTTTGAAGTGCACGGGTTAAGGGCTTGGTTGCTTGGCCGAAGTTCGGCTGGGCCAGGCCTGGGCTAGGTTCATGTGGGGGGTCAAGGGAAGAGTCCTAGCCAAGCTAGGAATCGGGAGCAGGGGCTTGGGAGGACTCCTAGGAAGCTAGGACTCCCACCTGAGAAGCACAAGGGAATAGCGCAGGGTAGAAGCTGGTGCAGGGATGAGATGGCTCAGCCTAGGGGCTTTGGGTTGGGCTAGGTCGAGTCCTTAGGATCTTGGGAGGGTGCCTGAGGGGCTGGTTCAAGGGTTGGCTCATTGGTGGGGTGGCTAGTAACATAAACGAATAGTGCATGTCAAGGGAGATTATCGGCCAAGCATGTGTCTGGTGCAGTGCTTCGTGCGCAAGTTCAAGGGGCTGGGCTGGGTATGGGCGTGGTCCATGGAAGGTTAGGATCATGAATGGTCAAGTGTTTAAGGGCTGGAAGGGTCCTAGACTAGGTGGGAGTCCTATTGTTCAAGGGAACCTCACGCACACACACATGTAGTACATGGTCTCAGTTCAAGGTGAGTTTGAGCGAGCCAGGTCTAGGTCCAGGGGCTTGGTCAGTAAGGTTCCTAGATGGGTTGGCTCGGGTTTGGCTCAAGGTGGCTCGGGCGTGGCTCGAGTATTTTGGGAGATGGCTCGATGTGTTCGTGTAGGTGTCAAAACCGAAAATTAAAGAACTAAAATTAGAACCATGGGTTAATGGGTATGGTTCATGGCTCAAAAGGGTCGAATAAATAATAAAAATGTTATGTTAAAATTTGGGAAGAAAATAACGAGTTTCAGGGATTTAATCACCGCACGAAATATTAATTAAAGAATTAATTGAAACGCCTAGTTTTATGCGGACTAAAATTATGAAAAATTATATTTAAGCTCAAATAATTATAAAAAGTCTAATTTTGTAATTTGAGAATTTTATACTAAGGTTTGGTTTAATTCGGGATTAAAACGTATTAATACGTACATTTAAAGATTAATTTAAAGGTCCTTGATTAAGGCTAAATAAAAATATGAAAAAATTCATGTAAGATTAAATAATTATTTGGGACATATTAAAGTCATTGAAATTAAGAAAATGTCAAAAACATGAAATTTTACGTCCAGGGGTAAAACGGAAATTTTACAACCCAAAATTAGTAAACGTCATGGCAGTGTCCTGAATGTTGTTTTATATACTAATATGATTATTTTAAATGTTTATGATTCTTATGGTGTTAATATGTTTATTTATGTTTATGGAATTGTGATGATTTAATATGTCAAAATGTTGATTTAATATGTCAAAACATTTATTTTAAATGTTTATGGATTTTTATGACGAAACGAAAACGTTAAAAGATATGTTGAATACTTGGTTTTAAAGAAAAACGTTATATGAATGTTTAAATTTTATAAAGTGATGAGAATATGAACGTTGAAGGAAGTGGAGTAATTGTGACTAATACGATGATATGTTGGAAATATCGTGAGGGTTATGGTCTCAGTGGCAGCCCGGCAATCGTGTTTCCTTAGATACGAATATGTATATGATGATATGTTAATATGTAAGGCAAATGTTCAGTTGACGGGTGAGAGTGTTGCTGATGTCCCCGCCGCCCAGTACTATGGTTACATGTAGATGGATCCATCTCCCAACACGTAGACGTAGATGAACACGAGAGTCACAATTAACAATCTGAATTCAAAGAAAGGAAAAAGGTAATACGTATGAAGGATCGAGTGTGCTAGTGCCTTCGAAGGCATTTCGAACACTATATTCTCCAATGAGCTGCAATAGCTCGTGTTCTAAGAATCTTAACACCGATGAATTAAATCGAGTTTGTTAAAAACCAAGCGAAAGGAACTCGAAGTAATCCTTCGTGAAGAAAACTGTTATAATAGAAAACATTTTATCTTAAGTAAATTGAATAACCGAAAAATGGTATATTAGTTTTTCCATTTTTCTGTTCAGTTATGGTGACAACTGAACTAACGAATACTCCAATTGACCCAAAAGACTGAAAACAACAGTTAATCAGTTAAATGCCCAAGATATGTTTATGGATGTTCGGAGACTTCAACTGCTCCTACGTCACCCCTTCTACTGCCTCGGGTAGGAACCACTAGAAGAATTTTATTTATACAACTCTTTGTACAAACCCACTCAGCTAGAATATACACTACTGCCTAAACTGAACTCCTAGCTACGACTGAAGGCAGCACCTTCCCGCCAACACTTATTTAACGTCTATGTGTCAAAAACTACATACATAAATTTAACGTCTTTGTGCAAGACTGTGTATGAGTGGTTGAGATAATTTGTGTGTGAGAAATGAATAAGGATGTCTTCAAACACTGAGGGAAAAAGGCTTCTAAACTAAGCAGATAACATGTTAAAGTGTCCCTCTGGACTGAATGCTTCTGAAAGCAGATGTGCAATGTACGTGCCCTTTCTTTTCTCTCTTGAAGAAGCTTTTGTTTTGTATCTCGTTGTATTTCTTCGGCTTCTTCTTGTTGTATGTGTGTGTCTACTGTATATTGAGTCTTCACTGATCTTTTCTTTATATAGGCAAGAAAACTGAACATACAATGAAACTCATTTATTGTATTCGCTGTATTTTGAATCTGATTTGAGGATTTGCAAAAAAAAAAAACTACGAGTAATAGTGTGAGCTGTTGTGGGTTAAAAGCATTCAATATAACGGTAACAAAATAAAAAACCCATAAAATCCTGACCAAAAGCTCGGTTAGTTTTCAACGGTAAAAATTCCAACGGGTGAAAATCTTTCCGAAGATCTTGCTACATGATTTCATCCAACAATTAATTCCAGATTTAACCTCCTCGTTGACTAACCCACTAAACCAACAAAAATCATGAAAACTGAATTTCTAGAAAAATCGTGTTTTTCACCGAATTTCCTTTGTTGAAATACTCATCTCCTCTTGACTTAGCAATATTCACAATAATATGTATATGCATGTCCTCCTAATTATGCTTAATAACATGATGTAACAGAATTAGAAATATGAATACAAGTATGAGATATGTTTACAAGTGTAGTGTTTTCACTGATGTTGGCAACATCTTCCGACAACACGTTCAATTCCTAAAAGAAATTATGATTTTCCTACACACCTAGAGGCTTGTTAATTTTCTGAATATAGATGTGGTAGCTCCCACATTAGAGTAACAGTCTTCTTACTGAATCCTCCAAGTAGCTTTTCCATTTTCTTCTATTTAATCTTTTAATTCAGAAGAGACAACTCCCACACTAAAAGCATTAGACTCTTTTAGGTAGCTTTTTCCATCTTTTATATTCTGACATAAAACATATCATAATTTGTTTTTATTTTCACAGTCTTTCCCAAGTAACTATTCATAACATATGATTATGAAGTTCAAGAACATTCGTTAATTACTTTGTGACCTAATCAGAGTGTAAAATGTCCAAGTGTGTTGGTAGCAGTAGGGAATTATCAGTGCATCAGAAGATTTATTTAGCACAGTGGAAGACATATCATATAAAAATATGCATGCAAATGCAGAATGTCTAAGTCTTAAAAATACACATGCATATTGTGTATTGTTCGAAATGTTGTCACATCTGAGACAACATCCATGGAAGATCAGATTTCACACGTGCTGAGATATTTCTTAAGGTTGGAGAATCTCTCAAAGTTTAATGCTTTAGCGAATATGTCTGCCAGTTGGTTATTTGTACCAACAAATTTCATGTGGATCAAACCTTTTTCTACTAGATCTCGAACAAAATTATGTCGGATGTCAATGTGTTTTGTTCGAGAGTTTTGTACTTCCACTAGAACTGTCACGGTACACAAGTAATGTTTCACTCTTAAGCCCATAGTCATGTACCATTTGATCATCCATAAAAGTTGGGAACAACAACTTCCAGCTGCCACAAATTCAGATGCAGCGGTTGAAAGTGATACATAGTAATGTTTCCGACTATACTAAGAGACCAAGTAATTTCCAAGGTAGAAACATCCTCCATTTGTGCTCTTTCTATCATCTTAGTCTTCAGCCCAATTGGCATCTGAAAAGCCTACTAGGTTGTTGTTGGTTTCTTGTATATACCATAATCCTAAGTCAATGGTTCCGGCTATGTAACGGAGGATACGCTTCACAACTTTTAGATGTGAAATTTAGGATTTGATTGGTAACGAGCACACAAACAGACGCTAAACATTATGTCAGGTCGACTACAGTCAAATACAAGAGACTTCTTATGATACTGCAGTATAAGGTGTTTTCAACATTTCCGACAACATCATCCTTGCATAATTTTTCACTCGAGCTTATAGATGTTCTGATGTGTTTAGTATTTTTATTTGCAAATTTCTTAATCAGATTCTTGGCATATTTACTTTGGCACTGAAAAATGCCATCATGTATTTGTTTAATTTGAAAACGAAGAAAAAAACTTAACTCACCCACCATGCTCTTTTCAAATGAGATGACATACACTTAACAAAATTATTAGCATGTTTTTGAGAAGATACACCAAAAATGATGTTTTCAACATAAACTTGACAGATAAGAATTTTACCTTTAGACTTTTGAATAAAAAGAGTTTTGTCTACTTCACCTCTTTTGAAGCCAATTTCAAGTAAAATTTTCAGTCAATCTGTCGTAACATGCACGTGGTACTTGCTTCAATCCATAGACAGCCTTTTTAAACTTGTAGACATGATCGGAGTGATGTGGATCTTCGAACCGTTTAGGCTGTCTAACATATTCTTCCTCACATAGAATTCCTTTTAAAAACGTACTTTTGACATCAATTTGATAGAGTTTGATCCTCATATAGCATAAATAATGGATAGCAATAGTTGGACTGACTCAATACGGGCTACAGGAGCAAAGGTCTCATCAAAGTCAACCCCCTCTACCTGCGTGTACCCCTGAGTAACCAACCTAGCTTTGTTCCAAATGATGTTTCCTGACTCATCAGTTTTATTTTTTTAAAGATCCATTTTGTAACAATTACATTACCATTATCAGGAGGTGAAACTATATACACACATCATTTTGAACAAATTTCTCAAGCTCGTCAAGCATCGCATTTGTCCAAAACTCATCATTTAAATGCAACATTCTTGGGTTCAAATTGAAAAACAAAACAGGAATGTCTAACCTGGGAATACATGGATATCATGCACAGTAACCCGACCATCTTGGGGTAATCCACTTTTCTTTCTTCCGGGTTTGAACATCTCCATGCACATTTCCAATAATTTGAGATGATAAATGATTTTTCTGGATTTGTTTGGAATATTTATTACATCTTTGATTTTGTCGTCATCACTCTCCTGTTCATCCTCGGGTTCAATCAGTTGAGGGTCACATGTTGTGCTTGGTGTTACAACATCTAGAGCAACACCTGGATTTTCCAGTGAGATGAAAATTTCTAGCAAGTCATCCATATCATCCTCTATAGTTTTTTTTTCAAATCTGCATGATCACTAAATAGAACATTAATAGACTCCATAATAGTCCTAGTTCTAAGATCAAATATCCGATATGCACGACTATTGATGGCATATCCAAGGAATTAACATTTATCACTTTTCAAGTCAAATTTTGCAAGGTGGTCTCTATCATTCAAAACATAACACACACAATCGAAAACATGAAAATAATTAAGATTTGATTTCTTTCCCATGATTATCTCATATGATGTCACTGTTGAACCACTTCTTAAATACAGAGGGTTTGTTATGTGAATATCTCATATGCAGTGTTTAAGACCTCAGCCCAAAAACGTTTTGAAATTTTCTTCGAGCTCAACATCACCCTTGCCATTCTTGACGTGTTCTATTCTTGCGTTTATCTATCTCATTTTGTTGTGGAGTTTTTGGAGCAGAGAATTCATGTGATATTCCTCTCCTATCACAAAGAGATGATAATAGGAATTTTTCAAATTCATCGCCATGATCACTCCTAATTCTCCCTACCTTCAAATTATGAAGATTTATAATTCTTGTGAGTAAATGTTTGAATACATCAAATGTGTCTGACTTTTCTCTAAAACTTACCCATGAAAATTGTGAGAAACCATCGACACACACAAAAGAACATTTCTTACCTCCTAAGCTTTCAACTTCCATATGACCCATAAGGTCCATGTGTAACAATTTAAGATAAACTGTTGTCCCGAAATATGACATCACAGAATGTGACACGCATGTTTTCTCACATATTCGGTAATCTTCACACACATATGGTGTAATGCCCGAGATTTATATCCTATTAATCTGCGATTATTGATTTTGAATTGATGTGATTATGAAAGGACCACCCGAGACCCGACTGGATTTACCATGAGAATATTTGATGTGCGAGGACAGAAGGTCTCGCGCATATGCAAGACACGACCTGCGTAATGCGTGAGATGGGAGAGAACCTCGCGCATATGCGCGAGCTGGTGCACTTGACAATGCCGAGTCCAGAGAATGTCGCGCACGTGCGCAGAGATGGTACGCGCATATGCGCGAGCTGCTGTGATGTTTAAGCGCCGAGGAGGGTCGCGCATATGCGTGAGACGTGCATCAAGAATATGAAGCCACTTGGTCTCCACCATGCATGATATATATTTAGTACATTCATTTCCTTCGAGTTCAGCATCGAGAAGTGTGGGGACCCGGACGCTGATCTTTCTTATTAATCATCTTTGGGATTTAATTATCAGTTCTGATAAACAGGGTCTAAAAAAATTTTTTTTTTTTAAATGCATCGGCGGAAGGTAATGGAATCTAAATAATATACATCTCTGTATAAAACTACATTTCAGTATAAAAATACAATATTGTCCAAACTAGGTCTAAGATTCAGTTACTAAATTCAAGTAAGAAAACCAATTCTACAATAAATCCGGAATCACCACGCTAACTCGTCTTCTCTCATCAGCTTCTTGACCCCGATCCAGCCCCACCTGTTGTCATGCACACATACAAAACAAGACAACAGCCGGATAACTCCGGTGAGAATAAATCCCAGTATAAAACATGGTAAACATGCATATACACAAAGTAAGTCATGAATTATTCTATCATGAATTAAAACTAAAGGCAATAGGTTTCATATTCTATGAAATCAAATCAAATAAGCATGCAACTCGAATCTGATAAACATGCAACTCCAATCAAATCGTAAAAACATGCTATCATGACTAAAAGCAATAAATGTGGGTTTCATAGTCTATGAAACCACATCTATAAACACATGCAGTTCTAGTCAAATCATGTCTAGACTCGACTCAACTATAACTCTAGGGATCCCGGTGTGAATAAGACGTCAATGGCTGTCACCTACCCTCCCACTCGGGGTGACTGTACGTCTTATTCCTAGACTTCGGTCTGAGCTGTATCGAATAATCTACAATAGGACAATGTCTGCTTCTATGTAACGATACACCGAACGTCTAGAAGTCTGACTGTTTCTGTCAAACTTTCCTATTTCAAATGCAATGAATAACAATCTGTAAACAAAGCGTAATCATATCATAAAATAAACAACAATAATTCTAGTATGTGATTTTATTGGGAAACCCAAATAGGATCTTATTTGAGTTATGTCTTCCCAAATATCACATGAATTATACCTTTGTCGTCCCGGTCTGACGAAGACGATGACCTGTATTCAAATCTGTCCATCTCGAATCTGAAATGACAATATCGAATACACTGTATCAGTGAATAACTCAATATACAATCTGTTCTGATCAATACTCAACTCAGTACATAATCTGATCAAAATCAACAATATAACCATAAATCTCAATCAATATCATATCTGATCAATCTAAATCAATACCGATGTTTCGACGGCAAAACGACACTGTGTCAATAGCCCCGTCAGTCTAAACATCACAGATGTAGTATCAGACTTCGTAATCAATAACAATACCAGTCATAATCTCAATAACAATACAATTCTGATATGAAAACTCAGTCAAATCGACTCCAAAAATCATAACAAAAACATAAACAATCTGTTCTTCAGTTTGACTTCAATTATATAATATCTACGGTAGCAGAAACATCATATCCGAATCATATTCAATTCTAGCAATATCATAAATTCAAATCTTGTCTAAACGTAACAAAACTTACGTCCAGTTGTAGCTGTCGTTTCTAGAAACACGGTACCGAAGTCAGATTCAAAATCTAACGGACGGATTTCTTGTACTTAATTTCCAAAACTCAAGAACGAAGCCTTTCCCAATCAAATCAAATCTAAAATATCATAACAATTTCATATGGTATATGTTCTTCGATCTCATTTTGATTATACGATGACTAAATTCTCAAGAACACATACTATAAATCATATCTAATTCTTTCAATATCATATTTTAAAATTGTATCAAAACATAAGAAAACTCACGTCCTTGTGAAGTCTTTGTCGAGAGAATCACAGTACTAAGCTCGGATCGAAAATCGGACAGGCGGATCTTGTACAAATCACAAATCTACAAAATAAAAGCTTTGAGGATTTTCTGAAGCTTCCTTGATTCTTCTTGTAATGACCGAAATTAATCATTATAATCAGACGTTGATTATTGACATGATTGAGGTTATAAGAACTCAAATGACGAGGCCGGGCGTCGTGGCATGGTTAGCCAAGAATTTGGACAGAACCTTCGGCGCTCGAGCGGTAGAAAAGGACCGCCCGAGCGCCGATGCATCGCAAATTGATCTTTGGACAGAACGTGTGGCGCCCGAGCGGTAGAAATTGACCGCTCGAGCGCCAGGGAATTGTAAGATAAGTAACCGGGCAGAAGGTTCGGCGCCCGGGCGGTAATTCTTGACCGCCCGAGCGCCACCTGGAAATCATGAAGTGCACCACTTGCTTTCATGCATGTCATGGATGTATATATATATATATATATACACATGCAAATCCTTCAGAATATTCAGAAGGAAATGGTCTCACAATGTCTATGCCACATTGATCGAAAGGGCAGGGGGAGACAACTGACCTCATAAGTTTGGATGGTTGCCATTGTAAATTAGCATGCTTTTGACAATTATAACAGGACCTTACCATCATTAGCGCATCTTTTTTCATGGTTGGCCAAAAGAAGCCTGCCATCAAAGCCTTCCGAGCCAAAGCTATACTCCCTAGGTGATTACAACAACACCCTTCGTGGATTTCTCAAAGGACATAATCAGCTTCTTCTGGACCCAAACACTTCAAGAGAGGTCTACAAAAAGATCTCTTATAGTATTCCATCCAGGAGCGAGAAGCGGAGTGCCCTCCTGTTGGAAACTAAATTCTGGAGTTTGACAAAATATGAACCAACTGAAAATACGAACCAACTGATCAGCAACTAAATCTACGCGCAAAGTACATTCAACAACTGAACTTGATAACTGAAATCAGCTGACTGATCAGATGGAAACTGATTAGTTGATATATTCAACTGAACATGTCTCGGGAAAATCAATCGTCAAGAGACATAAAAGATTGCAACGTCGAACTTCAATCAATATATCTTAGAACAATGCATTTCGACGAAAGCAATTAAGACGCTGAATCACAATAAATGAAGCAAACAATGTCCAAGGAATAATCAAGTAGAGATCAACGGATACAAAGATTCAAATTCATTTCAATTTACCGTTGGAGAAAAGAAGCCTATAAATATGACAGAAGAACAGCTGAAGAAACAAGTACGAACAACTCGATTAACAAGCTTACTGTCACTCTGTCAAAATATTAGCTCACTCTTGCTTGATTTATTCGTAGCAGTCAAGGCTACAATTTGAGCTCACTATCAAGTTGTACATCGTTGAAATTTGATAGTGCTAAGATCAGTTACGCACTGAGAACATTCTGTAAAACTAAGAGTTTCAGTTTTGGCAGTGTTAAGTCCAAACTGAAGTGGGTCAGTACAATTATTGTATTTGATAAAAGTTTTTTAGTGGATATCCTATCCTTGAGATAGAAGGGGTGACGTAGGAGTAATTGAAATCTCCGAACATCCAGAAACAACCCTTGCGTATTTTTATTTTTGTATTCTATCTTTCAGTCAGTTACTTTCCGTAACTGATTCAGTTTAACTGATTGACATTGACCAACAAGATTCCGAGAATCAGTTTGTCACCAAACTGAACTCAAAATTTGAAAAGATTAGTTTTAAATTGTGAGTGTTTATTCAACCCCCCCTTCTAAACACTCTTGATACGTTAATCGGTCCTATCAAGTGGTATCAGAGCGGGTGAATCTTGTTCTTGAATACTTCTGATCTATAAACTTGCAAGCATGACTTCATTCAACAAAATTCCTATGTTCTCCAGAGAAGAATTTGATGATTGGAAAATCATAATGCAGGCTCATTTAGCTGCACAAGATGATGAAATGTGGTATGTCATAACTGATGTACCCATGAAAATTCTAAAAGCAAATACACCAGTTGCCATAACAGAAGGGGCACCACAAAGAATAGAAAAGCCTGGAGATGAATGGACAACTGAAGACAAAAGAAAAGCAAATCTTGACAATGTGGCTAAGGACATTCTGTACAAAACGCTGGACAAAGTGACTTTCAGCAAAATAAAGATGTGTAAAACAGCCAAAGAAATTTGGGAAAAGCTGATCCAGCTGCGGAAGGAAATGATCAAACCAAAGAAAATAATCTCTCTGTTGCTGTTCAAAAGTTTGATAACATCAAAATGAAAGCAGGAGAATCAATGCACGAGTATGATGAAAGAGTGAGCATCATCATCAATGAGTTAAATGCACTTGGAAAAGTGTATACCAATAAAGAAATTGCACTAAAAGTAATGAGAGGTCTTCCCAAGGAATGGTATGTCAAGACCATGGCAATGAGGGAGTCCAAAGATCTAAATCAGATTGAACTTCATGACTTGTTTGTTGATTTAAAGGCTTATGAGTTCGAGCTGCAGACCAGAGAAGGAGAAACATCTACCCCTGTAGCCACAACTGCTCTAGCTGCTGTCAGAACTGAACCAATCAGTTCAGTCTAAAAATCTGCTGATCAGTTGAGCAATGATGCTATGTCATTGTTCATCAAAAAATTTGGAAGGTTCATGAGAAAGAATCAAGAGAACTTCCATAAGCCATACCAAAGGAACAATTCCAAAGATGAACCAAATGCCTGCTATAACTGTAGCAAATCGGGTCACTTTATTGCCAAGAAGGACAGTCAAGGCTTAACTGATAGAAGAAAGAAATCATATGATCACAAAAGAAGACCCAAGGAAGATAAGAAGGTCTTCAGAATGAAACACGAAGTACTGTTAGCTGAAGAAAACAAATCCAAATGGGCAGAAACTGACAGTGACGAGTCAGAACCAGAAAGCTCATGCAGCTCCAGTGATGATGAGGAAGTCAAGTGTTTGATGGCTAATGATGCAGAAGAAGAGTCATCAAGCCAACAGGTATTTGATTTCAGTTCAACTGATTTTACACGAGAAGAACTTATTCTAACACGACATGGTAAACGAGTATCAAAAGCTTGCATCATCATTTGAAAAAATCAAAGAAAAGCAAACTGATCCCACAGACAATAAAACCAAAACTGATGAATCAGTTCATGGGTTGAGTCTAAAAAGGGAGATTTCTGAGTTAAAAGCAGAGAGAAATAAAAATCAGTTACTAATCCAGAAGTTGATGCTTGAAAACTCAAAACAGACCGAGCTCATTCAGTCTTGGAACAAGTCATCAACTGCACTAAGTGAGATGCAAAATTCAAAAAAATCAGTTTCTGATAAAACTGGTTTAGGAATACTCAAGGAGAAGTGTATCCAAATGATTCTCAACAAAAAGCCAAAAATGGACAAAGGAAAATACATTAACTTTGTCAAAGCAACAGTGGTACAAGAACAAATTGTACCCAGTAAACTGGTTGAGCAAACTACTAAGAATATGAGTAAGGCTATAAGATATGGGATTGGTTATAGCCAAAAATTTTCAACTGACTCACAAAGTCAGTCATCAAAAAGGTTTCACAAGAACTATTCGAATAGCTATTTCAATTACTATAACTGCAAGCCAGTTCAGAAGAGATATAGACTGAACAATGAGTTGAATAAAACTAAACCACATACTGTATCATCTGTACACTACACGAGCACACAAAAGCCGAGAAAAACCATTTGGAATATAGCTACTGGAAAGTATGTAATACTAATCCAAGTATGGGTTCCTAAGGGACTAATCAGTTCAGGACCCAAATAGATATGGGTACCAAGTTATATTATGTGTGTGATTGCAGGTAACAAGTACAAACAAGAAATCAATATGGTATTTGGACAGTGGATGTTCGCGACATATGACAGGAGATGTGACCGACGATTTCGGTTGGGAATAATCCTAGCAAGCGGACTAGGTCAAGTTATAGTAAATGGACGAACAGTCCAAGTATCGATCCCACAGAGACTATTATTTAAGTACCAAGAATTTATTATTTGATTTAATCTAGGCAACGATAAAAAGTGATTTGATGATTATTTAAATTAATTAAATTGAACTAATTTATGATAAGTAGATGACTAGAATCAGATTAACAGAAACGCTTGGAATTCGGGGGTTTTCGAATTTAAATAAAGTGACCGGGACACACAACGGTAACAAACTCAGATTTTATCACGCACTGGAATAATTTAACCACAGGTTATTCGCTGTCACGATGCAATTCTCTAATTTAATTATAAATCTATTTCTAGAATTTATAATCCTATTTTCATTTAACAGTCCAATTATTTCTAATTGAATTTAATTAAACAAAAACGCATTTAACAATGATAGAATCGCAGCTGTCGCCTAAAATCGCACACTGAAATCGAATACTATTTCTAGTCGATTTAACCGTGTGTTGATTAATATTTTTGAAGCTAAATTCAATCTATTTTCTTTCGAGTCAAGATCAAACAACAAACATGCAATTAATTGGCCAAATTAAAAGCATGAAAATTATGCAAATATTAATCAATAACAAGAAACAATTTTATTAATCAAACGATCCAATGAATAAACAAATCAATCGTTTGTCCCAATCGTGGTCCCGATCAACAGAGAAACTACTCCATAAATTCAAAACTAAAATCAAATCTAATGTTTGAATTCATGTCTGAAATTACGAAAATAAAAGAGAAGAGAAAATCTCAGTGATGATGTGCGGGTCTTGCGTGTGAAGCGCGCGATTTCCTCTCGTCTCTCCCGATTTTCTCCCAAGCCGTCACCGTCTTCAAGAGTCAGGAAATTTTTCGCCTTTTCTCCCAAAAGTCGGCTGCTAAGGGTTCTGCCTCCCAAAAAAGTCCCCCTCAATCTCTAAATTTCTTTCCTTTATTCTTCCAAATCTTCGCGAAATCTGATCTCAAACTAGGGTACACGGACCCCGTGTCTACCTCCGGCTTTGGGTCCGTGTAGTCGCGATTTAATTATATGTCTGGGAGATGCTGGACACGGACCCCGTGTAGGGGTCCGGGTGAAGGTCCGGATGATGGCGCAATTTTCTTTTCTCGGTTGTTTCTTGACACGGACCCCTGCACGGGGTCCGTCTTTGGGTCCGGAGTGGCTCGAATAAATTATTCTCTTGGCTTCTTTAGACACGGACCCTTGCATGGGGTCCGTGTATGTGTCTGGACTTTGGCCCTTTCTCTTGTTTTTCCTATTTCTCCGGGTATTTCTGACGTGGCCTTGCGAAGTTTGACTTTTCTTTCTTTTCTTTGGCTTTTATCATCTTTTGGTCAAACCTGCAAATAGCCATAATGAGACGAATTAAGCGCAAAACCCGGAATAAAAACGCCAGATAAGCTCGAATACGACAAAATAAAGACCCTAAAACGCTATATAATTCGTGCTTATCAACTTCCCCACACTTAACCTTTGTTCGTCCTCGAACAAATCAGACAAAGATAAGGATGAGAAATATTTCAGATTCAGAATTCAAGTAACACAATCAAAACTTCTCAATTTGTCAAATCCATTCACCCCCAGTCAAAAGATCACGCTTTGCATATCACAAGATTCGTTTTCGTCACAATTCAAAATTCAAACATTTACCCAGTAAAGATCAACAGAACAAGATGTGTGTAGTGTGCAGGTCAGACTCGTACTCATCTCCAGCTACTTGGTTTCATGATCACTTATTTTCATTTGTTATCGAAACGCCCCATATGCTTGACTTTCATACCCCTCTCTACTAAATGTTGAACGACAGTGACTTGGTTAATAGGTCTTTTTAAGCTTATAACGTAAGGCCAAGGCTCACGGCTACAATAAAAGGTAGGGAATCCAAAAGTGAGATACAATAAACATTATTCCTGTAGCACATTCATTCAATTTTCGACCCGTCAACAGTTATTGTCTTTTCATCAATTCCAGAGCTCTAGCGTCTCCTTTTCTTTCTCATTGTCCACCAACTTTCACCCACAAAATTTTGTTTCGGGTGCTTTCAACACTATACATTTTCCTCCTTTTTCCTTTTCTTTCCACTTTTTTTTTTTTTTTTTTTTTCATGAATAAAAATTCATCGACTCCTTCACACATATCTCTTCAATCTATTGGAGTATTTCAAACATTTCAATGTGCACAGGAGTTTTATTTCTCTCACATTTAGGTAGGAAAAAGTGTATAGGCTATGATTCAGGTAGTTGATGTGGGACATTGAATAACTGACGAATGGGGGCTAACTGTGTGTCATTGACACACACCATTCGATTTTTCCAGGCTCAAAAGGGGTTGCTAGGGGCAATGAATGATGTGTCGGTCAGGCTTGAAAGGCTCAAACGGTCCAAAGATCGCCTAAATCATCCCTAAGTCACCATCGTTCGTATTTTCGCTTCGAGGGCTAATCAGACAAGTTCTAGGGATCGTTGTTCGATATATATATATATATTTTTTATTTTTTATTTATTTTTTTTTTTTTTAGTTCACAATTCACCCATTCACTATCAATGAGTAAAAATTTGACCACGTGCATTGAACAAAATGTTGATACAAAACTGGTTCATGTTAGACTCTCTCCTTGAAACTACGACTCCTCTCACTCAATACTAGGCATGAAGCAATTTTCCGGGTGATCCCAAAATCTAACAAATTAATCCGATTATCAAGTGAAACACGAGTTCTTAGTCTACAAATAGTGCCATCCTACGTGAAAAGTGTTGTTAAGTGTTGTGCAACGATGTGTAACAAAACTGACTCACCCCCACACTTTGAACTCGACACTGCCCTCAGTGTAAAACAATATAAACAGGACTATAGAGAATGTGAAAGCAAAAAAAAAAAAAAAAACACTTCCCTGGTTAGATGTCGAGTACGTGGTGGACAGAGGTAAAGATCAGCAACTCCTGAAAGAAAGACATCGAATGCACCAAACCCAAAAACGTAAAATGGAAAAGATAAAGCACGCAAACACTTTAATAAATTCCAAAATAGCGTACACATAAAGAGCATGTCCACAAATATCAACACAGCATACGAATGAAATGATAAAGTTCAGAAATGTGAATACAGTCCTCCACACAGTCTAACAAAATAAAGCTCCTAATCGTCGGCGGAGTCCGCATCCAAATCCTCCATGTCGTCAAGGCCAGATCTGTCATAGGGGGGCGCGGAGACATCGTCAGCAGAGGGCGGAATCCCTAGATGATGCTCAATGCGAGCCATTCTGGTGCTGAGGTTGTCCAAGGCATCAAACAATGACGAGTAAACCTGATGTCTACTCCCCGAGGCTCTCTGTCGTGGTGGCACATGACCCTGAGGGTCGGCGCGATCATCGAAGCCCGCTTCTTCCCGTGCACGATCGTCCCAAGCTCGGTCATCGATGGCGGGTGGAGGTACCGGTGGGTCACGGGGGTGCGGAGTGATATGTCGACTCGAAGGGTTACGGTACCAAGCACCCTGGCGGAAGATGAAGTACATGCCCTGCATAGCCTGGGGGGTGAGCATCTGTGTAGAAGTGGGGAGGAGGGATGTCTCGCCACTGAGATCTACGCCGTGGGCCGATAGAATCCGGGAGATGATAATCGGAAAAGGGGCATATGGCCGCTTGTTCTTTGTGGGGTCAACATGCGCGACAGAGCGCATATGACCGAGAATGATCGACGTGACCGGAATCGCAGGTATGGCCCCCAATCCATTCAGCAGCTTGTCAATAATGTACAAGTCCAAAATGCGGACCTCGTTGTTCCCGGCCTTCCTCGGCAAGATGTTCGCTCCCGTGAAATAACAGATGATGCGATCGAGCAACGGGAGGGAAGTAGGAAGGACGCTCGAGCGAGAACCCGTCGGAGAAGTGAAATAGTGAAGGCGACGTCGGGCCTCGGGGATCCGAAACGTGATGTCGGAGAAGAAAATGTCTAGCTGATTGTGGCTCACCGGAGGGCCCTCATTTGGCACATTCAACAGATTGGCAAGAGTGGCAGTGTCGAACTCGATTAGCACCCCCTTGACGAAAGTGCGGACTCGCTGCAATCCAGTAATGCCCTTGTCTTCGAAGTTGGCATAGAATTGCCACACCAATTCAGGAAAGTAGGGGCCGGTGATGTCCAACAGCGATCCCCAACCAAATTTATCAAATTCGGCTCGGATGGGTACCTCGGCGTCAATCCGTGGGTGGATGGATTTTTCAACAATCATCGCATTCTCGTGGAGTGCCGAAAACCATTCAAAATTTTCGAGGCTTGTGAATCTGGAGGCATCATAGGGGGATGAGGTACCGGCTCGGGCGCGCTTACTGATTTGTTTGCGGGGTGGCATATTGATTCCAGCGATGATATCTGAAATTCCAACAATTCAATAACAATAATCCAATACACCAATCTCAAATTCCCCGACAAACACGTACACCAATCCAATAATTCACCACAACAGAACGAATTCACTCCAACTGATCCCAACACAATGAAGGAAACCAATGCCCTTGCTAGTCAACTCACATTAAACAATGCTCAACAACAATATATCCGGAGAGTAGACCCAATGCAAAAACAACGCAAATCTCAACAATCCAAACAATAATCGAACTCAATCACACTAAGTTAACTCGTATGGATTAGCATGAATCTCCTAACACTGATAATCGCCAATTTGAGAGAAACGGAGTAGCCACGCTCACCGTAACTCGAAGATGATGACACGGTGAAGGGGTGTATTCCGGCGGTGGTCGGCGGCGGCGTGAGGGGCGGCGGCGCGACGGCAGTGGTGGCGCAAGGCGGCGGTGTGAGTGGTGGTATGAGGGTGGAATGAATTTTGGGGGTTTAGGGATTGGGGAGGGTCTGCGCGTTTTTATTCTGAGAATTCGCGAATTTAGAAGGCACGGACCCCGTGTAGGGGTCCGTCCTTAGGTCCGTGCTGATGCGCAAATGTGAAAATTCTGGAAATGCTAGACACGGACCCCGTGTAGGGGTCCGTCCAGAGGTCCGTGCAGACTCGGGATATTGGTTCTTTCGAAAATCTAAACACACGGACCCCGTGTAGGGGTCCGGGGCAGGGTCCGTTCAGACTCGGTATTTTCACCCCAAATTTTTTTTTTTTTTTTTTTTTTTTTTTTTTTGAAAATAAATCCCTACGCACTCTAGACCCAACACATAATGCAAACCAGGAAAGAATAATTCGAGACATCTGCACAACAAAATTTAAACGCAACCAAGCACACAAGATGCAGGAATTGTACAGAAACTTCCCTGGCCTAATTGGCGTTCTGAATCCGTCGTTTTTATAGAATCCCATGCCTTATAAATCCCGCCACCGGTGAATAAGTTACCTGCACCACCAAACACTGAGATCAGCTCATGAGATAAGAATAAAACAAAACGAAAATTAAAATAAAAACGAAAATAAAAAACAAAACACTGGGTTGCCTCCCAGCAAGCGCTAAATTTATAGTCTATAGCCCGACTGTACTCCCTTATTTAGTTTGGATCCTGCAGATCCACAGTGGTTTGCACGTCGGGGATTGTACCTCCATGGTAAACTTTCAGCCTATGCCCATTTACCTTGAACGCTCCGGTAGCTTCGCTAGTGATCTCCACTGTCCCATAAGGAAACACTTGCGTGATGGTGTATGGTCCTGACCACCGTGAACGCAACTTACCTGGCATCAACTTCAGTCGAGAATTGTATAGTAGTACATGTTGTCCCACCACAAATTCTCGACCAACAATGTTCTGATCATGCCAGCGTTTGGTTTTCTCTTTGTAAAGCTTGGCATTCTCATACGCCTCCAACCGAAACTCATCCAATTCATTCAACTGCAGCACTCTATCATCACCTGTGGCTTTAGCATCAAAATTCAAAAATTTAGTCGCCCAGTAAGCCTTATGTTCAAGTTCAACAGGTAGGTGACACGATTTCCCATACAGCAATTTAAAAGGAGACATGCCAATGGGGGTTTTGAACGCAGTGCGGTACGCCCAAAGTGCATCGTCGAGTTTTCTAGACCATTCTTTCCTCGAAGCACCGACAGTCTTCTCAAGAATGCGTTTCAGTTCTCTATTTGAAACCTCGACTTGGCCACTAGTTTGGGGGTGATAAGGTGTTGCCACCTTATGTCGGACCCCATACTTAGCCAACAGACTGTCAAACTGACGATTACAAAAATGCGTACCTCCATCGCTAATAATGGCTCTAGGTGTGCCGAAACGTGAGAAAATATTTTTCATAAGAAATTGAACAACAACCCTAGAGTCATTAGTTTTGCATGCAGTAGCCTCTACCCATTTAGACACATAGTCCACAGCCACCAAAATGTACTTGTTCCCAAAAGAAACCGGGAACGGCCCCATGAAATCTATACCCCAAACATCAAATATCTCACAAACCAAAATATTATTAAGAGGCATTTCATGTCTTCTAGAGATATTACCTGTGCGCTGACAATTTGAACATTTTGTAACATATTCATGCGCATCCTTAAACAAAGTAGGCCAATAAAAACAAGACTGGAGGACTTTGGACGCAGTTCTAGTTGCTCCAAAATGGCCCCCAGCCGGACCAGCATGACAATGAAACAAAATTTCACTTACCTCTTCCTGGGGAACACATCTACGGATTATACCGTCAGCACATATTCTAAACAAATAAGGATCCTCCCACAAATAATATTTCAGATCTGAGAAAAACTTCTTCTTTTGTTGATAAGTAAAATGGGGAGGTATGAACTTACTTGATAGATAATTAACAAAATCGGCATACCATGGTAAACTGTCGATTGCAAAGAGTTGCTCGTCTGGGAAGTCATCACGAATAATTGCATTACCTGAACTTGGATTCTCCAAACGAGAAAGATGGTCTGCAACCTGGTTCTCTGTTCCCTTCCTATCGATGATGTCCAAATCGAATTCCTGCAAAAGAAGAATCCAACGAATTAGCCTTGGCTTTGCATCCTTTTTAGCCATCAAGTATTTCAAGGCGGAATGGTCAGTATGCACGACTACTTTGCTCCCTATCAGATACGATCTAAACTTATCAAGAGCAAAAACCACGGCAAGAAGCTCCTTCTCTGTAGTGGCATAGTTCAGTTGGGCGGCTGACAGTGTCATACTAGCATAGTAGATGACATGAATGCATTTATCCCGTTTTTGGCCCAACACTGCCCCTAGAGCTGTGTCACTTGCATCACACATCACCTCAAATGGCGACCCCCAATCAGGTGCTATCATCACTGGTGCGGTGATCAACTTCTCCTTCAGGACCTGAAATGCCTGCACACACTCATCAGAAATATCAAATTTCACATCTTTTATCAGTAAATTGGTCAGTGGCTTAGAAATGCAGGAAAAATCTTTGATAAAACGTCTATAAAACCCTGCATGTCCTAAAAAACTACGCACTCCTCGGATGTTTGTTGGGGTAGGGAGTTTCTCTATCACTTCAATCTTAGCCTTATCAACCTCGATTCCATTTTCAGAAATTTTATGCCCCAACACGATCCCCTCTCTCACCATAAAGTGGCATTTTTCCCAGTTCAGCACCAAATTTGACTCCTCACATCTCTCCAAAACTTTAGACAAATTAATCAAACAAGTATCGAATGAAGAGCCAAATACAGAAAAATCGTCCATAAATATTTCAATGAAATCCTCAATCATATCATGGAAAATTGCCATCATGCATCGTTGGAAGGTTGCTGGTGCATTACATAGACCGAATGGCATTCGTTTATATGCAAATGTCCCATAAGGACAAGTAAAAGTGGTTTTCTCCTGATCTTCAGGGTCAATAGGAATTTGCATATAACCTGAATAACCATCCAGGAAACAGTAAAAAGGATGCCCAGCTAACCTTTCCAACATTTGATCAATAAAAGGGAGGGGGAAGTGGTCTTTACGGGTGGCGTCATTAAGTTTTCTATAATCAATGCAAACACGCCACCCTGTAACAGTTCTAGTAGGGATTAATTCATTATTCTCATTCTTGACAACAGTGATCCCACCCTTTTTCGGAACTACTTGCACTGGACTAACCCACCTACTATCAGAAATCGGGTAAATAATACCTGCGTCCAGTAGCTTAATCACCTCTTTCTTTACCACCTCTTGCATAGCTGGGTTCAGTCGTCTTTGAGGTTGGGTAGAAGTCTTGTGGTCAGTCTCCATCAGAATTTTGTGCATGCACATGGATGAACTGATCCCTTTGATGTCTGCAATGCTCCAACCAATTGCTTTGATATTATCCCTCAGAACTCGCAGCAGCTTTTCTTCCTCCAAACCTGTCAAGATAGATGAAACAATTACTGGCAGTTTATCATTGTCAAGCAAAAATAAATATTTCAAATGAGAGGGAAGAGGTTTCATCTCTAAGATTGGGGCTTCTTCAATGGATGACCTTAAAGGTCTTGGGACATGCCCAAGCTCCCCAATCCTAGAGTTTACCGTTCTCGAGATCGGTCTGCCTGCTTCCAGATAAAGCATGTATTCCTTAACATCATCATTCTCCAACTCTCCTGAACATGAATCAGTCAAACAAAACTCCAAAGGATCTTCACCGATCAATTCCTGCAAACTGCACTCAACAAGTTCGTCAGTAGCATCAATTCTAAAACAATCAGATTTATCATTAGGATATTTGATGGACTGAAAAACATTAAACACCACACTCTCATCATTCAGTCTCAATACCAACTCACCCTTTTGTACATCTATCAGAGCTTTCCCAGTGGCTAAAAATGGTCTTCCTAAAATTAGAGGAATCTCACGATCCTCTTCCATGTCTAACACAACAAAATCCACTGGAAAAATAAACTTGTCAACTTTCACCAACACATCCTCTACAACTCCCCTAGGAAATTTAATTGATCTATCAGCTAACTGTAGAGAAATTGTAGTTGGTTTCACTTCACCTATTCCTAGTTTCTCAAAACATGAATAAGGCATCAAATTAATACTTGCACCTAAATCACACAAGGCTTTAGCAAAAAATGAAGTTCCTATGGTACAAGGGATAGAGAAACTACCTGGATCCTTAAGCTTTGGAGGTAATTTATTTTGTAAAATAGCAGAACATTCCTCCGAAAGCTTAACTGTCTCAAAGTCAACCAATTTCCTCTTGTTTGATAAGATTTCTTTAAGAAATTTTGCATAAGAGGGCATTTGAGCTAAAGCTTCTGCAAATGGGATATTTATGTGCAGCTTTTTGAAAATTTCAAGGAATTTTGAAAATTGAGTATCCAATTGCAGTTGCTTAGCTCGTTGGGGAAAAGGGAGCGAATTAATATCAATATTGGAGTTCAAGTTTAGGGACTTACCTTTCTCCTTCGTGTCATTGGATCCTTGCTTTGATAATTCCTTCTCCTTCGCATAATTATCGACGTCAACCACCTCTTGCTTTATAGGAGACGTCACCGTGACTGCATTGACACCTTTAGGATTCTTTTCCGTGTCACTAGGTAGTGAACCCGGAGCTCGTGTAGACATTTGTGTCGCTAGCTGTCCTAGTTGAGTCTCCACTCTTTGCATCATGGCATCATGATTTTGCCATCTCATCTCATTCCCTGCTATGTACTTTGCAAGCATGTCCTCAAGGTTTGACTTGCCATCTTGTGGCTTAAAACCGGGTGGCATAGAAGGTCCAGCACCTTGTGGAGGTTTAGGTGGTTGTTGAGGAGGCCTTTGCTGTGTAGGATGCTGTGGAGGATTAAACTGTAATGGCACAACAGCATTTTCTGACTGTCTCCACCCGAAATTTGGATGATTCCTCCAGCCTGGATTGTACGAGAAACTGTATGGATTGTTCTGCTGACGCCCCTGGTTTCCCAAATAATTTACTGAATCCCCTCCAAAACACTGTATTTCCTCACAAGGAATATCCGGCATGAATGGCATGTCGCAAGATGGGCCACCACCCATTTCAGCATTTCCTTGGATCTGATTCACTGACTTGACTGGTATTGACTTCTGCGCTTGTAACTGTGACATCTGATGTGTCAATCCATCAAGTTTTGCTGTAATCGCTGTCAAAGCATCCATCTCAAGGAATCCTACTTTCTTCTCCCTGCGGTTGTCTTGCCAACCCACATTGCTCTCGGCCATATTAGATATGATTTCGAGCGCTGCGGTTGGCGTTTTCCTGTATAGACTCCCATTTGCTGCCGCATCAAGCATAGATCTCACAGAAGGATCTACCCCATAGTAAAATGTCTCCACCTGTTGGCCTACTGAAAAACCATGTCTCGGGCACATTCTCAACATCTTTTTAAACCTCGCCCATGCTGAATTCAGTGATTCCCCATCTCTCTGTCTAAATGAAGTGATTTCATTTCGCAGTTGTGTAATCTTAGTAGGGGGAAAATACCTGTGCATGAAGAACTCAACTAGCCCATCCCAAGTAGTGATAGAACCAGCTGGAAGGTCGCGAAGCCACTCCATAGCTTCTCCTTGCAAGGAGAATGGAAATAGTCTGAGTCGTATGGCATCAGTACTCACCCCATTGCACTTGATCGTATCACAGATTGAGAGAAAATTCTCCAGATGTGCATTGGGGTCTTCAGATGGTGCTCCACCGAACTTTACTTGCATTTGGATCATCTGGATGATGCCTGGCTTCAGCTCGAATGAATTTGCCTGAATCGTAGGGCGGATGATACTAGACCCATAACCTCCAAATGCTGGCCGATGAAGTTCCATCAACGTACGTTCATCATCTTCTCCGGCCATTCCTTCGAATTCTGGTTTAAGATCTATTTCAGGTTCTGCTTCAGACTCGGACTCAAAAGACAGGTTGTTGTTCCTTCGATTTCTGCGGATGCTGCGAAGGGTGCTTTCAATCTCCAGATCAAGTGGCACTAGATTTTTGACGTCCTGAGCACGGTTCATATAACACGAGCTAACCCCTGAAATCAAAAATTTAATTGCACAATTTAAGCCCCAAAAGAGTATATAATAAGAAAAACTGAAACAAAATTAATTAAAATACTAAAGAATAGAATAACTGAAAAATTTAAAACTAAGAATAAAAGCCTAGTCTCAAACAAATAATTTATCCTAATATTAAATAAATAGTCCCCGGCAACGGCGCCAAAAACTTGACCGACGATTTCGGTTGGGAATAATCCTAGCAAGCGGACTAGGTCAAGTTATAGTAAATGGACGAACAGTCCAAGTATCGATCCCACAGAGACTATTATTTAAGTACCAAGAATTTATTATTTGATTTAATCTAGGCAACGATAAAAAGTGATTTGATGATTATTTAAATTAATTAAATTGAACTAATTTATGATAAGTAGATGACTAGAATCAGATTAACAGAAACGCTTGGAATTCGGGGGTTTTCGAATTTAAATAAAGTGACCGGGACACACAACGGTAACAAACTCAGATTTTATCACGCACTGGAATAATTTAACCACAGGTTATTCGCTGTCACGATGCAATTCTCTAATTTAATTATAAATCTATTTCTAGAATTTATAATCCTATTTTCATTTAACAGTCCAATTATTTCTAATTGAATTTAATTAAACAAAAACGCATTTAACAATGATAGAATCGCAGCTGTCGCCTAAAATCGCACACTGAAATCGAATACTATTTCTAGTCGATTTAACCGTGTGTTGATTAATATTTTTGAAGCTAAATTCAATCTATTTTCTTTCGAGTCAAGATCAAACAACAAACATGCAATTAATTGGCCAAATTAAAAGCATGAAAATTATGCAAATATTAATCAATAACAAGAAACAATTTTATTAATCAAACGATCCAATGAATAAACAAATCAATCGTTTGTCCCAATCGTGGTCCCGATCAACAGAGAAACTACTCCATAAATTCAAAACTAAAATCAAATCTAATGTTTGAATTCATGTCTGAAATTACGAAAATAAAAGAGAAGAGAAAATCTCAGTGATGATGTGCGGGTCTTGCGTGTGAAGCGCGCGATTTCCTCTCGTCTCTCCCGATTTTCTCCCAAGCCGTCACCGTCTTCAAGAGTCAGGAAATTTTTCGCCTTTTCTCCCAAAAGTCGGCTGCTAAGGGTTCTGCCTCCCAAAAAAGTCCCCCTCAATCTCTAAATTTCTTTCCTTTATTCTTCCAAATCTTCGCGAAATCTGATCTCAAACTAGGGTACACGGACCCCGTGTCTACCTCCGGCTTTGGGTCCGTGTAGTCGCGATTTAATTATATGTCTGGGAGATGCTGGACACGGACCCCGTGTAGGGGTCCGGGTGAAGGTCCGGATGATGGCGCAATTTTCTTTTCTCGGTTGTTTCTTGACACGGACCCCTGCACGGGGTCCGTCTTTGGGTCCGGAGTGGCTCGAATAAATTATTCTCTTGGCTTCTTTAGACACGGACCCTTGCATGGGGTCCGTGTATGTGTCTGGACTTTGGCCCTTTCTCTTGTTTTTCCTATTTCTCCGGGTATTTCTGACGTGGCCTTGCGAAGTTTGACTTTTCTTTCATTTCTTTGGCTTTTATCATCTTTTGGTCAAACCTGCAAATAGCCATAATGAGACGAATTAAGCGCAAAACCCGGAATAAAAACGCCAGATAAGCTCGAATACGACAAAATAAAGACCCTAAAACGCTATATAATTCGTGCTTATCAAGATGCAAGTGTGCTATCTCAATTGATCAAATACAGTGGTCCAAATATCAGTTTTGGGGACAACTCCAAAGGTAGAACTGTGGGTAAGGGTAAGCTTATCCATGGTAACATTACTTTTAAAGATGTTCTATTAGTAGAAAACCTGAAGTATAATTTAATTAGCATCAGCCAGTTATGCGACAGTGGATCCTCAGTACAATTTGACAAAAATTTATGTTCAGTCAAAACTTTAACTAATAAAATCATACTAACTAGCAAACGTTGTGGAAACACATATAAAGTCAGTTGGAATGATCAAACTTATACACCAGTTTGTTTTATTGCTTCCAAATCATCTAAAAACTGGTTGTGGCACAAGAGACTAAGTCATCTAAACTTTAAATCCATTGCCTATCTGAGTAAACATGAACTTGTAACTAGTTTGCCCAAAATAGAATTTTCAAAAGAAAAACTTTGCTCAGCATGTCAGTTTGGAAAACAAGTAAAATCTTCTTTTAAATACAAGGGCTGTAAATCTTCATCCCGATGTTTAGAACTATTGCACATGGATCTCTTTGGTCCTATACCAGTCATGAGTTTAGGGGGAATGAAATACACCTTGGTGGTTGTTGATGATTTTTCAAGATTTACTTGGGTCATCTTTCTCAAAACAAAAGACCAAACTGCTGCACAACTGATCAAGCTTTTCAAAAGACTTTTAAATGAAAAATCAGTTGGAATTGATCGAATCATATCTGATCGAGGAACTGAATTCATCAATCAAACTCTTTCAAATTTTTTAGAAAATGCTGGAATTAAGCATGAGCTCTCAGCAGCGAGAACTCCTCAGCAAAATGGTGTAGCTGAGAGAAGAAATCGGACCCTTAAAGAAGCTGCTAGAACAATGCTTGCTGATTCTGGTATTTCTCAAAGGTTTTGGGCAGAGGCAGTAAACACTGCATGTTATACTCAGAACAGATCAATGATTAATAAGAATCATATGAAAACACCATTTGAGATCTTTCATGGAAGAAAAAGTATAATTACTTGCTTCAAAATATTCGGTTGCAGATTTTTTTATCCTTGAAAATGGTAAAAATTATTTAAAAACATTTGATGCTAAATCTGCAGAAGGAATATTTCTTGGATATTCATCAGTTAGTATAACTTATAGAGTCTTCAACAAGAAAACCTTAAATGTTGAAGAATCTGCTCATGTTGATTTCGATGAAACTGAACTAACTGATAAGCCAACTGATCAAGTTGAGCTAGTTGATCGATTTACAGATATCAGTATGGAGGATGATGATGAAGAAGACAATCATAATAATCAAAACAATCTCCAAACACCCGAACCAGAAGTTTCAGATCAATCAGCTGAACCAGAAGTCATTCCTAATGATCAATTGATAGAGCAAACTGATGATATTCAGTTACCAACTGAAGAAATTGCTGATACAACAAATACTGAGTACAGATGGAGAAAATCACATCCACTTGAATTGGTAATAGGAAATCCTATCTGATCCAGTAAGAACTCGCAATCAAATACTAAATCTATTTATCTATTCAGCTTTTGTTTCACAACTAGAACCAAAGAAAACTGATGAAGCTCTTGCTGACCCTAACTGGGTAAATGCAATGCAAGAAGAGCTAAATCAGTTCATTCATAACAATGTCTGGAACTTAGTTCCAAGACCAGTTTCAAAAACTATTATAGGTACAAAATGGGTGTACAGAAACAAACTGAACGAGGATGGTTCAGTTGTGCGCAATAAAGAGAGACTAGTAGCACAAGGATATAGGGAAGAGGAAGGAATTGATTACGATGAAACATATGCACCAGTTGCAAGACTGGAGGTAAAAGTGAAGCAACTGGAGACTGGTACATTCATCAGTCAGACTAAATATACAAAGGAGCTGCTGAAGAAATTTGGTATGGAATCATGTTCAGCTGCAAATACGCCCATGAGCTCATCAGTAAAATTGGACACTGATCAAGGGGGAATATCAGTTGAGGCAACATTATATCGAGGATTAATAGGCTCATTGTAGTACCTATTGCGAGTCGCCCTGATATAGTATTTGTTGTCTGTATGTGTGCTAGATTTCAAGCAAATCCTAAGCAATCATATTTCTCAGCTGCTAAAAGAATTTTGAGATATCTTAAGGGTACACAAAATGTTGGGTTATGTTATTCTAAAGACTCTACCTTCAATTTAGTTGGATATTCAGATGCAGATTATGCAGGATGTAAGCTTGATCGTATAAGTACAAGTGGATCTTGTCAGTTTCTTGGAAACAGACTGATCTCCTGGTTCAGCAAAAAGCAGACATCCATAGCTACCTCAACAACTGAAGCAAAATATCTTGCTGCTGGCAGTTGTTGTGCACAACTGATCTGGATTCAGCAACAACTGAGAGATTTTGGAGTAATTACAAATGAATCGCCCATATTTTGTGACAATACAAGTGCAATTGCCATCACTTATAATCCAGTTCTTCATTCAAGGACCAAGCATATAGATGTCAGGCATCACTTCATTAGAGATCATGCTTTGAAGAAGGACATTAGACTGGAGTATATTTCAACTGAACAACAAGCAGCTGACATCTTCACCAAACCATTACCCGAGACTAAGTTTTCTTACTTTCGCAATATTCCTGGTTTAATTGATTTGTCTTAAAATACCATCGATCCTAGTTTACAGAAGATATCATAGAGCCAACTGAATCCTTCTATTCTCTAATCCAATTATTCAACTCATAAATTTTGATTCTAGAAAATGACCTAGTTGTAGAAATCTTCTCAACCACATGCCATTCCTTCCATAACATGACTTCTAACAGACATTTGTCATCAATCAGATCTTTAACATGCCTAACTTCAAAACGATCAATGTATTTTCTTGCTGTTGCTGCTTGCGCACGAGGAGGAACAGCACCACTACTACTTACCCTATGCAAATCATGAACCTTGAACCATGTTGACATCACTTTCATCAAGACATATTCTTCCATTGTCTTCTTCAATTCTTCTAAATAAGGACTTATTTTCTCATTAACTTGAACATGCGAAATACTGCATGCATCAGAGTTACTTGAATCCGACATATTGAACTGTTATTATGATATTATAGCATCTTATTTATAGGCAGATGAAACTTAAATGTTGAGGAAACTGAAGAGACTAAAATCAACCGAAGCGTTTTTTTTTCATTTACCGAGGCTTCTTAACTATCAGTAATTCATTATCAACTGATATCATTTTGACATTTATTACTTAACGCTTAACCAATCATCAATTCATCTGTTTATGATCGCAATTCATATAACTAAGGAAACTTATTACTTGCAGGAAAAAGAAAAACAAAGTTAAACCAAAATAAATGTTTTATTCAACCATAAATATTTGCTTGGATTACATTTTCATATTTTTCATCTATATCATCTATCCACATTCTCAACCAAACAGATAGAGCTGAGGAAGATGTCTTGAGAAAGCTGTGAGAAGAAGCTATGCGATTAAGGATCTCCAGTTCCTTTCGAAGCATCAGCTGATAGATACGACCATCTGTAAAGATGTTGATAGGATCGGTTGTCGTAACAAAAGTGTTTAGAATGGGGGGTTGAATAAACACTTACAATTAAAATTGTTCTTTAATAATATTTGAGTTCAGTTCTGTGAGAAATTGAATCTCGGAATCTTGTTGGTCAATAACAATCACTTAAACTAGAGTAGTTGCGGAAAGTAACTGACTGAAAGATAGAATACGAAACTAAAAGAAAGATGCAAGAGTTGTTTCTGGATGTTCGGAGAATTCAATTACTCCTACGTCACCCCTTCTATCACAAGGATATGATATTTACTAAAAGACTTTGATCGAGTACAACCCTTGTACAGACCCACTTCAATTTGGACTTACCACTGCCAAAACTGAAACTCTTAGTTCTACACAATATTCTCAGTGCGTAACTGATCTTAGCACTATTGAATCTAACAACTTTTAGAGAGTACTAGTAAGCTCAAATTGTAGCCTTGATTGCTACGAATAATTCAAATAAGGATGAGCTAAGATCTTGACAGAGTAACAGCAAGTTTAAGATTGAGTGATCGTCTCTACTTTCTTCGGCTGTTCTTCAGTCATATTTATAAACTTCTTTTCAACGGTAACTTTGATATGCATTTGAATTCTAGTATCTGTTGATTGCCACTTCATCATTCCTTGGGCAATGTTCTCTTCATTGATTGTAATACGGCGTCTTAATTGCAATAGCCGAAATACGTTGTTCTATGCTGTAATGATTGAGGTGCGGCTTTCCATATTCAGTTGTTGTCTACTATGTCTTTTTGTCGATTGTTCTTTCCCGAGAAACATTCAGTTGAGATATGTTTTAATTGAAACTTATGCGGCTGAGTATATTAACTGATCGGTTTCCAACGGATCAGTTTTCTTCATTAGTTCAGCTGGTTTCAGTTGTTAAGTAATCAGTCGCGTCTTTCGCATATTCAGTTGTCTCATAATTCAGTTAGTTTATTTAGTTTTTCAAACTCCGAAATTTGGTTTTCAACAATTTCCCTCTTTTTGGTGTTTGACAAAACTAAGCATATAGTAACTGAAGGATTGAACTCTTATACACTGCTTCTTAACAAAAACTGTCTCAAAACAAACTGCTAAATTGCTAACTGCTCTTCAATGTTTCTTCTGACTATCTTCCCCCTGTTTGTCAAACTGAGCCATGTGAATAGATAATTGTCGAACTTCAGTATATAAGATGCCGACATCAGCTGAGATACTGGAGATGGCAGTAAGAACTGAGTTTTGCAGTGAGTCTATTTTGTTTGCAACAGATGTTTCTAGTCTTTCAACTCGTTGGTTGATCACATCTTGAGTAACGAAAAGAGCAGCAGTTGTAGCTTTGTTCTGCTTGTGTTCTATGGCAACTGAGAGTTCAGTTACAACTTCTTGAATATTCTTCAGCTTTGCAAAAACAAAATCTTCGGATCCATTGAGCTTTACAGAATGATAGAATTGGGTTGAGTGAATGGATTTGATGGCATTCATTTTTTGATTCATATTTGTCTTGATGGTGTTGATTTCATCGAACAATGCTTTTGAATTTGAGATTTCAGGAGACATGACTCCTATATCTTCCTGATGTGGCACTTGTTCTGGTGGAGTGAAAATTACCATAGTGCGATCAACTGTCTCTTCTTGACCTTGAGAGGAAGAAGGTTGATTCTGAGCATCAAAAAAACTTTGTTCTAGAATAACAGGGTTATCTGTGGTAACTGCTATTGGAGAATCATGGGCTTGTTCTTCTGTTTGATCAATGACTGAAACTTGGGGTGGTTCTTCAGTTTGAAGGTTTTCAACATTAGGCAACTGCTCTTCCACGGATTCTGTGAGTGTTTCCTCTTGGTTCTGAGTGAGCACTTCAGTTTGTTCTTCAGTTTCAGATGTCACTCGCTGAACTGTTTCTGGAGCAACAAGAAATTGAGCTTGTTCTGCGTTGTCAGAGAATTTAACATGTTCTTCAGCAATTGGAGATTGAACATGTTTTTTAGCAACAAGAGTTTGAACATGTTCTTCAGCGATAAAAGTTTGAACTGGGTCGTCAGATGTAATCAGAACTTCTTGTTCTGTTTGTTCATTCAGGGGATCAACTAATTCAAAATTTTGTGCTTCAGTTTGAGTTTTCTGAGCAACTGGCTGAATGATTTCATCGATATTGGCGAAAGTCAGTTCGGCCTTAGAATACAAATGTTGATCCTCGGCTGTTGTTTGTGGAACCTCCTTGACTGATTTGTCAGCAATGAGTTATTCAGAAGATTCATTCTGCTGAGACGATGAAGGTTTGTATTCCTCTGTTCCTGAAGATTTTTCTGGAAGAACAAGTTCTTGATCTTCTTCCCAAAACCTTATTTCCCTCTGTAGGCCATTAAGATCTGCATCCAGTTGAGTGAACACAGCTCTATCTTGATATGCAGTTGGCCCTGTGGGGTTGTAGTTTTCTTTCAACTTTCTAACCATCTTAGTCAGTTGAATATGTTGGAACGATTTAGGGAGACCGAAAACGCAACGAAAGCAACAAATATTTTCATTTTTCATGTAAAATTTCGGCCCCCACTAATCTTGTGTAGCAAAATACAAGAAACACCATACAAGTCATACATAGGGTGTTAGAAATGTTTTACCTATCAACCTCTTGAGGTTGATGAATGGCACCAACTAAAGTGTAAACACTTTAGCTCTTGAAAGGAATGACAATCTACAAGCTTCCTCCTCCTTCAAAATTAGGCCCACCTCTTGCTAGGTAAATCCCTTCTTGTTTTGCACTAGAAAAACAAGAAGATTTTTCAAAGAGAAGAGAGTGTTTTCTCCAACAAATTGAAGAACACAATGAGAGAAAATTTTTGAGAATTATCACACTAAAATTTTCGGCCAAGAGAGTGAATGAGAGAGGGGGAGAGTTGCTTTGGTTGTGGGAAAAGTTGTCTTGCAATATTTTAATCAAAAGTATTCTACAACCCTTCACCTCCCAAGCATGCAAACCCTATTGGGCTTGTAACTTTTACAAGGCCCATGGACCTTTTAAATTGTCTCAAACATATTTGAGCCCAATTAGACTTTACTTGATTTTACTCAAGCCCACTAGTTAAATAATTATTTCCAATTGGGCTCTACAAGGCCCAATGTTATTTAATTAATTCAACACTTGAATTAATATAATTATTTGGACTCTACTAGGTCCACTAGTGTTTAATTAATTCAACACTTGAATTAATTTAATTAAGTCCATAATAATGTTTATGAAAATCACAATTTTCAAATACATTATTCACTTGGCCAACTTTTAATTTAGGAACACTTTCATAAATTAAAATTTATATTTCTCTCATAGAAGTCATACTTCTAATTTTCCTTACGCCTATAAACTCATTTATAAGCCGTTCAACACATTGAACTATTTTACTTCTCATCGGGATTTAGAAAGCAAGTACTTGTGTGGCCCTCAATGGTTCACTGATACAACTAGCCGTGGGTTCACATCTCCATGTGATTCGGACTAAACATGTCCTTATTCGAGCATACCCCAATTGATCCATTCTTACTTATCAACTCCTTGATAATAAGAACGTCAGAACTCAAGTCTGATAGTACCCAACCAATCATGTTAAACGCCTAGCAGCATCGCTTACATGATTCCCTAGGTATCAAGTGATAGTGCCTGCAAGAACCATTCAATTATGGTTAGCGTACAGTACGGTCCCTTCAACTCATATATCCCGACCGATTTGACAACTATTGGTTTATCGAGAGTTGTCAATGAATCGATACTATGAGTCATGTTGTGGTTGCACCGATGGTGTAATCTATGAAACTCCTTTCATAATTACCACCATACTCTGGTCAGAGATTTCAACCCACACATACATGAGAGCACATAGGATATCCATACCCGAAGGTAAGCGGTGAATCCCCGACTACAATGCATCGACTCCTATGTGTTTCGACAGAACACCCAACCTTGCCACCTGATGACCCCATGAGAGTCAGTAAACAAGTCAAAGTGTAAGTCTAGCACATAGAGTCTCAATGTTGTCCTGGGTCATAAGGACTAATGGTGTACAACCATAAACTAGGACGTTTCCACTCGATAAGTGAGAACCACTTGGAAAGTCCTTTATAGAGGCTTGTTCAGTGCACTCTACCTAGGAGCACCTATCTGCATGCTCGAATATCACAATGTCCCCTACCAATGAAACATGGTACTCACATCGCAGATACTAGTCTCTAACTCGAGCGGCCTATATCCTTCTTAGTTGCGGCTGAATCGACTAGGAACCGTTTAGAATATACAGTATTACAAATATGAGTTTCATGATACTCATCATATAAGCATCTCATATTCTTTCTACTATTTGTATATTCAAGGGCTTTATCTATGCAACTAGCATGTGTATACAGATAAAGAAGTGTAAAAATAATAAATTCAAATATTATTAAAATAAAGATCGTTTATACATAGAGTTTCATTGTGAACACTCGGCCAACACTTGGCTCGACGTGCACCTACTCTAACAATCTCCCACTTGCACTAGAGCCAACTACCCATATTCTTCAAACCCATCGATTCGCGATGCTTCTCGAACAATGGTCCAGGTAAAGGCTTCGTTAGCGGATCAGCAACATTATCTGCGGAGCCGACTTTGTCAATCGTGACATCTCCTCTTTCCACGATCTCTCTGAGCATGTGGTACTTTCTCAATACGTGTTTGGACTTCTGATGAGACCTCGGCTCCTTTGCTTGAGCAATGGCTCCCGCGTTGTCATAAAACACCGGGATAGGAGCAACTCCATTTGGAATTACGCCCAACTCTTGGACGAAATTCATTATCCAAACAGCCTCTTTTGCTGCAGCTGATGCAGCAATATATTCTGCCTCAGTGCTGGAATCCGCAGTACTGTCTTGCTTGGAACTCTTTCAAGAGACAACAGCACCATTGAGCATGAATATGAATCCAGAGGTTGACTTCGAGTCATCGACATCGCTTTGGAAGCTAGAGTCGGTATAGACTTTCAACTTCAGTTCTCCACCCCCATAGACCAAGAACAATTTATTGGTCTTTCTCAAATACTTGAGGATGTCTTTCACAGCTTTCCAGTGTGGAAGACCAGGGTTGGATTGATATCTACTCACTACACTTAGTGCAAAAGCCACGTCAGGACGTGTAGATATCATCCCATACATGATGCTACCAATCGCAGATGCATAAGGAATGCTTGTCATCGCCGCTATCTCTGCATCAGTCTTGGGAGACATAGACTTGGATAGGGACACGCCATATCACATTGGTAGAAGTCCTCTCTTGGACTCATCCATCGATAACCGCTTCACGATGGTATCAATGTATGTGGACTGGGTGCGACCAAGCAATCTTTTTGATCTATCTCTATAGATCTTTATTCCCAATACAAAAGATGCTTCACCCAAGTCCTGCATCGAGAACTTACTCGCTAGCCATATCTTAGTTGATTGCAACATTCCTACATCATTCCCAATGAGTAGAATGTCATCAACATACAGCACCAGGAATGTCACAGCACTCCCACTGACCTTCTTATACACACAGGGTTACTCAGGATTCTTAGTGAAACCAAACTCTTTGATTGTACTAACGAATCTGAGGTTCCAACTCCTAGATGCCTGCTTTAGACCATAAATAGATCTTTGAAGTTTGCATACCATATGCTCACTTCCGATAGATGTAAACCCTTCGGGTTGAGACATGTAAATCTCTTCCTTAATATCTTCATTAAGAAAGGCTGTCTTAACATCCATCTGCCATATCTCATAGTCATACCATGCAGCTATGGCTAGCAAAATCCTAATGGACTTGAACATTGCGACTGGGGAAAAGGTTTCCTCAAAGTCAACTCCTTGTCTTTGAGTATATCCTTTTGCCACCAATCGCGCCTTGAAGGTCAATACCTTCCCATCCGCCCCAAGTTTCCTCTTGTAAATCCATTTACACCCTATGGGAACAATTCCCTCAGGTGGATCCACGAGATTCCACACTTGGTTCGAATGCATGGAATTCATCTCAGATTCCATCGCTTCAAGCCACTTGGATGAATCGGCATCAGATAATGCTTCCTTGAAGGTCCTTGTATCACATCCATGGTTAGGCTCATCATGGCCCTCTTCAAGAAGCAGACCATACCTCATAGGTGGTCTCGAGACTCTCTCGGATCTTCTAGGAGCTTGTATTTCCTCACTTAGCTCATTGGGTGTAGGTTCTACAACTGTGGGTGTTTCTCAAACCTCTTGGAGTTCTATCATCTCGCCTTTTCTATCCAATAGAAATTCCTTTTCCAAAAAAGTTGCATTCCTAGAAACAAACACCTTTGTTTCTTGGGGATGATAGAAATAATATCCAACTGAATTCCTTGGATATCCCACAAAGTAGCATAAAATGGATCGACTATCCAATTTCTCTCCCACTGCCAGCTTCACATACGCAGGGCACCCCCATATTCTAAGATAAGAATATTTGGGCGGCTTACCCATCCATATCTCATATGGTGTCTTGTCAACTGCCTTTGAATGGACATTGTTCAACAACAGTGCCGCTGTCTCAAGCGCATATCCCTAAAGGATGGAGGCAACTTTGTGAACCCCATCATAGACCAAACCATGTCCATCAAAGTCCGGTTACGACGCTCCGAAACACCATTCAACTGTGGTGTAGCGGGCGGAGTCCACTGTGAGAGAATCCCATTCTCTCTAAGATACTCTTGGAACTCGGCACTCAAGTACTCACCACCTCGATCCGATCGAAGTGTCTTGATGCTTCGTCCTAATTGCTTCTCTACTTCACTTCTGAATTCTTTGAACCTTTCAAAGGCTTCAGACTTGTATTTCATCAAATACACATACCCATACCTCGAAAAGTCATCGGTAAAGGTGATGAAGTAGGCATGTCCATGCTTAGTGGTGATGCTAAGCGGACCGCACACATCGGTATGGATCAAATCCAATAACCCTTTGGCTCGCTCCACATGGCCCTTAAAGGGAATCTTGGTCATCTTTCCTTTCAGACAGGATTCACAAGTCGTGAGAGCGTTAATATAAGACATATCAAACATGCCAACTCCCACTAACTTGTTCATCCTTCTTAGGGAAATATGTCCTAATCGAGCATGCCATAATTGTGCCGAATTCAGAGTATCTTGTTTGCGTTTATTTGTAGTTGTTATTGCTTGGACATTTTTAAGTGGAATATCTTTCAATTTTAAGGTGTAGAGATTGTTTTCAAGTTCTCCGGTACCAACTAAACATTCATTCTTGTAAATATTGCAAACACCTTTGCTAAATAAACAAGAAAATCCATCAATATCAAGCATAGGAATGGAAATAATGTTTTTAATCAAGTCTGGTACAAACAAAACATCTCTTAAAAACAACTTAAAATCATTGTTCAAAAGTAAGCAAACATCTCCAACAGCTTTGGCAGCAACTCTTGCCCCATTGCCCATCCTCAAGAAGGTCTCACCTTCCCTGAGCTTCCTACTTCTTCCCATCACCTGCAAATCATTACAGAGATGTGAGCCACAGCCGGTATCCAATACCCAAGAAGTAGAGTTAATGGAGATATTTACTTCAATGTAGAACATACCTTTGCCAGAACCCTTCTGGGCAAGATATTCCCTGCAGTTACGCCTCCAATGTCCAGGCTTCTTGCAGTGATGACAGATGTCAACTGTCTTCTCAGCCTTCACTGGTATGGCTGCCACTACGGGACTCGGAGTCTGCCTCTTCAAGGGCACGCTCTTCTTGGGGCGCTGGAAAGAACGCTTCTTTCCCTTCCCAGGTGGACCGGTCTTCGTACCAGATGAAGAGCCCACATAAAGAACCGGCTTCTCCTTTTTGATTGGGGACTCAAAGGTCACAAGCATGTTCACCAACTCCTCAAGGGTCGGCTCCATCTTGTTCATATTGAAATTCCCCACAAAAGGATCAAACGAGCTCGGCAGTGACAACAGCAACACGTCGGTGGTCAACTCCGAAGGCAAGATCAAATCCATGCCAACGAGCTTGTCCACGAGCCCAATCAACTTTAGGCCATGCTCATGGACCGAGGCCCCATCTCGCATGCGTAAAGTGATGAGCTCCTTGACTGTGGCATGCCTAAGAGGCCGAGTCTGCTCACCAAAGAGCTCCTTGAGGTGCATATGAATGTCAGCAGCATTCTTAGCATCCTCGAATCGCCTCTGCAGCTCATCGTTCATCGAAGCCTGCATATAACACCTTGCCTTCAAGTCATGGTCACACCAATCCTTGTAGGTCTGCAATTCCTCGGGAGTGCAGCTAGTCGGAGCCTCAGCAGGGGGCGACTCAGTCGGTGTATATGCAATCTTTTCCGAGTTCAAGACAATCTTTAGATTTCTTAGCCAAGTGATATAGTTAGGTCCGGTTAGAACGTGTTTTTCGAGAATGGCAGAAAGTGGATTGCGAATTGAAGACATTGTCAAATTTTGTACTGAAAAGTAAAGCAGATAAATGTTAATGACTATTTTAAAATATTTAATAAGATATAAAGTCTGGACTTTTACTTCATAAATATTTGCTCCCACTGTTTTGACATTTTCACTACCCTCTAGTGAAAACGGGAAACTCATTTCTTCAGTAGGTACGTAAGGTCCAATTAGCGAATTATGATCCCGAATAATATCAGCCAATCATAATTCCTAAAAGGTAGTTTCCAATTGCATCACCATGCAACCCTCTACGTAAACTTTTTTCTCACGTTTGATTAGGACCCAATAATATGACGTCGTTCATCTTTACATGTCAAGCCTAACCCATCGATATTGAACCTTAATGGACGGTCGCCATGAGTTCCCTCAATAATATGAGCCGAAATCATGGGAGTTCCACGTAGTTCACATCACCATGTCAATGGATGTCACAGCTTTCCGGCACCCAGAGCTCCCCCAATAATATGAGCCGAGCCCCGAGTACGGGTAGCGTTCATCATGCACCCATTGTCGATGGAAGACAAGGAAATTATAAACAAATTTATAATTCCCCTTTTCGGGCTTGATATTAATTTTGAATCTTATTCAAAATGAGGGTTTTTAATTTTGTAAGGTCTCATCATTAATTTTATTTTAAAAGCTCGCCATGTTTGATCGTATGTTTGCCGGATTCATGCAACTTTGTTATTATCATAATAATAACGCACATACTCATTATTTATAACATATCATGCATATATTACAAACAGTAAACAAACAAGGATGATCAATCGCCCCAAAACTAATGGCCTGTGTGAGCTAAACACGGGCCTAGGTCCAATCCTAGGGTAAATGCACGGGATGCAAATACAAATATTACATTAGCTTCCAATATTTACATGTCTTCGATCTTCATAATCATCATGGCCACCATCTTCCAATCTTGATCATCCACTATACTAATATTTACAAATAAATATCCATGGCAAATAGGGATATATCTCATGGGGGTGGGAACGGGCTATAAACCAAGCCCACTTTATAAATTGATAATTATTACAATCATTCAACACAAAATATCCTAGCATACACCTAGCAAATTGGTCTTGGGCTTTTGATCATTCTTCATGCATAATATCACATACCATACACCATCAATTAATTATCACAATAATTAATTGATCCAATATTATATATCTTGAACCAATCACTAACCGCCACGATTATAAACTAAATTAACAAAGTATACAAACACCTTTGTCTACTTTCCAATTAATTTATTTATAACCGAATTTCTTGTAAATCACAATTTACTATAAATAATTAAAGTCCAACTTCAATTATTTATTTTATGAGAAAAATTTGCAACTTTTGTAATTTTAAAATTAAGGGCCCAAAAACTTATTTTTCACTAAAAACATTTTGACCCATTTAAAATTCACAAATATGTTAGCCATCCAATGGCCCAACAACTCAAGGCCCAAGACACTTTGGTAATCCAAAACACTTTTAGAAACCCTAGTCGTCATCGCCGTCGCCGGAGCTCCGTCGCCAGATTCCGGCAACAATTTTTTTTTTTTTATTAAAAGTAGGGGCTGTTCGGGCAGCCCCTCGGGCAGCCCGAGCTGCCCGACACGGGCAACAACATGCTGCCCGAAAAATCCCCACAAAATCCTTGATATTTGTTGCAAACTTTCATCTCTAATATCATGTATAATGCTACACAAAATGGTAACCATAGCGCTTGATACCACTTGTTGGAACGATTTAGGGAGACCGAAAACGCAACGGAAGCAACAAAAATTTTCATTTTTCATGTAAAATTTCGGCCCCCACTAATCTTGTGTAGCAAAATACAAGAAACACCATACAAGTCATACATAGGGTGTTAGAAATGTTTTACCTATCTACCTCTTGAGGTTGATGAATGTCACCAACTAAAGTGTAAACACTTTAGCTCTGGAAAGGAATGGCAATCTACAAGCTTCCTCCTCCTTCAAAATTAGGCCCACCACTTGCTAGGTAAATCCCTTCTTGTTTTGCACTAGAAAAACAAGAAGATTTTTCAAAGAGAAGAGAGTGTTTTCTCCAACAAATTGAAGAACACAATGAGAGAAAATTTTTGAGAATTATCACACTAAAATTTTCGGCCAAGAGAGTGAATGAGAGAGGGGGAGAGTTGCCTTGGTTGTGGGAAAAGTTGTCTTGCAATATTTTAATCAAAAGTATTCTACAACCCTTCACCTCCCAAGCATGCAAACCCTAGTGGGCTTGTAACTTTTACAAGGCCTATGGACCTTTTAAATTGTCTCAAACATATTTGAGCCCCATTAGACTTTACTTGATTTTACTCAAGCCCACTAGTTAAATAATTATTTCCAATTGGGCTCTACAAGGCCCAATGTTATTTAATTAATTCAACACTTGAATTAATATAATTATTTGGACTCTACTAGGTCCACTAGTGTTTAATTAATTCAACACTTGAATTAATTTAATTAAGTCCATAATAATGTTTATGAAAATCACAATTTTCAAATACATTATTCACTTGGCCAACTTTTAATTTAGGAACACTTTCATAAATTAAAATTTATATTTCTCTCATAGAAGTCATACTTCTAATTTTCCTTACGCCTATAAACTCATTTATAAGCCGTTCAACACATTGAACTATTTTACTTCTCATCGGGATTTAGAAAGCAAGTACTTGTGTGGCCCTCAATGGTTCACTGATACAACTAGCCGTGGGTTCACATCTCCATGTGATTCGGACTAAACATGTCCTTATTCGAGCATACCCCAATTGCTCCATTCTTACTTATCAACTCCTTGATAATAAGAACGTCAGAACTCAAGTCTGATAATACCCAACCAATCATGTTAAATGCCTAGCAGCATCGCTTACATGATTCCCTAGGTATCAAATGATAGTGCCTACAAGAACCATTCAATTATGGTTAGCGTACAGTATGGTCCCTTCAACTCATATATCCCGACCGATTCGACAACTATTGGTTTATCGAGAGTTGTCAATGAATCGATACTATGTGTCATGTTGTGATTGCATCGATGGTGTAATCTATGAAACTCCTTTCATAATTACCACCATACTCTGATCAGAGATTTCAATCCACACATACATGAGAGCACATAGGATATCCATACCCGAAGGTAAGCGGTGAATCCCCGACTACAATGCATCGACTCCTATGTGTTTCGACAGAACACCCAACCTTGCCACCTGATGACCCCATGAGAGTCGGTAAACAAGTCAAAGTGTAAGTCTAGCACATAGAGTCTCCATGTTGTCCCGGGTCATAAGGACTAATGGTGTACAACCATAAACTAGGACGTTTCCACTCGATAAGTGAGAACCACTTGGAAAGTCCTTTATAGAGGGTTGTTCAGTGCACTCTACCAGGAGCACCTATCTGCATGCTCGGACATCACAATGTCCCCTACCAATGAAACATGGTACTCACATCGCAGATACTAGTCTCTAACTCGAGCGGCCTATATCCTTCTTAGTGGTGGCTGAATCGACTAGGAACCGTTTAGAATATATAGTATTACAAATATGAGTTTCATGATACTCATCATATAAGCATCTCATATTCTTTCTACTATTTGTATATTCAAGGGCTTTATCTATGCAACTAGCATGGGTATACAGATAAAGAAGTGCCAAAATAATAAATTCAAATATTATTAAAATAAAGATCGTACATAGAGTTTCATTGTGAACACTCGGCCAACACTTGGCTCGACGTGCACCTACTCTAACAGAATAGCCCGTATTTGATCAAAGAAATATTGTCTCCTTTCCAGTGCTTGAATAATGGTAGCAGCTTTAACTACTCTCAAAACTATCTTTTCCAGTTTAATATACGTCTTCAGTTGGGATTTGTGCTTCAATTTCTTGGCAAAGATTTCGGTCCAGAAGCTTTTCCAACGGTCAAAAGATGTGAGTTTTGATGTGACAAATGTATTTACATCTTCCCAAATTAGATCGATATGAGTTTGAATGGCGTGAGATGGCCTTGGCTCCTCCTCAAGCTTTACTTTTCCCTTCTCCGTGGTTAGAATATGAGGAATTTGTAAGCCAGATTTTGTAGACTCCACTGGTTCCTTCAATGTGACGCCTTTCTGTCTAGCATGAGGTAAAATAGTGGGTTGATTTACACGAGTGAAGGGAGCTTTACTCTAGTGGATATCTTTTCAGTTGGAACTGAATCATCGGGAGGGATGACTTGCAATGAGATAGCCTGAATCGGCTTTTCAGCAGCTGACTGAGACAGTTTCTCAGTAATGGTTGGTTCCACTGCTGGTATTGGTTTGGTTCTTTGTGTCCTTGGTTTCTTGATAAGTTTGGGAGAGGGAGTTTTCTCAGAATCTGATTCAATGAGAATCAGTTTTCGCTTTGCATCCTTCAGTTGGGCCAGCGTCTTGGCTTTCTTGACTGATTTAGGAGCAGCTTGCTGCATCCCAATCTCCTTCTTGACTTTTACGAATTGATTAGGCGAGGGATCCAACTTGGTCTTTGGTGGCAAGATATTCTTGCCAGTGAATATCTTAAATTTTTAAGATTTTTCGGCATTGTTAGCTACCAGTCCTTTGAGTTTCAAAATATAACTGATTGGAATGGCAAACCCCATGGACTGTTTTGTTGATTTAAGCATATTCTTTAGAATGCTGAAAATAATGTACCTCCAGTTGACTTTCTTCTCACCCATGATGATTGTCATCACCTGGAATTTTTCAAGAGTGAGAGCTGCATCTGAGCCAACTTTAGCTAAAATTCCCTTTTCTACAATATCAGCCAATAACTGAATTTCTGGTTTCAATTCTTTCTTTGGGTCGGAGACTTTGATTTTCCGCCCATCAGCAGATAATGAGGATTGCATTTCCTCAATATCGGATGTTTTAACTTCAGAGAAACTGATATATCCATCAGTTGGCAAGGAAAACATTTCTCCAAAGTTTTCTTCAGATAAGATCAGCAACTGATCATTAATAGTGACAGAGATATTTCCTTCACTAGTAACATACCCTTTCAGATAGAATTCATTCACTTCCTTCGAGTATATTTCTTGTGAAAATTGTCCCAAAAACATTCGGAGCCCAGCAGATTCAATCTTCAGAAAGACATTTTTGATATCAGCTTCTTGAATTGATAAAACTGAGTCAAAATCGATTTCCATGGCATTCATCATGTGAGCAGGGATCTGATTAGCCATTCCGGAAGGTAAGATGATCTGAAATTCGTAGAAAATAAGCTTCAGAAGTTTGTATGCTCTTAGAACTGATTGTATGCGTGAAGGAGAAGAACTGAATTGAAGCGGGTATAATGCATTTGTACGTGACTATTCAAATTCTGGACACGTGTCAGTCCATGAAAATTTTGAATAAAAAATAAGTGTACGTGTGCTGTAATCGTGTGTATAAAGGTTAGCGGTTTTAAAATAAGCCACGTCGTCAATCTACGGTCACGTCAATTGATTTAGAATATAATAAATTTTAATTAGTTAACGTATGTGAGAATATTTGTAAACAATCCAACTGAACGATCAGTTGAGAAACTGATTCATTTCAGTTGAGAAGTTACAAACAATTGTCTTCTCAGTTAACTTTTTTAAAAATTAATATTCCCCCTAAATTGGTGCATAAAATATTTAAAATGACGATGTAAAAATAAATTTAAAGCTTTAAAAATTTATTATATGATAAATGATCGCGGCCCTTCAGCTTCCATAACTTCTTGGCTATAAATAGAAGTGGCTCAGTCAGTTTCATACATATCATCCAAAGTATTCAAGATAAGAAAAATGTCTGATACGAGTGACTCAAGTCTTTCTCCTTTCTCTCTGGAGGCCAGGAAGGCCGAGATAGAAGATGAAGTCTTCTACGAAAGTCTGCATTACTGGGAGCGATTGCAGGAGCTTGAGCTCTTGTACAACTCTGAGGAGGCCACCACTCCTGAATTGGTGGCAGAACTGAAGCAAGTGCGAAAGCACTTGAATATTGCTGTGTGGGTGGACGTCTTCAAGGACGGTCACATGTATCAGCTGATGCTCCGCAAGGAATTGAAGATCGTAAGGCGCATAGCTCATTCTCACAGCTTTCTCATGACTGCTCCTTCTTCTCTATCTGTTTGGTTGAAATTTTGGATAATTGTTCTGGAGGAGAAGTATGATGATGTAATCCAGACCAATATTTATAAGTAATGAAATATTTATCTTGTTTTAACTCTGTTTTTCTTTTTTTGGATCAGATGGATTTCCTATTACCAGTTGTGGTGGATGTGATTTTCTCCATCTGTACTCTGCATTTGTTGCATCAGCAACTTCTTCAGTTGGTAACTCAATGCAGTTTTCAGCTTCAGTTGATGCCTCGTCAGCTGGTATTTGAATGTTATCATTTTGCTTTAATAACTGATTGTCAACATTGACTTCCTGCTCATTTAATTGATCCAATATCTCTCGTTCTGGTGTTTGAAAGATGTTTTGATTGTTATGACTTTTATCTTTGTCATCATCTTCCAAACTGATATCTGTAAATCGATCAGCTAGCTCAACTTGATCAGTTGGCTTATCAGTTAGTACAGTTTCATCAAAATCAACATGCGTAGATTCTTCAACATTTAAAGTTTTCTTATTAAAGATTCTATAAGCTATACTAACTGATAAATATCCAAGGAATATTCCTTCTGCAGATTTGGCATCAATTGTTTGTAAATAATTTTTACCATTATCATGAATAAAACATCTGCAGCCGAATATTTTGAAATAAGTGATTATACTTTTTCTTCCATGCCAGATCTCATATGGTGTTTTCATATGATTCTTATTAATCATTGATCTGTTCTGAGTATAACACGCAGTGTTTAATGCCTTTTCCCAAAATCTTTGAGAAATACCAGAATCAGCAAGCATTGTTCTAGCAGCTTCTTTAAGGGTCCGATTTCTTCTCTCAGCTACACCGTTTTGCTGAGGAGTTCTTGCTGCTGAGAGCTCATGCTTGATTCCAGCATTTTCTAGAAAGCTTGAAAGTGTTTGATTGATGAACTCAGTTCCTCGATCAGATCTGATTCGATCAATCCCAACTGATTTTTCATTTAAAAGTCTTTTGAAGAGTTTAATCAGTTGTGCAACCGTATGGTCTTTGGATTTGAGAAAGATAACCCAAGTAAATCTTGAAAAATCATCTACGACCACCAAGGTGTATTTCATTCCCCCTAAACTCATGACTGGTATTGGACCGAAGAGATCTATGTGCAATAGTTCTAAGCATCGGGATGAAGATTTACAGCCCTTGTTTTTGAAAGAAGATCGTACTTGTTTTCCATACTGACATGCTGAGCAAAGTTTTTCTTTTGAAAAATCTATTTTGGGCAAACCAGTTACAAGTTCATGTTTACTCAGATAAGCAATGGATTTACAGTTTAAATGATTTAACCTTTTATGCCACAATAAGTTTTGAGATGATTTTGAAGCAATAAAGCAAACTGGTGCATAAGGCTGATCATTCCAACTGACTTTATATGTGTTTCCACATCGTTTGCTAGTTAGTATGATTTCATCAGTTGATGTTTTAACTGAGCATGATTTTTTATCAAATTGTACCGAGAATCCATTGTCGCATAAGTGACTGATGCTAATCAAGTTATACTTCAGATTCTCTACTAATAAAACATCTTTAATAGTAAAGTTTCCATGGATAAGCTTACCCTTACCCACGGTTTTACCTTTGGAATTATCTCCGAAACTAATGTTTGGGCCACTATATTTGGTCAGTTGAGATAGCATACTTGCATCTCCTGTCATATGTCGTGAGCAACCGTTGTCCAAATACCATATTGAATTTTTATCTGTACCTGTTACCTGCAAGCACACACATAATATGATTTGGTACCCATATCTATTTGGGTCCAAAACTTATTAGTCTCTTTGGAACCCATACTTGGATTAGTCTAACTGAATTTCCAGTAGCCGTGTTCCAAATTATTTTTCTCGGCTTCTGTGCGTTAGGTGTGCGGTGTACAGATGACACAGTATGCATTTTAGCTTGGTTCAACTGATTGTTTAGTCTGTATCTTTTCTGGACTAGGTTTGCAGTTATAATAATTTGAATAGTTATTTGAATAGTTCTTGCTAAATCTTTTTGATGAATGACTTTCTGAGTCAGTAGAAATTTTTGAACTGTAACCAACTCTATGTCTTCTGGCCTTATACCTATTCTCAATAGGTTGTTCATTCAGTTTGCTAGGCTTAAATTTTTCATGTTCTACTGTTGATTTGACAAATTTAATGTATTTCCCTTTGTCCATGTTCTGTTCGGGTTGAGTATCTCTTGGAAATGTTTCACCTTGAGTATTGAGTCCTAGTCCAGATTTATAAAAAACTGATTTTTGTGAATTTTGCATTTCATTCAATGTAGCTGATGACTTATTCCAGGATTTAATGAGCTTAGATTGTTCTGAGTTTTCAAGCATTAACTTTTGAATTAATGACTTATCTTTGTTTCTTTCTTCTCTTAGCTCAGCAATCTCCCTTTTTAGACTAAACTCGTCAACTGATTCAACAGTTTTGATTTTATTCTCCATGGGTTCATTTTGCTTTGATTTCATTTCCTCAAATGATGATGCAAGTTTCTGGTACTCATTTACCATTTCATGCAATGTTAAAATGAGTTATTCTCGTGTAAAGTCAGTTGAACTAAAATCAAATACCTGTTGACTTGTAGATTCTACTTCAGTATCATTGGCCATTAGGCATTTGACTTCCTCTTCATCACTTGAGCTATATGAGCTTTCTGATTCTGCTTCGTCACTATCAGTTTCTGCCCATTTGGATTTGTTCTCTTCAGCTAATAGAACCTCATGTTTCTTTCTGTAGGTTTTCTTATCATCTCTGGGTCTTCTCTTATGCTCATGTGATTTCTTTCTTCTGTCAGTTGATCCTTGACTGTCCTTTTTAGGTTTAGGACAGTCAGCAATGTAATGACCTGTTTTGTCACAATTGTAGCAAGCATTTGTTTTTTCCTTGGAATTATTTCTCTGGTATTGTGTAATGCCTGAGACTTTTGTAGATAGTTGAATACGAAACGCAAGAACAGACGGGGCGAAACGATGCGATAAAATATGAAATTTTAATTGTGCAAGACCGCACCCGCGGTCTGGCAAGCACCGCACCCGCGGTGCAATTGGCAGAAAGTTAGTAAAATTCCCGTAGCCACACCGCACCCGCGGTAGAATAAGACCGCACCCGCGGTGGTGCGACCGCACCCGCGGTCGTGCAGTGATCGCACCCGCGGTCCTCGAAATTCCGAAAATGATAGAATTGCCGAGAGCTTGGCGCACCCGCGCTCCTTACAGTTACCGCACCCGCGGTCATACGTGGAGAGTGAAAAATAATAACACTTGTCTATAACCATGCAATATAGATGTGGTGGCCTTCTCTCCTTTATTACTTAGCACCTACAACCGAGAGATCTTCAGAGAATTCTACTTGTGCTTTGTAGCTTTGAAGAAAGATTGTGCAAGATTTAGCAATTCAAACTTGAATCCGAGTTCGGTTTTGAGCTCCTCTCATTGTTAGCTACAAAGTAATGTAAGTTTCATTTAATTCCAGCATGTTTTGGTAATTATGTGTTGGGAAAAATGATGAATTGAACTCCATATTGTGTTCTTGATATGTGAAGCATAATATAGTTGAAATCAGATTGATTATCGGATACCGTAGGTGAATGTTTCGAATTTCAGTACATATGGACATGAGATTATGCAGATTTTGAGACCTTGGTAGATAGATGGTGTAATATTGAATTGACGACATGGTTCTTAGGTTGATTATATTGAGTTGATATGACCGGTATCGAGAACTACGCCGTTATGCTATCGAATTGGACCAAGATTAAATAATGAATTGTACCGGACTTGATGTAAGATATATATATTGATAGAATGCATATCACATTGCTATTTCAGATTGGTGTCGACGACTTTGACATCGAGGTTTTGACATCGACAGATATTGTACGACAAAAGGTATAAGCAATGTTTGTTTGGGAAGCCACAACTCAAATAAGATATTATTTGAGTTTCCCAACCAAAATCACATACTAGTATTGTTGTATATATAGTAACATGTTTATGACTTGTTTATGGAATTATATTCAAATCTTGTTACATGATTATGCTTTGATTATAGAATTGTATTCAAGCATATAAGATTATTGTAATATTCAGATATGAATATGAGCATGCTTTGTTACAGGTTGATAGTCATTGCATTTAAGATAGGAGAGTCGTTGACAGCCATTGTCAACTATCTAGATGTTCGGTGTATCTCAGCTTAGGAGCAGCCTCGACTCCTATTGCAGTCGTTGATACAGTTCAGACCGAAGTCTAGGAATAAGACGTACAGTCTTACCGAGTGGGAGGGTAGGTGACAGCCATTGACGTCTTATTCACACCGGGATCCCTAGAGTTCTAGTCGAGTCGAGTCCAGACATGGTTTGATTCGCATTACATTGCATGTGCATATGATGTGATTTATGATAGCATATTTCATGTTTAATTGATTATATGCATGTATACATGTTTATACTGGGATTTGTTCTCACCGGAGTTTCCGGCTGTTGTTATGTCTGTATGTGTGCATAGCAACAGGTGGGGCAGGATCTGGGTCACACAGAGGATGAGAAATGGACATAGCGTGGTGATCTCGGGCTTAGCAGCAGGATTAGTAGTTGTACCTTTGGCATGTACTGTATTTAATTACTAGTTTGTTGAGTATGGACGGACAAGATATGTTGTACGTTATGTTTGTACATTATGTTTGTAATTTAAATAAAGAATTTATGCTTGTTTAATTACATTTGATTTAATGTAAAAGCGAAAAATTTGACCCACTTTTATATTAACGATCCATTAAATCCCAAAGAAAAAGTTAGAGCCCGGGTCCCCACAACAGGTGGTATCAGAGCCATAGGTTCTGTAGACTAAGATAGGATAGAATGAGCGGGGTAGATCGAGTCTTCTTCCTTGCTCTATGATGTGCTAGCATGTTTATTGCTTTCCTTGTTACATGTTGTTTGTTATTTGATTGATTACAACATGTATTGGTTAAGACTGAATCAGAACCGATTCTAGATCAGAGGTAACTGACTAGAGGAGGGCTGAGACAGTTGTATATCTTGTATTCTAATCAGTTGGATTATTAGATACATGCCTCCTAGAAGAGCAGCCGTTCCTTTACGACCACCAGCGCCAGAGCAGGGTAGCACATCCGGAGATACGATGGATGTCACTGCTACGCTTATGGAGACTCTATTAAAGCGATTCCAGTCATTCCGACCCCCGACTTTAAAGGGTACAGAAAATGCAATTGAATGTGAAAGCTGGTTGGAGGATATCGAGATGTTATTTGAGTCTCTGGAATATAGTGACGAGAAGCGAGTGAAACTCATTGGCCATCAACTGCAAGATGTGGCTAAGTATTGGTGGGTGAATATAAGGAGAGCACTAAAACAGCGTGGCACCGAGGTTACATGGAAAGCATTCAAGACAGAGTTTTATCAGCGATTCTTTCCTGTATCCTACCGTAAAGATAAAGGCGCTGAATTTGCAAATCTGAGGCAAGGGCAATTAAATATTGAAGAGTACGTTGCTAAATTTTCTTCCTTGCTTCGCTTTGCACCTCATGTTTCAGGTAATGATGAGGCCATGGCAGATCAGTTTATAAACAGCTTAAATCCTGATGTCTTTACATTGGTCAATACTGGGAGACCTAATAATTTCGCTGAAGCATTGAACCGTGCCAAAGGAGCAGAAGCAGGGTTGCTGAGACAACGGAGTGTTCCGTATGTTGCTCCGAGTCCGAGACCGCCACTACCTTCAGTACAACCTTCTCCTCGATTCGAAAGTGGTGGTAGCAGTAGTGGACGCAAAGATCAGTTGAATGCGAAGGGCAAACAGTTTAAGAGGACAGGGAGCAGTTCTTCGAGCTCCAGCGGGTCAAGACAGAGAGGTCCTGGCAAGAGTTTAGAGGTGATGAGTGGGTATTGCAGTACTTGTGGAGGTAAACATGCCACAGAACAATGTCAAGGTGTAGTGGGCAGGTGTAACATATGCAAGCAACCGGGACATTATGCCAAGGTCTGTCCCCAGAGAAGTGGTGCATCGAGATTTCAGGCTGCACGGTCGTCTGCCTCAGTGACTCAGCCTGAGAGGCAAGCTTCATCTGTTCACTCATTTCAGCCGCCACCTGCACAGAACCCAACCTCGAGCCAGAGGTGGCCAGAAAGGGAGTCAGCCTCAGAGACAACAGGCTCAAGTGTTTGCCTTGACTGAAGAGCAAGCATAGGATGCCCCAGATGATGTCATAGCAGGTAACTGTTCTCTTTGCGGTTATCCTGCTTATATATTGATAGATACGGGTGCATCGCATACATTCATTTCAGAACGATTTGCATTATTGCATTCTCTGCCTGTTGAGTCTTTGTTAGATGTTGTGTCTATTACTTCTCCGTTGGGAAGTGGTTTGATAGCTGTGACCACGGTTAGACATTGCATCTTACGGTTTGAGGGTCATGAAATTGATCTAGATTGCATAGTACTCGGGTTAGATGATTTTGATTGTATTGTTGGAATTGACATGTTAACAAAGTACAGAGCCACCGTGGATTGTTTCCACAAGATTGTCAGATTTAGACCAGAAATGGCAGAAGAGTGGAAATTCTACGGAAATGGTTCCAGATCTCGGATTCCCTTGATTTCGGCTTTGTCTATGAATAAGTTGTTACAGAAAGGAGCAGATGGGTTCCTTGTGTATGCTGTAGATGTACAGAAATCTAGCCCGACATTGGCAGATTTGCCAGTAGTACGGGAATTTGCAGATGTGTTTCCAGAGGAGATTCCAGGGTTACCTCCGGTGCGAGAGGTAGATTTTAGTATCGATTTGATTCCAGGTACCACTCCTATTTCGAGAGCTCCGTATAGGATGGCACCGATAGAGTTGAAAGAATTAAAGGCACAGTTGGAAGATCTTCTAGCCAAGGGATATATCAGACCTAGTGTATCTCCTTGGGGTGCTCCGGTGCTATTCGTGCGAAAGAAAGATGAATCGATGCGGTTGTGTATCGATTACAGGCAACTGAATAAGGCGACGATAAAGAATAAGTATCCTTTGCCTAGAATTGATGATTTATTGATCAGTTGCAGGGATCCTCTGTTTATTCTAAGATTGATTTACGATCCGGATATCATCAGCTTCGAGTTTGAGGTGTAGACATACCGAAAACATCATTCCGAACCAGGTATGGGCATTACGAATTTATTGTCATGCCTTTTGGTTTAACAAATGCTCCGGCGGTATTTATGGGATTGATGAATCAAATCTTTCAGAGGTATTTGGATGATTTTGTTATTGTCTTTATCGACGACATTCTGGTGTATTCTAAGAACAGGAATGAGCATGCCGAACATCTCAGAATTGTGTTGCAGACACTGAGAAATGAGAGACTGTATGCCAAATTGTCAAAGTGTGAGTTTTGGTTGAATCGAGTTGTCTTTTTGGGACATATAATATATCTGGAGATGGTATTTCGGTAGATCCGAGTAAAGTGGAAGCTGTGATCAATTGGCTGAGACCGACTTCTGTGCCAGAAATACGCAGTTTCATGGGTCTAGCAGGATACTATAGACGATTCATCCAAGATTTCTCCCGTATTGCCAAACCAATCACACAATTGACACAGAAGAATGCGCCATTTCTATGGTCTGAGGAGTGTGAGTCAAGCTTTCTAGAATTGAAGAAGAGGCTGACCAGTGCACCTGTCTTGATGATTCCTTTAGGTACGGGTAATTTCGTTGTATATTGTGATGCCTCTCACAGAGGTTTGGGATGTGTTCTTATGCAGCGAGGTCATGTGGTCGCATATGCCTCAAGACAGTTGAAGACTCACGAGACTCGATACCCCATTCATGATCTTGAATTGGCGGCTATCGTATTTGCACTGAAGATCTGGCGTCATTATCTTTATGGCGAGAAATTCGAGATCTATTCAGACCATAAAAGCCTAAAGTACTTGTTCTCTCAGTCGGAGTTGAACATGAGACATCGTAGATGGCTTGATCTATTAAAGGACTTTGATTGCGAGATCAAATATTATCCCGGGAAGTCAAATGCAGCAGCAGACGCCTTAAGTCAAAAGGTTTGTTCCTTATCCTTATCGACGATAGGTGTTACGAAGCTTGTTGAAAATTGCTGTTTCTCTGGATTAGAATTTGATACAGATAGGAGGCCACTAAGACTTGCTGTTATTCAAGTTGAGCCAGACTTGATCATGAGGATTAAAGAAGCACAACGAACAGATCAGAATGTGCAAAGATCGATTCAAATGGTCAGATCAGGGCATTTGTCAGAATATCAGGTACGCGATCATGTGCTGTATGTGAATAACCGCCTTGTAGTGCCAGATGTTTCAGATTTGAGACATCAGATTATGTCCGAAGCGCACTGCAGTCGGTTTAGCATCCATCCTGGTGGCAGGAAGATGTATAATGATTTGAAGACACAGTTCTGGTGGAAGCAGATGAAGTCAGACATCGCCAAATATGTGTCTAAATGCTTAAATTGCCAACAGGTGAAGGCCGAGAGGAAGAAGCCCGGAGGGTTATTTCAGAGTTTGTCTATTCCTGAATGGAAATGGGATCACATTTCCATGGATTTCGTGACGAAGTTACCCCGATCTTCCCGAGGCTGTGATGCGATTTGGGTCGTTATCGACAGATTGACCAAATCAGCTTGTTTCATCCCGTATCGAATGACTTACAGACCCGATCAGATGGCGGAGATATATGTTCGAGAGGTAGTCAGATTACATGGAGTGCCGAAGTCTATCGTATCAGATCGTGATCCACGATTCACTTCACACTTCTGGCATAGTTTACAGCAGGCCTTAGGTACGACATTACACCTGAGTACTGCGTATCATCCTCAGACAGACGGACAGTCAGAGCGGACTATCCAAACTTTAGAAGATATGTTGAGAGCTGTAGTGCTAGATTTTGGCACTAGTTGGCAAGATTCCCTACCTCTTTGTGAATTCTCTTACAATAATAGCTATCAGACGAGCATTGAGATGGCACCGTTTGAAGCTTTATATGGTAAGAAGTGCAGATCTCCGCTATACTGGGATGACATTGTAGAGGTACCAGAACTTGGACCAGATATGGTTCGGGACATGACAGAGAAAGTGAAAGTCATTCAGAAGAGGATGAAAACGGCGCAAGACAGGCAAGCGAAATACGCCAACATCAGACGTAGACCGTTAGTATTTGAGCAAGGAGACAGGGTGTTTCTAAAGATTTCCCCATTCAGAGGCGTTGTCAGATTTGGCAAGCGTGGAAAGTTGTCTCCTAGATACGTTGGTCCTTACGAGATTCTAGAGAAGATTGGCGATCGAGCATATCGACTGGCTCTTCGTCCTTCTCTATCTGGGATACATGACGTCTTTCATGTATCGATGTTGCGTAAATACATGCCTGATGTTTCTCATGTCATTCGTCTTGACGAAGCTGAGCTTGATCAGACTTTAAGCTACGTTGAACAACCGATACAGATTCTTGACCGGAAAGAAAAGAAGCTCAGAACGAAGATTATTCCATTGGTGAAAGTTCAATGGAGTCGTCATGGCGTCGAAGAAGCGACTTGGGAAACAGAAGCAGATATGCGCCAGAAACATCCCGAGTTATTTCAATGATGTAAGTATTTGTCTAGCTTTGATGTGATTACTTTTATACTTGCATTGATAGAATGACATGCGCTTTCGAGGACGAAATCATTTCTTAGAGGGGGAGAAATGTAATGCCTAAGACTCTTGTAGATAGTTGAATACGAAACGCAAGAACAGACGGGGCGAAACGATGCGATAAAATATGAAATTTTAATTGTGCAAGACCGCACCCGCGGTCTGGCAAGCACCGCACCCGCGGTGCAATTGGCAGAAAGTTAGTAAAATTCCCGTAGCCACACCGTACCCGCGGTAGAATAAGACCGCACCCGCGGTGGTGCGACCGCACCCGTGGTCGTGCAGTGATCGCACCCGCGGTCCTCGAAATTCCGAAAATGATAGAATTGCCGAGAGCTTGGCGCACCCGCGCTCCTTACAGTTACCGCACCCGCGGTCATACGTGGAGAGTGAAAAATAATAACACTTGTCTATAACCATGCAATATAGATGTGGTGGCCTTCTCTCCTTTATTACTTAGCACCTACAGCCGAGAGATCTTCAGAGAATTCTACTTGTGCTTTGTAGCTTTGAAGAAAGATTGTGCAAGATTTAGCAATTCAAACTTGAATCTGAGTTCGGTTTTGAGCTCCTCTCATTGTTAGCTACAAAGTAATGTAAGTTTCATTTAATTCCAGCATGTTTTGGTAATTATGTGTTGGGAAAAATGATGAATTGAACTCCATATTGTGTTCTTGATATGTGAAGCATAATATAGTTGCAATCAGATTGATTATCGGATACAGTAGGTGAATGTTTCGAATTTCAGTACATATGGACATGAGATTATTCAGTTTTTGCGACCTTGGTATAGATAGATGGTGTGTAATATTGAATGACGACATGGTTCTTAGGTTGATTATATTGAGTTGATTAGACGGTATCGAGAACTACGCCGTATGCTATCGAATTGGACCAAGCTTAAATAATGACTTGTATCGGACTTGATGTCAAGATATATATTATGTATTGATTCACTGCATATCAACCCATTCTATTCAGATTGGGTTGTCGACGACTTTGACACGAGGCTTTTGACATCGACAGATATTTACGACAAACGGTATAAGCAATGTTTGTTTGGAAGCCACAACTCAAATAAGATATTATTTGAGTTTCCCAACCAAAATCACATAATTGCATCTGAAAGTTTCCTTGGTTCTTTCTCATGAACCTCTCAAACTTTTTGATGAATAATGACATAGCATCATTGCTTAACTGATCAGCAGATTTCTCGGCTGAACCAGTTTGTTCAGTTGTGACAGCTGCTAGAGCAGTTGTAGTTGTAGGAGTAGATGGTTCTCCTTCTCTGTTCTGCAATTCAAATTCATAAGCTTTTAAATCATCAAATAGATCATGAAGTTCGATCTGTTTCAAGTCTTTAGACTCTCTCATAGCCATAGTTTTGACATCCCATTCCTTTGGAAGGCCTCTCATCATTTTTAGTGCAACCTCTTTGTTAGTATACACTTTTCCAAGTGCATTTAATTCATTGACAATACTGCTCACCCTTTCATCATATTCATTCATTGATTCTCCAACCTTCATTCTGATATTGTCAAATTTTTAAATTGCAACAGAGAGTTTATTTTCTTTTGTTTGGTCATTTCCTTCATATAACTGAATCAACTTTTCCTAAATTTCTTTTGTTGTTTTGCACATCTTTATTTTGTTGAAGGTTGCTTTGTCCAGTGTTTTGTATATAGTGTCTTTGGCCACATTGTCAAGATTGGCTTTCTTTTTGTCCTCAGTTGTCCACTCTTCTCTGGGCTTTTGAATTCTCTGTGGTGCCCCTTCAGTTATGGCAATTGCTGTGTTTGCTTTTAGAATCTTCATGGGTCCGTCTGTTATGACATACCACATGTCATCATCTTGTGCAGCTAAGTGAGCCTGCATTCTGATTTTCCAGTCATCGAAATCTTCTCTTGAGAACATAGGAATTTTATTTAATGAAGTCATGCTAGCAAATTTATAGATCAGAAGTATTCAAGACCAAGATTCAACTGCTCTGATACCACTTGATATGATCGGTTGTCGTAACAAAAGTGTTTAGAAAGGGAGGTTGAATAAACACTTACAATTAAAATTGTTCTTTAATAATATTTGAGTTCAGTTTGATGAGAAACTGAATCTCGGAATCTTGTTGGTCAATAATAATCAGTTAAACTAGAGTAGTTGCGGAAAGTAACTGACTGAAAGATAGAATACGAAACTGAAAGAAATATGCAAGAGTTGTTTCTGGATGTTCAGAGAATTCAATTACTCCTACGTCACCCCTTCTATCACAAGGATAGGATATTTACTAAAAGACTTTGATCGAATACAACCCTTGTACAGACCCACTTCAGTTTGGACTTACCACTGCCAAAACTGAAACTCTTAGTTCTACACAATATTTGTTAGAGTAGGTGCCCGTCGAGCCAAGTGTTGGCCGAGTGTTCACAATGAAACTCTATGTATAAGCAATCTTTATTTTAATAATATTTGAAATTATTGTTTTGGCACATTTTTATCTGTATACCCATGCTAGTTGCATAGATAAAGCCCTTGAATATACAAGTAGTAGAAAGAATATGAGATGCTCATATGATGAGTATCATGAAACTCATATTTGGAATACTGTATATTCTAAACAGTTCCTAGTCGATTCAGCCGCCACAAAGAAGGATATAGGCCGCTAGAGCTCGAGATTAGTATCTGCGATGTGAGTACCATGTTTCATTGGTAGGGGAGATTGTGATGTCCGAGCATGCAGATAGGTGCTCCTGGTAGAGTGCACTGAACAACCCTCTATAAAGGACTTTCCAAGTGGTTCTCACTTATCGAGTGGAAACGTCCTGTTTTATGGTTGTACACCATTAGTTCTTATGACCCGGGACAACATTGACTCTATGTGCTAGAATTACACTTTGACTTGTTTACCGACTCTCATGGGGTCATCAGGTGGCAAGGTTGGGTGTTCTGTCGAAACATATAGGAGTCGATGCATTGTAGTCGGGGATTCACCACTTACCTTCGGGTATGAATATCCTATGTGTTCTCATGTGTATGTAGGTTGAAATCTCTGATCAGAGTATGGTGGTAATTATGAAAGAGGTTTCATAGATTACACCATCGATGCAACTACGACATGACACATAGTATCGATTCATTGACAACTCTCGATAAACCAATGGTTGTCGAATCGGTCGAGATATATGAGTTGAAGGGACCGTACTGTACGCTAACAATAATTGAATGGTTCTTGCAGGCACTATCATTTGATACCTAGGAAATCATGTAAGCGATGCTGCTAGGCGTTTAACATGGTTGGTTGGGTACTATCAGACTTGAGTTCTGACATTCTTGTTATCAAGCAGTTGATAAGTAAGAATGGAGTAATTGGGGTATGCTCATATAAGGACATGTTTAGTCCGAATCACATGGAGATGTGAACCCACGGCTAGTTGTATCAATGAACCATTGAGGGCCACACAAGTACTAGCTTTCTAGATCCCGTTGAGAAGAGAAATAGTTCAATGTGTTGAACGGCTTATAAAGGAGTTTATAAGCGTAAGGAAAATTAGTATGACTTCTATAAAGGAGAAATTAGTTCATTGTGTTGAACGGCTTATAAATGAGTTTATAAGCGTAAAGGAAAAATAGAAGTATGACTTCTATGAGAGAAATGTAAATTTTAATTAAGGGAAGTATTCCTAAATTAAAACTTGGCCAAACAAATAATGTATTTGAAAATTGTGATTTTCATAAACATTATTATGGACTAAATTAAATTAATTCAAGTGTTGAACTAATTAAACACTAGTAGGCCTAGTAGAGTCCAAATAATTAAATTAATTCAAGTGTTGAATTAATTAAACAATATTGGGTCTTGTAGAGCCCAATTAAAAATAATTATTAGACTAGTGGGCTTGAGTAAAATCAAGCAATGGTTAAATGGTCTCAAATGTGTTTGGGACATTTAAATAAAAGTCCATGGGCTTTGTAACTGTTACAAACCCAAATAAAAAAGCATGCAAGGGAGGTGAAAGGTTGGGAGACAAATTTTTCTATTATCTAGGCATGGCATGCAACCTTTTTACTTTAACTTTTCCCACAACCAAAAAAATGTCTCTCCTTCTCTCCTAGCATGAATAGTGGTCGAAATTACTATTCATTCTCCCTCATTTTTCTTTCTTCAATTGTTGAGGAAAGCCTACACTTCTCAATGAAAAATACTCTTATTTTTCTAGTGTAAAATTAGGGTGGTTCTAGCTAGTTGGTGGTGGGCCTAATTTTGAAGGAAAGATTCAAGAACAAGGTGAAGCTTGTAGATTGTCTTGCCATCAAGAGCTTAGTTGTATATCAACTAAGTTGGAGCCATCATCAATCTCAAGAGATTGATAGGTAATTTCTAAACACACTATGAATGTCATATTTTGTGTTTATTGTATTTGCTACACATTAAATCAAGGTGGCCGAAAATATTCATAAAAAATTCGATTTTTAAACTTCCGTTGCGCTTCCGATCACCGTAACCGATCCCCTTTCAATATTCTCAGTGCGTAACTGATCTTAGCACTATTGAATCTAACAACTTTTAGAGAGTACTAGTAAGCTCAAATTGTAGCCTTGATTGCTACGAATAATTCAAATAAGGATGAGCTAAGATTTTGACAGAGTAACAGGAAGTTTAAGATTGAGTGATCGTCTCTACTTTCTTCTGCTGTTCTTCAGTCATATTTATAAACTTATCTTTCAACGATAACTTTGATATGCATTTGAATTCTAGTATCCGTTGATTGCCACTTCATCATTCCTTGGGCAATGTTCTATTCATTGATTGTAATACGGCGTCTTAATTGCAATAGCCGAAATACGTTGTTCTATGCTGTAATGATTGAGGTGCGGCTTTCCATATGCAGTTGCTGTCTACTATGTCTTTTTGTCGGTTGTTCTTTCCCGAGAAACATTCAGTTGAGATATGTTTTAACTGAAACTTATGCGGCTGAGTATATTAACTGATCGGTTTCCAACGGATCAGTTTTCTTCATTAGTTCAGCTGGTTTCAGTTGTTAAGTAATCAGTCGTGTCTTTCGCATATTCAGTTGTCTCATAATTCAGTTAGTTTCTTTAGTTTGTCAAACTCCGAAATTTGGTTTCCAACAGATGTCCACCCACACAGCTATGTGCAAGTGCTCCCGCACCTCTCTCAACTCTGCCATCAGTTTGGGAGTGGTAGCCTCTCCAGAATTATACAGGAACGCAAGCTCCTATAACTTTTCCCAGTAGGGAAGACTCTTGTAGAAGACTTCGTCTTCTATAGCAGCCTTCCTAGCTTCCAGAGAAAATGGCGAAGCACTCGAGCTACTCACATCTGCCATTCTTTAGTCTTGAATATTTTTCACCAATATGACTGAAACTAACCGTGTTATTTCTATTTATAGCAGAATATCAAGGAAGCTGAAGGGTCGTCAACGTTTCGGCAAACGATAATCTTTCTGATCTTTAAATTTATTCGCTTTAATTATTTTATGCACTAATTAAGGGGGAATAATGGTTTTAAGAGGTTAACTGAGAAGACAAATGTTAGTAAACTCTCAACTGAAAGGACACAGTCTTACAACTGATCGTTCAGTTGGGTATTTCACTAATCTTCTCATATAAGTTAACTAATTAAAACGTATTATATTCCAAATCAAGTGACGTGACTGTCTACTATTTAATAATGAATGCCATTTTGAAAACGTAGAAGCACTTGAACCATTTAAATTGTACACACGCTTATAGCACACGTACACAAGTTTTTACTCAAAAATTTTAATGGACTGACACGTGTCCCGAATTTGAACAGTCATGAACAACTGTACTAAGCCCGCTTCAATTCAGTTTTTCTTCTTACGCATAAAATCAGTTTCTAAGAGCATACTAATTCCAGAGCTTATCGTTTACTAATTTCAGATCATTTTATCTATCAAAATGGCGAATCAAACTCCTGCTTATATGCTGAATGCAATGGCTATCAACTTCGGATCCATTCTATCTTTCGGCGACGCTGATGTTAAGAACGTCTTTCAAAAACTCGAAACTGCTGGGTTAAGGACATTCTTGGGACAATCATTACAAGAGATCTACCCCAAAGAACTTCAAGAACTCTACTATAACGGTATGATCAATTCTGATGGAAACATCACTTCTACTATCAATGGTCAGTTGCTGACCATCTCTGAAGATTCCTTTGGAGAAATCTTTTCTTTACCATCTGATGGAATAGCACACTTATCTGATGTTAAAGCATCTGACATTGAAAAAATGCAAACCTCACTTTCTACTGATGGACGGAAAATCAAAGTTTCCGATCCAAAGAAGGAACTGAAGCACGAAGTTCAGTTACTTGCTGATATAGTCGCCAAAGGGATTTTGGCGAAAGCTGGATCTTTTGCAGCACTTACATTGGAAAAGTTTCAAGCCATTTCTATCATTATGGCTGAACGTAAACTCAACTGGAAGCATCTTATATTCAATATTTTAAAGAATATGTTTCTATCATCCAAACAGTCCAATGGCTTTGCAGTGCAACTGAGCTATCTGCTGAAAGTGAAGGGTTAGTGGCAGATGATTCGGAAAAATCATCCAAATTCAAAATCTTCAATGCAAAGAATACTATGCCACCCAAGGCTAAGTTAGATATCTCTCCTGATCAGTTCATAAAAATCAATAAAGAGATTGGGACGCAACATGATGATTCCAAATCAGTTAATAAGGAAAAGACATTAGCTCAACTAAAGACAGCAAAAAGAAAACTGATTATCAGTGAATCTGATTCTGAGAAGACGCCCTCCCCAAAGATCGCCAAGAAACCAAGAACCCAGAGGATTAAACCAACAACCACAGTAGAATCTATTCCTAATGAAAGACTAAAATCTTCAACTGCCCAACAGCCTCTCAAAGCAGTCCCTCTGCAAATCATCCCACCAGAAATCTCAGCTGAGGTATATATATACATACCATACATGCAGCAAGGCAAGTGGCGTCGTGCATGTTCTGCACGTTGCGCGCATATGCACGACCTTGTTCGCGCATATGCGCCGGTAGTTTGACCAGCATCTTCCGTTGGCTCGCGCATATGCGCCATCTACGTCGCGCATATGCGCCGATCATTCTGGACGTTCCGCGCATGTGCGCGCATTCAAGTCGCGCATGTGCGCGTATGGTTCTGTCTTCCTCGCGCATGTGCGCCCATACATGTCGCGCATGTGCGCGGGGACTTCACTTTGCACCTCTTTTGATTTTCTTTCATCTTTCTCAGTCCAATCCTTTCCGTCTATAATCATCTTAATTAATAAATAATTCATTTCAGATTAATCTCAAATTACAGTAATAGAATCTCGGGCCTTACATTTCTCCCCCTCTTAGATCTGAGTTCGTCCTCAAACTCACAAGTAATCAATTCTGATATATCAGAAGAAATGTATACAGAGTTTAAATCAGAAACTCATCTCAATGAATCTCTTCTGAAGTCTCAATCTTATATTAGATTCTATTTCTCAAAATAGCTCTAACAAAATCAATCTCGCATTACTAGCTATAAAACATCCGTATATACCAGACCACAGCTCATAACAAATCACTACCATAAGTTGTTATCAAATCTGTTTATCCCATTCAAGGATATATTAAATCTTCAGCATCGAATACCAATCGTCACCATCCGACGTTGGCATATTAAGTATGTCTGGTCTGAGCTGTGACACCCTGACCCGTTACAATTAAAAATACAGCGGAATTTAAAATTTTCTTTAAAATATGGAAGGAGTTTCAAAATACATTTCATAAAAATGTTTACAAAACAAATACATGATCATTCAAATGATATACAAAATACAAAAGAATCATTCTTATGATCATGTCCCAAAATGATACAAAATAATCTTCCTTCCAACGGTGCATGCATATGACCCCTATCCACAGTCAACGTCCAGGGTCACCACTCTGATCTGCATCACATGAATAAACTGGAATGAGAATAAATCTCAGCAAGTGGAACTCTAACATAGCAATGATACATAGTATACTCTGTAAAATCATGACTTTGAAATCATAAATACTATCAACTCTGAAACATGAATACTGTAGCAATAACTGTAGCAATAGCATATCAATAGGATAACAATACGATGGTATTTCTCTTTTCTCTGATTAGATTGATATCAATAGTATCTATGACTGTGGGTGCAAATATCCCATCGATATAAATCGATAACTGTGAGGGATATAAGCCTATAGGCGTTGATCAACTAATTGCATGCAATGCTCTGACTATGATTAAATCAATCCAATAAAAACATTTGAACTCTGAATAACATTTAAGGCCGTCCTTTCACAATCTCATATTTTCTCTTGTATTCTCTTTTAACAATAGTGAGATATACAATACCTCCAATAGATAATCAATGAAATCAATACATAACAATGGTTCAATGGAAGGGAATAACACTTTGAAACCTTTAAAACACAATACATATAACATCATGTGAGCACAAGGGATGAAATTCCACTTACAAACCAATAGAACACCTCCAAACTAACTCTTGGTACGCCACCTACAACAATAATCCATAAACAACACCAATATCAACTCTATATCCACAAGTATAAGTCAAATAATCCATTAATCAACTCAAACAACAAGCCCAAGTCAACCCTTAACTCAAAACCTTAATAGAATCGCACCAAAAACTTACCTAAGCTTCCTTATACCACGTAGAACGTCGATCTCTAGTCGAAAATCCAAACAAAGCCAAGAATCAAAGGTAGGAAGCAATTGAAAATGGAGAAAACCCTTGCCCTAGAGAGGAAATCTCGAAAAGAAGATAAGAGATAAGGTATGGAATGGCCAACAACTCCCAAAAAGCAACTAAATATCTCGCCCATACTTACACCGCGGGTGCGGTCACACAAGCACCGCGGGTGCGCTAAGCTCACGGCAATCCAACAAAATTCCACGCACGAACACCGCGGGTGCGGTGCTACAATTACCGTGGGTGCGGTACACACCGCGGGGCGGTCCTTGCACTGCCGCGGGTGCGGTCATGCCACGGCCTTCCAAAACCAAAATGATGAATAGTACACCGCGGGGGCACTCCTCTAAGAGCGCGGGTGCACTCTTGCTACGGCAATGAACAGTAATAAGGCCACAAAAATAGATCCGAAACGCTGAAACGAACAATCAACACCAACTAATACCTCAATAAAACAATAACCAATAATACTATGGCCCAAAACACAACTCTAAACATCTAATCATAAAACCCAAATAACAAGTAAAGCTTAAACCGTACCGTACACCGGGCTCGGCTATTACAATCTCCCCTCCTTAGAGGAATTTCGTCCGCGAAATTGACGTCACTGCACGAACAACTCAGGATACTTCTCTCTCATCTCATCCTCTGGTTCCCACGTAGCCTCCTCTATCAAATGGTTCCTCCAAAGGACTTTAACGATGCCGATCTCTTTGTTCCTTAGAACCCTAACTGTGCGATCCAAAATCTGTACCGGAATCTCTTGGTACGTCAAACTCGGCGTCAAGTCCAATGGCTCGTGGTGAAGAAAATGGGAAGGATCTGCAATATACTTCCTGAGCATTGATACGTGAAACACATTATGGACTCTGTCAAGATCGGGCGGTAGGGCTAATCTGTAGGCTCGGTCACCGACTCTGTCCAATATCTCGAATGGACCAATGAATCTCGGACTCAACTTGCCCTTCTTGCCAAATCTCATCACACCCTTGAGAGGTGCTATCTTCAAAAATACATGATCGCCAACCTCGAACTGCAAAGGTCTGCGGCGAACATCTGCATAGCTCTTCTGTCTGGACTGAGCAGTCTTCATCCTCTCTCTGATCACTGCAACAACATCGGCAGTCTGCTGGACCAACTCGGGACCCAACATCTTCCTCTCACCAACCTCATCCCAAAACAAAGGCGATCTGCACTTCCTGCCATAAAGTGCCTCATACGGTGCCATCCCAATCGACGCCTGGTAGCTATTGTTGTACGTGAACTCCACAAGTGGCAATTTAGAATCCCAGCTACCAGAATAGTCAATAGTACAAGCTCTGAGCATATCCTCAAGAATCTGAATGACTCTCTCTGACTGACCGTCGCTCTGAGGATGATAAGCTGTACTGAAAGCTAACCGCGAACCCATAGCTCTGTGCAGACTCTTCCAAAACTCGGAGGTAAACCTGGGGTCACGATCAGACACGATCGGCACAGGAACTCCATGAAGTCTAACAATCTCTGCAATATAATCCTCGGCGTACTGATTCATGGAGTACGTCGTCTTGACTGGGAGAAAGTGCGCTGACTTGGTCAATCGATCAACGATGACCCAAATGGAATTATAACCTCTCTGAACTCTGGGAAGACCAGTCACGAAATCATAGTGATATGCTCCCACTTCCACTGAGGAATCGGCAAAGATAGCAATGTCCCAGCAGGTCTCTGATGCTCAATCTTCACCTGCTGACAAGTAAGGCACTGAGAAATGAACAAAGCAACATCTTTCTTCATACCTGGCCACCAATAGAGTCGACGAAGATCCTGATACATCTTTGTACTGCCTGGATGAATCGAATATGGCGCGTATGAGCCTCTGTCAAGACGTCTCTACGAATATCGTCGCCAATAGGAACACAAATACGGCCTCTGAAAGTCACCAAACCATCACCATTCGAACCAAACTCTGAGTTCCCTCTCTCTTCGGCTCTAGCTCTCAACTCTGTCAACTGAACATCAGTCGACTGCTCTCTACGGATCCTGTCCGTCAAAGTAGATCGAATGACTAACGCTGAAAGACGAGCAATGGTACCTAGAATCACCAGATCTATCTCCTCTCGATGCAAATCCATCAACAATGGCCTCTGAATCAAAGAACTCAATGAAGTACTCGACTTGCAACTCAACGCATCTGCCACAACGTTCGCCTTCCCTGAGTGGTAACTGATAGTCACATCATAATCCTTGACAAGCTCTAACCACCTCCTCTGCCGCATGTTGAGCTCTTTCTGAGAAAACATATACTTCAAACTCTTGTGGTCTGTGAAGATCTCACACTTTTCGCCATACAGATAATGTCTCCAAATCTTCAGGGCGAAAACCACAGCTGCTAGCTCTAAATCATGCGTCGGATAATTCTTCTCGTAATCCTTCAACTAGCGAGAAGCATAGGCAATAACCTTACCTCGCTGCATCAGAACTGCACCAAGGCCTCTCTTCGACGCATCGGTATAGACAACGAAATCCTCAGAACCACTAGGCAAAGAAAGAACAAGAGCTGTCGTCAATCTATCCTTCAGCTCTTGGAATGCACTCTGGCAATCAATAGACCACTCGAACTTCACAGTCTTCCTCGTCAGATTGGACAATGGCAGGGAAATCTTGGAAAAATCTGAAATGAAACGACGATAATAACCCGCCAAACCAAGGAAACTGCGTACCTCAGAGACAGAAGTAGGAATAGGCCAATTCTGAATCGCCTCAATCTTCAATGGATCAACAGCAATGCCATCTCTCGAAACGACATGGCCTAGAAAAGAAATCTGATCCAGCCAAAACTCACACTTCTTCAGCTTGGCAAACAACCTCTTCTCTCGCAACAACTGAAGCACCACTCTGAGATGCTCTGCATGAAGCTCTCTGGTCTTGGAATAGATAAGAATATCATCGATGAAAACAATGACGAAGCTATCCAAGAACGGCTTGAACACACGGTTCATCAGATCCATAAAGACCGAAGGGGCATTGGTCAAACCAAACGACATCACAAGAAACTCAAAATGACCATACCTGGTCCTGAAAGCCGTCTTAGGGACATCAGACTCCCTAACCTTCAACTGATAGTAGCCAGACCGAAGATCAATCTTCGAAAACACAGTGGCACCATGGAGCTGATCAAACAAATCATCTATCCGTGGCAACGGATACTTGTTCTTGACAGTCACTTTGTTGAGCTCCCTGTAGTCGATACACAGCCGCAAGGAACCATCTTTCTTCTTAACAAAAAGAACCGGAGCTCCCCAAGGCGAAGAACTCGGACGAATGAAACCCTTATCTAGAAGATCCTGCAACTGTGCCTTCAACTCCTTCATCTCAGTAGGGGCCATTCGGTACGGAGCCTTAGAGATAGGAACCGTACCTGGAGCTAAATCGATCACGAATTCAACATCTCTGTCCGGTGGCAAACCCGGAACATCATCCTCAAACACATCAGCAAACTCCCTCACAACATCGATATCATCAATATTCAACTTAACCAGTCTATCAACATCCACAATAGAAGCAAGAAACCCATCGCAACCTCTACACAGCAATCTCTCAGCCTCAAGACAAGAAATAAAAGGAAGGACCAGCGAAGTACCTGAGCTGGCGAGAACTCCTCCCTAGCCATCATCTGCAAAAGTCACCTTCTTAGCAACACAATCGATAACTGCACGGTAAGTCGAAAGCCAATCCATGCCAAGAATAACATCGAAGGCAACCATAGGGATAACAATCAAATCAGCGAAGACAACTCGCTCCTCAATACAAACAGGACACGCAAAGACAATCGATGTCGGGCACAAGACATCTCCCGAAGGCAAAACAACACTAAGCTGAATGGGAAGAATAGAAGGAACTATACCCAAAGATCTCAAAAACAAATCAGACATAAAAGAATGAGTAGCACCAGTATCAATCAAAGTAGTAGCTACTCTGCCTGAAATCAAAATAGTACTAGAGATCAATGAAGAATCATGATTAATACCTTCCTTGGTCATCGAAAAGATACGACCCTGCACTCTCCCTTGGCTAGCTCCCTTAGGACAATTTCTGGCAACGTGGCCTGCCGTGCCACACCGATAGCAAGACTGAGTGCCAAATCTGCACTCTCCACGGTGATGCTTACCACACTTCTGACACAAAGGCTTCTCGGGATCAAATGGAACAACTGGAACTGGCGATGGTCTAGGACTCGGCTCCATCTTGCCCTTGCCCTTGAAACGATCCCTGCCCCTCTGATTAGAACCCTGGCCTCTCTGAGCAACAGCTTGATGCCTCTCCTGCCTCTCCCTGGCGATATCCTTCTCATCCTGCTCGGCCAACAACGCTTTGGACACGATCTCCTTGAAAGTCACGGCCTTGGACATGTTGATATCACGGCGAATCTCCGCTCTAAGGCCTCGAATGAAATGAGCGCCTTTGTCCTTGTCGTTCGAAGCAATATACGGAGCAAACAAGCAACCCTCCTCAAACTTCAGGATATACTGACCAACATCCAAGCTCCCCTGTCGAAGCTCCAAGAACTCCGTAACCTTCCTCGCTCGAAGTGCATCGGGGAAATACTTGTCGTAGAACAAGTACGTGAACTCTGACCACTTCAGCGTCGCAACAGTCACACCAACCTTCGTCGCATTCCACCAAATGCGGGCAGCCTTAACCAACATGAAAATGGCACAACTGATCCTGTCTTTGTCCTCATACTGGAGATGATCGAAGATAGCTTCAAGCGCCTTGACCCACTCGACAGCAACTAGAGGATCGGTGCTACCTGCGAATTCCGGTGGATCCATCCTCTTGAAAGCAGAAAAGACGGCATCAGTGCCAACAGCCTGAGCAACCTGACCTCTCACTTGGCCTCTACCCTGTCCAGTTCCTTGCATACGAATGAGCTGCTGAATCTGCTCGCTATGCACCTTAGCCTGCTCCTTAAGCAACTTGCCGAACTCGTCGACAACTCTCGAGGAAGAACTATCCTCACCCTCTGCCGCCTTACGCTTAGGAGGCATACTCTACAATTGCTCACAAGACACCAATCAATATATATAACAATGGATAGATGCAAGAAAACATACCCGGACAGTTGAAAGTAGACGAAGTCATATGCATTGGTCCGAAGAACACCGCTCTGATACCACTAAATGTGACACCCTGACCCGTTACAATTAAAAATACAGCGGAATTTAAAATTTTCTTTAAAATATGGAAGGAGTTTCAAAATACATTTCATAAAAATGTTTACAAAACAAATACATGATCATTCAAATGATATACAAAATACAAAAGAATCATTCTTATGATCATGTCCCAAAATGATACAAAATAATCTTCCTTCCAACGGTGCATGCATATGACCCCTATCCACAGTCAACGTCCAGGGTCACCACTCTGATCTGCATCACATGAATAAACTGGAATGAGAATAAATCTCAGCAAGTGGAACTCTAAAATAGCAATGATACATAGTATACTCTGTAAAATCATGACTTTGAAATCATAAATACCATCAACTCTGAAACATGAATACTGTAGCAATAACTGTAGCAATAGCATATCAATAGGATAACAATACGATGGTATTTCTCTTTTCTCTGGTTGTATTGATATCAATAGTATCTATGACTGTGGGTGCAAATATCCCATCGATATAAATCGATAACTGTGAGGGATATAAGCCTATAGGCGTTGATCAACTAATTGCATGCAATGCTCTGACTATGATTAAATCAATCCAATAAAAACATTTGAACTCTGAATAACATTTAAGGCCGTCCTTTCACAATCTCATATTTTCTCTTGTATTCCCTTTTAACAATAGTGAGATATACAATACCTCCAATAGATAATCAATGAAATCAATACATAACAATGGATCAATGGAAGGGAATAACACTTTGAAACCTTTAAAACACAATACATATGACATCATGTGAGCACAAGGGATGAAATTCCACTTACAAACCAATAGAACACCTCCAAACTAACTCTTGGTACGCCACCTACAACAATAATCCATAAACAACACCAATATCAACTCTATATCCACAAGTACAAGTCAAATAATCCATTAATCAACTCAAACAACAAGCCCAAGTCAACCCTTAACTCAAAACCTTAATAGAATCGCACCAAAAACTTACCTAAGCTTCCTTATACCACGTAGAACGTCGATCTCTAGTCGAAAATCCAAACAAAGCCAAGAATCAAAGGTAGGAAGCAATTGAAAATGGAGAAAACCCTTGCCCTAGAGAGGAAATCTCGAAAAGAAGATAAGAGATAAGGTATGGAATGGCCAACAACTGCCAAAAAGCAACTAAATATCTCGCCCATACTTACACCACGGGTGCGGTCACACAAGCACTGCGGGTGCGCTAAGCTCACGGCAATCCAACAAAATTCCACGCACGAACACCGCGGGTGCGGTGCTACAATTACCGCGGGTGCGGTACACACCGCGGGGCGGTCCTTGCACTGCCGCGGGTGCGGTCAAGCCACGGCCTTCCAAAACCAAAATGATGAATAGTACACCGCGGGGGCACTCCTCTAAGAGCGCGGGTGCACTCTTGCTACGGCAATGAACAGTAATAAGGCCACAAAAATAGATCCGAAACGCTGAAACGAACAATCAACACCAACTAATACCTCAATAAAACAATAACCAATAATACTATGGCCCAAAACACAACTCTAAACATCTAATCATAAAACCCAAATAACAAGTAAAGCTTAAACCGTACCGTACACCGGGCTCGGCTATTACATGAGCTATCTTCATTCTTTTCTGAATTAGATACATTTTCTTTGTCATATTTCTGACCGTATTAGATCCTATCTCAGGTATCTCCGAGATATTATCCTTGTACCAAAGAAATCTGTAGTACTCACTGTACAATGTCTCGATTGTAACTATCTCATTACTCATCTGGTAATCTGAACACAATAATTCACACCGCGACAATATTTCATATCAATCAGTGCTAGCATCTAGCACTGCAGCTCCCTGGATATCTTCCAATATCTGGATAGTACGCTCTGGCTATTTGTCAGTCGGTGGGTAATATAAGATTGAGTCCATGGTATGTTCTGCCACAAATACAAACTCAAGCAAAATCACATTCTGATATATTCTACTTCGGCATTCTAATTATTCTGACCATTTTTCTGACATCGATCTGTGTCATTTGGTCATGTTTGTACGTTATCTGGTGCAAACTAATAGATATAGATTGAACAATCTTTCAATCACAATCATATCACCTCACAATCTGGAAAGTATTACAGTGATCTCATTACGAAATTCATCGAAATATACTTCCTATGTCTAGTCAGAAATATACAATTCTGTATTAAATCTTCTGATTTCTATCTTTCTGTCTTCATTTATTGACAATTTAGACATATCAGTACAAATTCTGCCAACATTTCAGTATAATTCTATCATAACTGATTTAATCTGTCTATATCTAAACTGTCTGTTCGAATTATCGTACACTTTCTGTTACCTGAACGAATACTGAATCCATTTCTGTGCGCTTCTGACCCTATCTGTCATTTTAAATTCGAACTACTTGATACAAACAAATCAGTTAATAATATGAATTAAAGAAAAATACCTACCTGGTATTCGGTTCTGACTATCGATATCAAATTCTGTTGTACAAATCTGAAATGTAAGGCCCGAGATTATATCATTTTAATCCGAGATTATTTAATTTACGAATTTTGGAAGTATGAATTAAATTCCATAAATTTTGTGATTAATTAGGATTGAAATGGAATTAAAAAGAGTTTTGAGGGCCAAATTGCAAATAGTGGAAAGTTGAGGGACTAAAGTGCAAATATGGAAACTTTGGTTGGACACTTGTCTTGCCAAGCTTGGCAACGTGTAGCCTTCATCCAATTCATATATTTCAAGCCATGAAAACCGAAATCTCCATGGTTGACACCTCCAAGCTTTCTTGTATCTTAAAAAAAAAATTGATTTTGCAAGATCCGGCCATCCGATTTTTGATCCGAGCATAGTTTCGCGCTCCTCTCATCAAGAGCTACTGGAGGATGTAAGTTTCATTGAATTCCAGCATGTTTCGAAATCTAGATGTTGGAGGAATTGTGATTTTATTATAGATATGTATTCTTGAGTAGCTAGAGATCATAACGCCGTAAACGGATTGGTTATCGGATGTCGTATGCAATTGTTGAAAAATTCAGCATGTTGGCCGAAATTATATGGTGCTGAATTATTGTGTTTTGGATTGGTATTGTTGTGGATTATGAGTTGTTGATGTTAGTAGAGTGTTGTCTGAGTTATCGAGATACCGAAATTGCGTAGTTATGTCGCCGAATTTGATATAGAATGAAGTTAATCAATTTCATGTCTTGAGTTGAGTTTGATATTGATAATGTGAAGTTCGAATTGTGCTTGTTCAGAATTGGTGAAGAAGATTCGGACAGGAGATCGTAGCTTCAAAACCCGAAGAAAAGGAAGGTATAAGTCAATGTGGTATTGGGAGATGGACTTGAGTCGGTTTAGACTTGGGTTTCCCTAAATCACATACTTTACTTTATTGCATTGATATTTGCATTGAGTTGATTGATATACTTGTTCTCTTGATTTTAGACAGCAGGTATTAGACGAGTAGTCTTATGACAGAAGTGCCGTTAGTGGTGGGATCACCACGGGCACATTGCACGATGTCATAAGATTGTGTATTGGCGGATGTGCCAAAGACTGTCACTGGATGTTTGGCTATCGATGTGGATAGGATGGTGGCTTTTTCTATTACTGTTAATCAGTATTGTATCGATGTGGATAGATTAGTAGCTCTTCTACTACTGTTAATCGATTTCATATCGATGTGGATAGAATTAAAGTTGCTTCTATTACTGTTAATCGGTAATATATTGATGTGGATAGAATAATAGCTTCCTCTATTACTGGTAATCGATACCGTATCGATGTGAATAGAACTGGAGTCTTTTCTATTACTGTTGATCGATACCATATCGGCGTGGATAGAACTGGAGTCTTTTCTATTACTGCTAGTCGATATACACATGCCAACTTCTGGAACCGGGATCCCTAGACTAGGATTGAGTCTAGTCTGAATTATGTAGCTACGAGTATAGTTGACAGTGTGTTATTGATTATGTTTCAGATTCGTTACATATTGTTGATACCTGATTACATGCTTTATATTTGTTATATGATTGCATGTTTCATTGATTTATACTGGGAGTTATTCTCACCGGTTTATCCGGCTGTTGTCTTGTCTGTATGTATACTTGACAACAGGTGGGACAGGTTCAGGGTCGAGGAGATGAGGAGAGATCGTGATAGAGTGGAGACTACGGACTTGGATTATGATGTATAATAGGGTTTGAATACTTGACATTAATTGTTAAACCTTAGTTTAGTTTGAATACATTCAGTACAGGACTTGTATTGTATTTTATACTGATATGTATCTTAGTTTGATTTCGCTACGTTCCGCACTTTTAAGAAGGAAAAAAAATTTAGACCCTGTTTTATAATTGATTAATTAGTCCCAATAAGGATTAAGAAAATGATTAGCGTCCGGGTCCCCACAACAGGTGATTAATTAGTCCCAATGACGATTAAGAAAATGATTAGCGTCCGGGTCCCCACAACAGGTGGTATCAGAGCGATAGATCCTTTAGATTGAGATAGTCAGAGTTGATAGATTCTTTAGACTAAGATAAAAGAGAATGAGCGGGGTAGATTGAATTTTCTTTCCTTGCATGTGATTGCTAGCATGAGAATTATTTAAATATTGAATTACATTGTGTGTGCTAGCATGATTTATTGCTTTCCCTATTACATGTCATTTGTTATCTGAGTTGATTGCAGCATGTAATTGTTAAGCCTGAATTAGAACCGAGTCTGAATCAGAGGTATATGATCAGAGGAGGGCTGAGACAGATGGTATAGATTGTGTACTAATCTGTTTGATATTCAGATATACCGTCTCGGAGATTTCCAGAAAAGGGCAGTACTTCGAGTGAATAGATAGATGTATCAGAAATTCAGATAGAAATGCCGTTGAAAGAGTTTCAGTTATTACAGCCGCCGATTCTGAGTGGTACCGAGACATTTGAAGATTGGGAGAACTGATTTGATGACATAGAAATACTGTTTGGTTTACTTGATTATTCAGATGAACAGAGAATTAAACTGATATTTCACCAGTTACGAGAGACTACCAGGATTTGGTGGATTACCATTAAAAGACTGTTAGAACAGAGAGGTACAGTGATTTCGTGGGAAATATTCAGAACTGAATTTTATCGAAGATTTTTCTCATTTTCGTACCGAGAGGACAAGAAAGCAGAGTTTGAGAATTTGAGACAAGGTCAACTGAATATTGAAGAATATGTTGCTAAATTCTCTACTCTACTGCGTTTTGCTCGTAATGTAATTGGGAATGATGAAGCTGTAGCAGATCAGTTCATCAGAGGATTGAATTCGGAGATAGTTGCATTGATGAACATACAGCGACCTCACCATTTTGCTGATGTCTTGAGTAGAGCGAAGAGAGCGGAGGCGAGTTTGATTAGACAATTAACAAGGTTGTGTGTGAAGCAACCCCAGACACAGCAATCCCCTCTTCGAGTTGATCGTGGCAACACGAGTGGAAAGCAAGATCTGCTGAAAGCTCAAAAGAAGCCATTCAAGAAGTTAGGGAGTGGTTCATCTAATTCTAGTTCGAGTTACACTGGAGTGTACTGCAGAACTTGCGGAGGAAGACATCCCACAGGATATTGCCAAGGAGTGCTTGGTCGTTGCAATATCTGTAAACAACCAGGGCATTTTGCTAAGGTTTGTCCACAGAGAGGTCCCCGAAAATCTTAGAGGGCTTGTAATGCCCGAGATTTAATCATTATAATCAGACGTTGATTAATTGACTTGATTGAAATTATAAGAATTTAAATGAACAAATATGCCGAGACCGAGCGTCGTTGCATGATTAGCCAAGGATTTGGGCAGCACCTCCGGCGCTCGAGCGGTAGAAAACAACCGCCCGAGCGCCAATGTTTCGGTAATTCATCGTTCGGGCAGAAGGTTCGGCGCCCGGGCGGTAGATTTTGACCGCTCGAGCGCCAAGGTGCATTCGGAAAAGTCTTGGACCGAGAGTGCCGCGCTCGAGCGGTACTTTCTTACCGCTCGAGCGCCGACCCAATTTTGAGAAAAGAAGACACGTTTCATTTGCATGCAAGTTAGGATATATATATATGTTAGTAAACGATAATCCTCAGCAAATGAGAAGAAAGAAGATCGAGGATTCTCCAAGAAAATCCATACGCCTTTTGTAAGAAATCCGTCCGTCTGATTTTGAATCCGACTTCAGTACTGTGTTCCTATCAACGCAGGCTACAACTGGACGTAAGTTTTGTTACGTTTAGACATGTTTTGAAATTATGATATTGTCAGAATTGAATATGAATCAGATATGATGTTTCTGCTACAATAGACAGTGTATAAGTGAAGTCAGATTAAAGAATAGACTGGTTATGCAATTGGTATGACTTTCAGAGTTGAACTGATTGAGATTGATATCAGAGTTGTGTTATGACTAATCTTATGTGTACAGATATTCAGATTTTGAATTATACTGGTATTGATTATAGATTCTGATATTATATTTGTGATGTGAAGATTGACGGATATCAAGACTGTATTGTTATGCCGTCGAAACATCAGTTTATTTAGATTGATCAGATTGTGTATTGATCAGATTCAGTGGTGAATTAGATTGTGCCTTGTTCAGATATTGGTCAGATTATGTAATGAATTTAGTATTGATCAGAACAGGTTGTGTATTGAGTTATTCATTGACACAGTGTATTCGATATTGTCATTTCAGATTTGATATGGACAGAGTTGAATACAGGTCATCGCCTTCGTCAGACAGAGAAGACAAAGGTATAATGCATGTGATATTCGGGAAGTCCCAACTCAAATGAAATCTCATTTGAGTTTCCCAACAAAATCAATACTAGGCTGTTGTCTATATTTTATTAAGTTTATGCTTTGATTATAGAATTGTATTCAATTGTATGAGATTATTGTCATATTCAGCTATGAATATGATTATGCTTTGTTTACAGATTGCTATTCATTGCAGTTAAGATAGGAGAGTCTTGACAGTCATTGTCAAATATCTAGACGTTCGGTGTATCTCAACTTAGGAGCAGGTATTACTCCTATTGCCAGCCGTCGATACAGCTCGGACCGAAGTCTAGGAATAAGACGTACAGTCGCCCCGAGTGGTTGGGTAGGTGACAGCCAGTGACGTCTTATTCACACCGGGATCCCTAGAGTTATAGTTGAGTCAAGTCTAGACATGATTTGATTAGAACAACATGCGTAGATGAATTGGTTTCATAGACTATGGAACCTATTGTTATTACTTTCAGTCATGACAGCATGTTTCATGATTTAGACTATTTACATGCATGTTTATCTGATTTGAATTGCATGTTTAGTTAGATTAGAGTTCATAGATGATGAAATCTATTACTATTGTCTTTGCCTTTATTCATGACAGCATGTTCCATGAATCATTATGTGTATATGCATGTTTACCATGTTTTATACTGGGATTTATTCTCACCGGAGTTATCCGGCTGTTGTCTTGTTTTGTATGTGTGCATGACAACAGGTGGGGCTGGATCAGGGTCGAGATGATGATGAGAGAAGACGAGTTAGCGTGGTGATTCCGGACTTGTAGCAGACTTGGTTTATTACTTGACTTGGTTTATTACTTGAATTTAGTAATTGAACCTTAGACTTAAGTTGTACAGTATTGTACTTTTCTACTTAACTGTAGTTTTTATACAGAAATGTATATTGTTTAGATTCCATTACCTTCCGCAGTTACATTTTAAAAAGAAAAATTTTTAGACCCTGTTTATCAGAACTGATAATTAAATCCCCATAATGAGTAAGAAGATGATTAGCGTCCGGGTCCCCACAACAGGTGGTATCAGAGCGAGGTTCCTTTAGAGATAGATCTTTAGACTGAGATAGTTAGAACTGATAGATCTTTTAGATTGACTTAGATGGAGTTAGAAGAGAATGAGCGGGGTAGATGAATTTTCTTTCCTTGCATGTGTGTGCTAGCATGAGATTACTTATGATGTTGATTTACATTGTGATGCTAGCATGAGATTATGTGTTACTGCTTTTAGATACATGGCTACCTGACTATTTGATTTAAATTGGTATTATGTATTCTTGAGTATGAATCAGATCGGATTCATGATCAGAAAAAGATTGACACAGATTTGCAGTATTGGGTTACTAATGTTTTGGTAATCAGATATAGCTCCCCGAAGGATTCCCTAAAAAGGCAGTACTTCGTATGATCAGATAGATAGGTCAGAATCTCAGATAGATGTGTCAGAAACTCCAATGGAAACGAAGTTGAGGGAATTTCAGTTACGTCAGCCGCCGATTCTCAGCGGTATTGAGACATCGGAAGATTGTCAGCACTGGTTGGATGACATAGAAATACTGGTTGATTTACTTGATTGTACCGATGAACAGAAAGTTAAATTGGTAGTTTATCAGTTACGGAAGACTGCCAGAAATTGGTGGATTACGATCAGAGGCATATTAGAACTACGTGGTACGGTGATCACGTGCGAAGTCTTCAAAGCTGAATTCTATCAAAGATTTTTCTCAGTTTCATACCGGGAGGACAAAAGAGCAGAATTTGAGAATTTGAGACAAGGGCAACTGAATGTTGAAGAATATGTGGCGAAATTCTCTACATTACTGCATTTTGCTCCTCATTTGGCTGGGAATGACGAAGCTGTAGTGAATCAGTTCGTCAGAGGATTGAATTCAGAGATAGTTGCACTGATGAACATGCAGCAACCTTATCATTTTGCTGATGTCTTGAGTAAAGCAAAGAGAGCTGAGGCGAGTCTGATTAGACAATTGACAAGGTTGTGTGTGAAGCCACTTCAGACACAGCAATCCCCTCTTCGATATGATCACGGCAGTACGAGTGGGAAGCAAGATGTGCTGAAAGCTCGAAAGAATCCATTCAAGAAGCTAGGAAGCGATTCATCTAGCTCTAGTGTTTCTGGTCCAAGTTATACTGGAGTGTATTGCATAAGTTGCGGAGGAAGACATCCCACGGAGCTATGCCAGGGAGTTACTGGTAGTTGTCGTATCTGTCGACAGCCGGGGCACTTTGCTAGAGTTTGTCCCCAGAGAGGTTCCCGAAGATTTCAGGGAGCAGGACCATCTGGATATGGTGATCGAAGAACAGCCCCAGGAGACACTTGATGATATAGTGACAGGTACTGTTACTCTATGATTATATTGCATACGTATTGATGTGTACTAATGCATTCTTCATGAGTATCTGGGATTGAGTAGCATGGTGATATGCTATGTTTGTGGGATCTGTGTATACTGTAGTATTGATTACTTGGTTGTTAAGGAATATGTTGAGGGCAGAGATGTCTGTGACATGTTATATACTACAGTGAAATGAACCCGAGATTGGGTTAGATTATGATGTACTTGTGTTATATGATTTCGATTTCATTATTGACATATAATGCTAAAACAAGTACATAAATATTGTGGAATGTGTTCCAGAAATGGTAAGATTAAGATCAGATCTAGTTGAGAAATGAGGATTCTAGATCCAGAATTCCTTAGATCATTGTACTGTTGACTCGATTAGCACAGAAAGGAACAGATGGTATCCTTATGTGTTTGGTAGATATACTGAAATCGAGTCTAACGGTGACATATTTGCCCGTAATGTATTAGTTGACTGGTGTTTGCCTAGATAAGATTTCAGATGTGTTTGATATCAGAAAAGTAGATTTCAGAATTGAATCGATACCAGGTAATGGTTATAAACTAGAATTCAATACAGAATGATATTGAAGATTAATAGAAGGGTACAGATTGTTAACTCTTAGATTCAGAGATATTCTGATGATTTTATGCTTGTTATATATATGATATTTGATATGTTAACAGCATCTGAGTGATTAAATGGAAGATTTGAAGATTTTATTGAATATTCAGAGAATAGTGAATATTGTATACAGAAATTAGTCAGGTATGAATCATAATTGAAACAGATTGTATTCGGAATATGTGATATCTGCAGTTTGTATACCGATTTATGTGCACAGTTGAGACAGAAATCAGCGACTGTAAACGACACAGGTAACAGTTATATCAGAATTAGCAGAAATGACAGAAAGTCAGAATTGATGAGTTTTGCGGATTTCTTTTTCTCTTATTAGGTTATATCTTCTTGCGTATTGTGATTGTTCTAAATCAGTATTTGAGACATCTTATATTGTTTGGGAGCATATTCTATTTGCAGATGAGATATAACAGTTGATCAGAATGACATGAAGACATGTTTGATTAATCAGAAGCCATCTTATTGCCAAAGATTACCGTTTTATGAGTTCAATGAACTCACTAGATCTGTATAAGTTACTGATATTTCGTATCTGGTTGGATATTACTGTTGTTTGAATCCGTTTATGATACAGATTGTTATGAACCGTTGAGATTATGTACAGTTCAATTGTATCAGAGTTAATTTCAAGAGTTACAGCAGTTCAGAAATGAGATCAGAATGTGTCCGAATGGTTCAAAATTATATAGCAGAATTGACATTGAGAGTAAGAGCCAAATACCAGGTAGGTATTTCTTCTTTAATTTATATTATTAACTGATTGTTAGTACCGAATAGTTTGAATCAGCTATCACAAGTAGTGTCAGACATGCACAGTGATTGATTCAGTTTTCGTTCGTGTAATGCCCAAGAATTTGATTAACGTAATCTGAGATGATTAACGTAATCTGAGATGATTTATCGACGAGGAACGGATATGAGTATAGTTGGATCACTCCGAGATTTAATTATTTTAATCAGACATGATTAATTGCCGAGCGCCAAGGCATTGCAAATTTTGGTTCGGGCAGCAAGTGTGGCGCCCGGGCGGTAGATTTCGACCGCCCGAGCGCCAATGGGGAAGCAAGGAGACAGAACTCCTCGCGCCCGGGCGGCGGATTTTGACCGCTCGAGCGCCAAGCTCGCGCCCGGGCGGAAATTTATTACCGCCCGAGCGCGAGGCGTGTCGCGTGGAGGATGTGCCGCTTGCCTTCATGCATGCGCGAGGTATATATATATGTGCATGCGCGAGGTATATATATACATACATATACATGCAATTCATTTTAAAGAATCAGAAACGAAAGAATATCGAGAAAAAGGTTTCAGAAAAAGGAAAGAAAATCCTTACGCCTTTTCTGAGAAATCCGCCCGTCCGATTTTGAATCCGACTTCGGTATTGACTTCCTATCGACGTAGGCTACGACTGGACGTAAGTTTTGCTACGTTTTGATATGTCTAGAAAGTATGGTATTGTCAGAATCTGATAGGATTCATATATGATGTTCTTATCATGTTAGACATCGTATAATCGAAACCGGACTGAAGAACAAATACCATATGGAATTGTTATGATTTTCGGAATAGTTTTGGAGTCAAGTGATATCAGAATTGAGTTGTTATTGAGTATGGGATATTAGAATTGATATCTGACTAATATGATATGGCTGGATATATATTGAGATTTCGCCGTTATGTTGTTGAAACAGAATTTGATTAAATTCTGATTATATCCAGTATTGGTTGGATGGTGTATTGATATTATACCCTCAATATCGTTATTGTCAGACTGAGTATTGACAGGCTTGGGGTTCGAGACTTCGACAGAGTCAGAGTATCAGAGTAAACAGGTATAAATTAATGTTGAGTTGGGATTGCACAACTCGAGTAAGGTTTGACTCGAGTCTCCCTAAATCACATACTTAGTTTATTACATTGATTCTTGTAATTGATGAGATTGATGGGTATTGTCTATTGATTTATAGCCACTGCATGTATTGACTACTGAGTCGTTGAGTCGTAGGTTGATTCGCCTAGTCACCGGCTGATTCGTCTGGTTATTGACTGATTCGTCCAGTTATTGGCTGATTCGCCTATCTATAGACTGATTCGTCTAATCATTGACTGATTCGTCAATTCTGCGGCTGAGTCGCCCAGACATTGCTGATTCGCATAATTCTTGACTGATTCGTCACTTCTGAGGCTGATTCGCCCAGACACTGGATATATGTATTATATCGATGCCGTTTAGGAATTGATTCATTCCTATCGACTGAGATTCGGTATAATTACCATTATTCAGACATCGGGATCCCTAGGATAGAGTTGAGTCGAGTCTGAGACGACGCGTCAGTGGAGTCGAGTCTGAGACGACGCGTCGGTTGAGTTGAGTCTGATATGACATGTTGATTTTTATTGTTTATGCCATTCATGATTATTGAATGTTTGATATTGATTTATGTATTCTGATTTGATACAGGTTAAGAATATTTCTTATATATGCGGTCGTATATGCTTTTATATGATTACCTGTTACATGGTTTATACTGGGATATTTATATCTCACCGGAGTTATCCGGCTGTTGTCTTGTTTTGTATGTGTGCATGACAACAGGTGGGGCAGGTTCAGGGTCAAGAAAAGAAAGAGGCTGGACTAGATAGCGTGGAGATCCGGGCTTCGAAACAACTTAGGATTCAGCACTGATATGTAGTTGAACCTAGTTGAATCCTTGTAGATAATACAGGATGTGTATGTTTATGTTTAATATGTAATTTGAATTTAATTACATTACGTTTCCGCTTTGTATATTAAAAGAAAAATTTTTAGACCCTGTTTATAATTGATTAATTAGTCCCAATGATGATTAAGAACTTGATTAGCGTCCGGGTCACCACAGTTCGGATAGCAGACAGTGTTGCTATAGGCAGATTAAATCAGTTATAACAGAATATGTAACGAACCGTACTTAACTACTTGGAATTTGCGGAAAAATTAAAAATTTTATTCAAATAAAACGTTTGTACGGACGTCACCCAACATTCACATAAATATCGTTAAAATATTCCATCATCCAATAAACGTTTGCTAAAAGAATGCTGTCTCAAAACGTCTCATATAAAAAAAACAAAACATCAGAGTAGTTTAAAAGTTTGCATAAACATAAGCTCGCGGTCCTCGGGTTTAGCCTGCCACTCAGCCCAAGCCTGCCCCTTGGTCGCCACCTCCTGTCTCCTGCGCATCGTACTCACCTGCATCGATCAAGTCTAGTGATTCTAAAGACTCAACACGTATAAACTGGAAGTAACGAGTACTACATAATAAAAATCGCATGCTTCTTTAAAATAGGACATACATAACTTTAAATTGGACTTGCATAAACTTCAACTTGAAATAAGCTTGAACTTGAACATACATACTACGACGTGCCATGAACATAAACTTTTCTTAAACATGCTTTCATACTTCAACATACTTAACTGCATAATTTTACGTGGAGGATGTTTCAAAGCAAGTGACCCTTAACATGATAAACGCCTGATCAGACTCACCACAGTACTGGGCTGACAGGGACGTATCCACTGTCGCATACATAAGATCCCTGTTCATGATTTAACAGGCCAGTTGATCCACGTTCATAATTTAACGCTTCACAACCACGATCTAACCCGTTCATAATTTAACGGGCGGATTGGTCCCCGTTCATGATTTAACGCTTTCCAATCCTTAACTTTCGTTGGTCACAAGACAATTAGCATACCTCAAAGCTTAAAATACTTTCTTGCATGTCATACATACTTACTTGGCGCTGTGGGATTCGTTGGACTTCGACTGGGGCCGTCGCTGCGACATACTAACATGAATTTCAATCTTAACTTGCATAACTTAAACGTAGAGAAATGATGCTTACTCTCGAGCTCCATCATATCTTAGGACCTTCTATAATCTCCCATGACATGACCTTAACAATCCTTGCACTAACCCATGACATCAAACCTTGGAACCAAAAATAATATTCTCCCCAAACAGTGTGTACACGGACCCCTAGCCCGGGTCCGTGTACTGGTCCGTCTACCTACTGTATCATACGTGCCGTGAACAAGGAGGGGCACGGACCCCGTGCTTGGGTCCGGATGGGGGTCCGTGTAGGCTCTGGAAGAAGGCATCGACTGAAACATGAAGACACGGACCCCGTGAGAGGGTCCGGGTGGGGGTCCGTGTACGTACTGCCTAGACGCACTAAGTGAAAAGTAACGGCACGGACCCCGTGCTCAGGTCCGTGTCCGGGTCCGTGTGGCCACTGTACGTCGAAACCTGCGAGAAATCTTATACACTGTCTACACACCCAAGTTGACACTTGAATATAATGGTTCAACACTTTAAGACCCTTCTTAGGACACTATAACATTGCATCAAACTTATACAAACACCACAAAAATACGACGCCCACTATACAACACAATGCAACACCAATTATGCAATTGACATCAATCGATTTCCTACGACTTTAAACCGATTCAAACGCCTAACGACGTCCAACGAAAACCATGAAAAATACAACAAACCTCAATACTAACATACTTATACGCAGCAACGATCGCCCGTCGATTTCCAACGAAGCCTGCAACATAAAACTTCAAAAATACAATGATACCAAACTTTTCTTAAAATTACAGTTTGAGCAGTCACACGAAAAATATCATAACTCTCTCATTTTTCGTCCAAAAATCTCGTACTTTATATCAAATCGAAGGTATCGAAAAGTTCTACGTTTTTGCCGTTGAAAGTTTTCCCAAAATATGAACAGAAAATTCGCAGTATTTGAAAAGACAGCAAAAACGAGTTTTAGATCTAAAATTTTACCCTCGAAATTGATCCGATCTATAATCCGCTCAAACTACTAACATGATACATAACTTTTACGCATAAAAATCAACGCAACACATAATATGACTTGATTGATACAGCAAGAACAGAATATACGTGCCTTATGATATCAAACGTTACCGAAACGGCGTCACCGAAGCGGAGATAGAGAGGGGCTTGATCCGGGACGAACGTGGCACCGTTTTCTTGCAATAATATTGACCGAAATCTGCTGGAATTTGAGGGGGAAGGGGGCGGCTCCTCTAGGCTAAGAACCCTAGGTTTTCTTTCTCTCAAAATAATGAAACTTGAATTGAGACTTGTGTGTGTGTTTTGTGCGCTACAGGTGTGTGTAAAAGTGTGTAATTTGTGTGCGTAGCGTGTGTTTTAAAATATTAGGAGACTAACTTTTGTTTAATTAAAATAATAGTCTACTAATCCAAAACACTAACTCACACTTAACTTTTAAATAAAGCTCTTTAGTTAAAATTTCACACACCATACTAGACTTTAAAAGTTTAAAAATCACTAATTAAATGTTTAGGCTCAAAATACTAAAACTCACTAAATTATTTAAAATACCCCCAAACTCAACTAAAAATAAAATACCACTTTTAAAATTGCCAAAAATCGTCCCCGGGTCTTTTCCTCAATCCCGCCTCGAATAATCGCCTGAAACATGAAACTCGAAAAATATATTTTAACGTGCATTGCATAAACGTAATTAAATTAAAAATAATGCATTTAAATAATATGCATGACTAAACTTCTTTAAAATTAATTAAATGCTTTAATAATTTAAATAAATGCATGGGTTATACGTGTACTGAAATCGGGTTCTACAGTTCCTCCCCCACTTATATAAATTTCGTCCTCGAAATCAAGTCTTACCGAACAACTCCGGGTAGCGAAGTCTCATATCTGCCTCTGACTCCCAAGTGGCCTCTTCCACTGATTGGTTCAGCCACTGAACTTTGACTAGCTTAGTCACTTTGTTCCGGAGCCTGCGCTCCTGACTGTCGAGAATTTGAGTCGGTCTCTCCTCATAAGACAAATCTGGAGCAAGCTGCAAAGGCTCATAACTCAGAATGTGCGAAGGGTTAGCCAAATATTTCCTTAGCATCGAGACGTGGAACACATTGTGTACCCCGGCCAGATTCGGCGGAAGGGCTACACGATAGGCTAATGTCCCAACTCTTTCAAGAATCTCGAACAGTCCAATAAACCTCGGACTCAACTTGCCTCTTTTCCCAAATCTCATAACACCCTTCATGGGTGCTATCTTGACGAAAACGTGGTCCCCAACGGCAAACTCGAGATCTCTCCTCCTCTTATCGGCGTAGCTCTTCTGACGGCTTTGGGCGGTCTTCATTCTGTCACGAATCTTGACTACCACTTCTGCAGTCTGCTGAACTATCTCTGGGCCTAGATCTGTTCTCTCACCAACTTCGTCCCAATGAACTGGCGATCTGCACTTCCGACCATACAACGCTTCATAGGGAGCCATACCAATAGATGCTTGGAAGCTGTTGTTGTATGTGAACTCCACTAGAGGTAGTCTAGACTCCCAAGTTCCTTGAAAATCAATCATACAGGCTCTTAGCAAATCCTCCAGAATCTGGATCACTCGCTCAGACTGACCGTCTGTCTGCGGGTGAAAAGCCGTACTAAACAGTAGCTTCGTCCCCATGGCAGCATGCAAGCTCTTCCAGAAGGACGATGTAAACCTTGGGTCCCTGTCGGACACAATCGAAACTGGGAAACCATGCAAACGGACTATCTCCTTAATATAAAGCTCCGCATACTGCGTTATGGAGAAAGTCGTCTTCACTGGCAGAAAGTGCGCTGACTTAGTGAGTCGGTCCACTATAACCCAAATAGAATTAAAACCTCTGACTGACTTAGGTAACCCAACGACGAAATCCATAGTGATGTTCTCCCATTTCCACTCTGGGATAGGGAGGGGCTTAAGCAAACCTGCTGGCCTCTGATGCTCTGCCTTTACCTGCTGACATGTGAGGCACTCAGATACAAATCTGCGGATGTCTCTCTTCATCCCTGGCCACCAATACAGAATCTGCAGGTCTTTGTACATCTTGGTACCTCCTGGGTGAATAGAATACGGAGATGCGTGCGCCTCTGTCAGAATATCCTGTCTGATCGAATCAACACTAGGCACCCACATCCTGCCTCTGTATCTCACGATACCATCTGACACTGTGTACAAAACACTGCCCTTAGCTTCGTCCTTCAGTCTCCATTTCTGTAGTTGCTCATCTGAAGACTGTCCTGCTCGGATGCGGTCTAGTAAGTCAGATTTGACTGTCAGATTAGACAGTCTAGGAGCTCTGCCCTTATGATAAACCTCTAGACCAAACCGCTGAATCTCAGACTGAAGAGGTCTCTGAACTGACAATTGTGCTATGACTGCCACTTTTCTGCTCAAAGCGTCTGCTACGACGTTAGCTTTTCCCGGATGGTAGCTAATCTCGCAATCATAGTCTTTCACAAGTTCTAACCACCGTCTCTGTCTCATATTCAGCTCTTTCTGCGTGAAGAAATATTTGAGACTTTTGTGATCGGTGAAAATCTGACACTTCTCGCCGTATAAGTAATGTCTCCAAATCTTCAATGCAAAGACAACTGCGGCTAATTCCAAATCGTGAATCGGGTAGTTCTTCTCAAGCACCTTTAACTGTCTGGAAGCATAAGCTATAACTCTACCCTGCTGCATCAACACTGCTCCTAAACCGAGTTTAGATGCATCGGTGTATAACACATAGTCCCCTTGCCCTGATGGCATGGCTAACACCGGTGCTGAAATGAGAGCTTGCTTCAAGGTGTCGAAGCTCTTCTGACATTCATCACTCCACACAAATTTAGCATTTTTCTTGGTTAGTGAAGTGAGTGGCACTGCTATAGACGAAAATCCCCGAATAAACTTACGGTAGTAACCCGCTAAACCCAAAAAGCTGCGGATCTCTGATGCATTCTTTGGCTCTACCCATTCCTTGACAACTGCCACTTTGGCTGGATCCACTTCAATCCCTCTACTAGACACTATATGCCCCAAAAACGCGACTTTCTGCAACCAGAACTCGCACTTACTGAATTTTGCATACAACTTACGGCTCTGCAAAGTCTGCAAAACTGTCCTCAAGTGCTGGTCGTGCTCCTCATGGCTCTTCGAGTATATGAGGATATCGTCAATGAACACTATGACGAACTGATCGAGGAACGGCTGGAATACTCGGTTCATGAGATCCATGAAAATAGCTGGAGCATTGGTCAATCCAAACGGCATCACTAAGAACTCGTAATGCCCGTATCTGGTCCTGAAAGCTGTCTTATGCACATCTGCATCCTTTACTCTCAGTTGGTGATACCCTGATCGAAGATCGATTTTGGAGAACACGACAGCTCCCTGCAACTGATCGAACAAATCTTCGATCCTAGGCAACGGGTACTTATTCTTGATCGTTACCTTGTTCAACTCACGGTAATCGATGCACAGTCTCATGCTCCCATCCTTCTTTTTCACAAAGAGTACTGGTGCGCCCCACGGTGAGAAGCTCGGGCGGATAAACTCCTTGTCTAAGAGTTCTTGAATCTGCTGTTTGAGTTCTAGCATCTCTGCTGGAGCTAATCTGTACGGTGCCTTAGAGATGGGCACTGTACCTGGCATGAGGTCAATGGCAAACTCCACCTCTCGATCTGTTGGAAGGCCTGCGACGTCGTCTGGGAAGACGCCTGGAAATTCACTGACTACTGGCACTTCCGAAATAGAAGGAGTGGGCACGTCAGGCGCTGCTATAACACTGGCCAAGAAAGCCTGACATCCCTTTGAAAGTAATTTCCTCGCCTGCATGCACGAAATCATACGAGGAAAACTTCTCCATCTAACCGGCTCGAATAAAAACTGCTCCATACCGAGCGGTCTGACCAACACTGACCTCTTCTGAAAATCGATTAGAACTCTGTTCTTAGTCAGCCAGTCCATACCCAAAATGATATCGAACTCTGGCATCGGCAAAACGATCAAATCTGCATACACTAGGTGGCCCTGTAGTTCTAGATCGATATCCCTGATCACACTGGTAGCTAACAACTCTTCCCCTGATGGGACTGTCACTGAGAAGTTCAAGTCTAGACCGATGGACTTGATGTCCAGGTGATTAGCAAAGGTCTCTGATATAAAGGAGTGAGTGGCTCCTGAATCTATCAGTGCAGTGGTAGCTAATCTCTTTATAAAAATGTTCCCTGAGATACGTTAGCACAACACGACTTATATCCAAAATACTAACGTTAACCTTACGCATAATAAAATTCAATGTCCTATGTCATTCCCAAAATGCTAACAAGATAATGACCCAAATATATCCTAACAACACTAGCATCCTAATAATCCCAAGTAAAATTCCACATGCAAGGCAAAATACTACTGAGCTTAGGTAGAAAAGTTTACCGGTCAGTAAAGTCGTGTCTGGATCTGCCTCCTGAGCATGCATGGCAAAAACCCTCCCTTGGGTTGGTTGCTTCCACTGCGGACACTCCTTAAGCATGTGGTCGGTTGCACCACACTTGAAGCACTTGCTTGATCCATACAAGCATGGTCCTGGATGTTGGCGGTTGCATTTAGGACACACTGGGTAAGCGGCGGGCTTCTGAGGCGCCCCCTGCTGTTGCATCGGACCCTTGCCCTTCTGTGGGCCATGGTGAGGTTTCTTTCCAGGCTGCCCCTGGTAAGGTTTCTTAAATGGTGGCCGCTGCTGATACTGTTGCTGCTGTTGCGGTGCCTGAAAGGGCCTCTTGCCCAGGCGGTCCTTCTCAATCTCCCTCATGTCCTGCTCTGCCTCCAACGCCCTCGCTACTGCGACCTCATAGGTCATAGGCCCTACCACCTTCACGTCACGGCGCAAGATCGGCCGCATCCCAAGGAGAAAGTGTCTCACCTTGGCCTGAGCATCATTGGCGATCAAGGGCATAAATTGGCAACCCTTCTCAAACTTCTGCACATAATCAGCTACGCTGCTATCTCCCTGTCGTAGTGTCATGAACTCTCCAATCAGTTTTGTACGCACTTTCTCAGTGAAGTACTTGGAGTAGAACACCTCCTTGAACCCATTCCACGTGAGAGTCTGTAGGTTAACTATCACGGATGCGCTCTCCCACCAAACTCTTGCACTCCCATGAAGTAGAAAGATAGCGCACCTCACTCGATCAGTATCCTGCAACTCCATGAAATCGAAGATTACTTCGATGGATTTAACCCATCCCTCTGCTATCAATGGGTCCGTCGTCCCTGAGAATTTGTCTGGGTGCATCCTGCTGAATCTCTTATAGACAGCCTCAGCTCTGGGTCTCGCCCCTGCATCAGCCACTGTCTGGTTACCCATAAACTGGGCAAAGAACTGAGTCATTCCGGCCATCATCTGGGCCTGCATGTCGGGTGGTGGAGGTGGTGGAGGATTGGCTCTCTCCTCGCCTCGAGGCTCTCTGTCCTCCTCCCTATCTTCCCGGTTAATCTCACGTCTAGGAGGCATACTGTTTAACATAATTTACCCAACACGTAAACCCAACATGCATGATTATAATACCAATGACAAAAGATGCACGTAATTTGAACTTAAAACATATACATGCTGAAATCATGACTTAATGCATAGTACATAGCATAACTCAAAACTTTTAAAACTTACAGACTTGAGGTGTGACTTCGAGAGCTTCTTGCGACTGGCAGTAGGCGTAACCCTTTACAAGAACACCGCTCTGATACCAACTGTAACGAACCGTACTTAACTACTTGGAATTTGCGGAAAAATTAAAAATTTTATTCAAATAAAACGTTTGTACGGACGTCACCCAACATTCACATAAATATCGTTAAATTTTCCATCATCCAATAAACGTTTGCTAAAAGAATGCTGTCTCAAAACGTCTCATATAAAAAAAACAAAACATCAGAGTAGTTTAAAAGTTTGCATAAACATAAGCTCGCGGTCCTCGGGTTTAGCCTGTCACTCAGCCCAAGCCTGCCCCTTGGTCGCCACCTCCTGTCTCCTGCGCATCGTACTCACCTGCATCGATCAAGTCTAGTGAGTCTAAAGACTCAACACGTATAAACTGGAAGTAACGAGTACTACATAATAAAAATCGCATGCTTCTTTAAAATAGGACATACATAACTTTAAATTGGACTTGCATAAACTTCAACTTGAAATAAGCTTGAACTTGAACATACATACTACGACGTGCCATGAACATAAACTTTTCTTAAACATGCTTTCATACTTTAACATACTTAACTGCATAATTTTACGTGGAGGATGTTTCAAAGCAAGTGACCCTTAACATGATAAACGCCTGATCAGACTCACCACAGTACTGGGCTGACAGGGACGTATCCACTGTCGCATACATAAGATCCATGTTCATGATTTAACAGGCCAGTTGATCCACGTTCATAATTTAACGCTTCACAACCACGATCTAACCCGTTCATAATTTAACGGGCGGATTGGTCCCCGTTCATGATTTAACGCTTTCCAATCCTTAACTTTCGTTGGTCACAAGACAATTAGCATACCTCAAAGCTTAAAATACTTTCTTGCATGTCATACATACTTACTTGGCGCTGTGGGATTCGTTGGACTTCGACTGGGGCCGTCGCTGCGACATACTAACATGAATTTCAATCTTAACTTGCATAACTCAACGTAGAGAAATGATGCTTACTCTCGAGCTCCATCATATCTTAGGACCTTCTATAATCTCCCATGACATGACCTTAACAATCCTTGCACTAACCCATGACATCAAACCTTGGAACCAAAAATAATATTCTCCCCAAACAGTGTGTACACGGACCCCTAGCCCAGGTCCGTGTACTGGTCCGTCTACCTACTGTATCATACGTGCCGTGAACAAGGAGGGGCACGGTGTAGTATCCCGATGCCTAATTTGAGTTAAATATTGGATTAATTTTGTGTCGGTGAGATCGGAAAGACCGAACTGGGTTCGGAACATCCGAAGTGGGTTCGGATGGACCGATCAGGGTTCGGATCGTCCGAAGACAGGTGTCTGGACACGTGGAAGACATGCAGAGTTCGGATCGTCCGATCAGGGTTCGGATCGTCCGAAGACAGGTGTCTGGACACGTGGAAGACATGCAGAGTTCGGATCGTCCGGTAGGGTTCGGAAGGTCCGAAGTAGCCAGGGTTCGGAAGGTCCGAAGTGGTTCGGATCGTCCGAAGTGGATCGGATCGTCCGATCATTGTCTATAAATAGAGGCGCGAGGCTTCACTATTCCCTCGCCAATTCCGAGTGTTCCAGAGCGTTTTAGTCGTTTCTGATAGATTTCTAGTCTTTTCCCGAGGTTTAGGCACTAGCGAGGAACTACTGGTTTTGTAGCGGAGCTGTGCTCTAGTTGGGAGCTAGCGGCATCAGTGGGCTGACTGTGGACACAGACTTGAGTCTAGGGCTGATTGCTAGGATCTACTGATTTGAGGTACGAAAGTACTATCCGAGATAGCAGGATTGAGTATGCTTTACTATGTGTTGCATGTTTATATGTTGCATTATTATCTGTCATATGATGCATGGTTTATTATGCGGCATTTGCATAATCATGTTGAGCCTGATTATCTTTGAGATAGCCTGTTGAGAGGGTGCTCAGCCCTCGTTTGTTGTGGATGGTTGGACCCCGTTGGCCGACGGTGGTCAGGTCACCGGTATATCCACAGGTTTATTTTGGTATGGGAGCCACCTCCTGCTGCGACGGCGCAGAGTGCTACATACCTTGACGTCATTTGCCTGAGCAGTATTTCGTTATACCCAGATCCTGGTATCCAGTACATTTTTGCATACATGCATGTCATAGTCTTGTATACTCATGCTTTCGGTGCTGAGCGTTTTATGCTCACGTCCTCGGTTTATCTCTGTTTTGGACACCCTATTCGATGGGGCAGGTCTCAGGTTGGACGGTCCAGGAGGGAGTGGACAGAGAGCTAGCAGAGGTTGACCTGTAGTGGTTGGTATTTATTATTGGATTTTAGTTCGATCTGGTTGTTTAAGTATTTTTGTACTTACAGATTCGATTGGGTTGTATTATTGTTTTTCCGCTGTATTACCTGATTCAGTTTAAATGTTAATTTTGCATGCTTAAGTTATGATTAGTAGGTGACTCTGGAACGGGTCACTACATTTATGGTATCAGAGCATGCATTAAGATTTTGGGATTTAGAACTGTTCTTTTTGGGATTAATCTTTGGTAACTTTTGTAGCTAAGAGATGTCTGGTTATGACGATGATGCTAGTAGTCATGGCAGCGTTGGACGCTGGGGAGACCGCGACGATCGGGAGCGTCGCCGAGAGCATCGAGAACGCCGTCATCACCGTCGTGATGAGCCCCGGAGTTTTAGCATGCATCGGTTCTTGCAGATGGGGCCGAAACCTCTTTCGGGCGGTGAGACTCCGGATGTTGCGGAGAACTGGCTTGAGAGGATGGAGAGCTGTTTCAAGACTTTTCAGTGCTCGGCGGAGCAGCAGATGGATACCCTTGATTTCTTGCTGGAGGGTGGTGCGCGTAAGTGGTGGAGGTCTACCTCTGCACCGATAGTCCAGCGACAGGGTCGAGTTCTTTGGGCCGATTTCCGAGCCGCTTTCATGCTGCTTTACTTTCCACCAGCTCTTCTGCAGACTAAAGCGATTGAGTTGATCAATCTGAAGCAGGGAAGCTTGTCTGTTGATGAGTATCAGCAGAAGTTCTTTGAGTTGCTTCCGTATGTACCGCATGTCAGTGACAATGCTAGTGCCAAGTATAACCATTTTCTCCAGGGCCTCAATCAGGAGATTTATGATCGAGTTGTTGTCTGCGATGATCCGACATCGTATGAGGGCCTTGTGAACCGTTGTCGCCAAGCTGAGGGCAGTTTGCTGAGGGGTCGAGCCATGCAGTCTGCTCGTCCTACTAGTTCTTTGGGTCCCCGAGCCCAAACATTTAAGAAGGCTGGATCTACTTCTTCTTCCTCTGGATCTGGGGGAGTTCATCATTTTGGGAGGAAGAAAGGCCCGTGTCAGCATTGCGGGAAGGATCATCCGACGGAGCGTTGTCGCAAGGTTGCGGGTGCTTGTTACAGGTGCGGTGAGATGGGCCACATGAAGAGAGATTGTCCACAGACGGGCGGAGGATCAGGATCGGGTTCTCAGGCTTCCGTTCATCAGAGGCCAATGCAGGGACAGTCTACTCAGGGTTCGAACCTCCGACCGCGTACTCAAGGGCAAGTCTTTGCTCTTAACCAGGATCAGGCCGCTGAGGAGAACGAGAGAGTTATCGCAGGTGTGTTTTTATTATGTGGATTACCTGCTTACGTTCTCATTGATACTGGTGCATCGCATTCATTCATATCTGCGAGATTTGCTAAGCGTCATGCGTTGCCTTTCACTTCTTTAGACGTTGTGGTATCTGTTTCCACGCCGATGGGTCAATCGGTGTTAGCTAAACGTCTAGTTTTGGGATGTCCTCTAGAGTTTGAGGGAAATATTTTAACTGCTAATTTGATGATTCTTGCGATGGAGGATTTTGATTGCATTCTGGGAATAGATGTGCTGACTGTGTTTAGAGCTACTGTGGACTGTTATCAGAAGTTTGTGCAGTTTCGTCCAATTGAGGGCGACAGTTGGTTTTTCTATGGAGAGGGAGCGCGACCCCCGATGCCTGTGGTTTCTGCTCTGAAAGCCTGTCGTGCTTTAGAGTCGGGCGGGGAAGGCTACCTTATCTATACTATTGATTCGTCCGCAGATAGTGTCGGTATCAGTGACATTCCAGTGGTTCGCGAGTTTCCGGATGTTTTTCCCGACGAGATTCCTGGTTTTCCTCCCGTTCGGGAAGTGGATTTCGGCATCGATTTAGTGCCAGGCACGGCACCAATCTCTAGAGCTCCTTATCGTTTAGCTCCATCGGAGATGCAAGAATTGAAACAGCAGTTGCAGGATCTTCTTGACAAGGGGTATATTCGACCCAGTGTGTCCCCGTGGGGAGCACCAGTTCTTTTTGTCAAAAAGAAGGATGGTTCTATGCGGCTCTGCATAGATTATCGACAGTTGAATCGTGCTACGATCAAGAATAAGTATCCGTTGCCACGGATTGATGATTTATTTGATCAACTGCAAGGCACCTCTGTGTATTCCAAGATTGATTTAAGGTCTGGTTATCATCAGCTTCGAGTTCATCAGAGAGATATATCGAAGACTGCATTCAGGACCCGGTATGGGCATTATGAGTTTTTGGTTATGCCTTTTGGGGTGACGAATGCACCAGCAGTTTTTATGGATCTGATGAATCGAGTATTTCGGGATTTCTTGGATAAGTTTGTTGTGGTGTTTATAGATGATATCTTAATCTATTCGCATGATCAGCAAGAACACCTACAACACTTGAGGATTATTTTACAAACACTTCGCGAGAATCAGCTTTATGCGAAGTTGAGTAAATGCGAGTTTTGGATTGACAGGGTTGTATTCCTTGGTCATGTCATTTCTAGCCAGGGAGTTTCAGTTGACCCGAGCAAGGTGGAGGCGGTATTGAACTGGTCACGTCCGACGACAGTAGCCGAGATCCGCAGTTTTCTGGGATTGGCTGGGTATTATCGTCGTTTCATTGTCAACTTCTCTCAGATTGCTAAGCCACTCACTCAGCTCACTCGGAAAGATGTTTCATTTGAGTGGACATCAGAGTGCGAAGAGAGTTTTCTGGAACTTCGCAGACGTTTGACATCTGCGCCTGTTTTGGCTTTACCGTCTGGATCTGGTGGTTTCAGTGTTTACACCGATGCTTCTTTGCAGGGACTAGGGTGTGTTCTGATGCAGAATGAGCATGTGATTGCTTATGCGTCGAGGCAGTTGAAGCCTCATGAGGAAAATTATCCTGTTCATGATCTGGAATTAGCAGCGATCGTTTTTGCTTTGAAAATCTGGCGCCATTATCTGTATGGTGAGCGATTTGAGATTTTCACTGATCATAAGAGTTTGAAGTATCTGTTCACTCAGGCTGAGTTGAACATGCGTCAGCGTCGTTGGATGGATCTACTCAAGGATTATGATTGTGAAATCAAGTATCATCCAGGATCTGCGAATCTCACGGCCGATGCTCTTAGTCGCAAGGTGAGATTGTCTGCTCTTCAGACTGGTGCTGTATCTGGGATTATTCAGGATTTCTGCTCGATGGGATTCAATTGTAAGCATCGGAAGGGAGCAGAGAGTATCCGTGTAGCTACTATTTTGTCTGAACCAGTTTTGTATTCTCGGATTAGAGATGCTCAGATGTCTGATTCTAAGGTTCAGAAATTAGCTCGGTTGGCTGATGGAGATAATACTTCTGGATTCCACTATCAGTCCGAGGGTCTTTTGTGCTTATCTGGTCGTGTTGTTGTACCGGAAAATGACACTTTGAGGGAGGAGATTTTGTCCCAGGCTCATCGTAGCAAGTTGAGTGTTCATCCGGGGAGCAACAAGATGTATAAGGATTTGAGGACTCGATTTTGGTGGAAAGGTATGAAGCGTGATGTTTATCAGTATGTCTCCAAGTGCCTAGTCTGTCAGCAAGTAAAGGCTGAGTATCGACGACCTGGAGGTTTGTTGCAGAATCTTCCTATTCCGGAGTGGAAGTGGGAGCATATCACGATGGACTTCGTGACTCACTTGCCTATGTCTGTGAGAAATAGAGATGCTATCTGGGTGGTAGTGGATCGGCTTACTAAGTCTGCCCATTTTCTTCCGTATAACAGAGATTTCACTTTCGATCGGATGGCACGGTTGTACATTCAGGAGATTGTACGGTTTCATGGTGTGCCCGTGAGTATCGTTAGTGACAGAGATCCTCGATTTACCTCTATATTTTGGGGCAGCTTTCAGCAAGCTTTGGGTACTACCTTGAGTTTGAGTACTGCGTATCACCCAGAGACTGACGGTCAGTCAGAGAGGACTATTCGTACTCTTGAGGATATGTTGAGATCTTGTGTGATGGATTTCGGGCCAGCTTGGCAGGATCATCTGCCACTGATAGAGTTTGCATACAACAACAGTTTTCATAGGAGTATTGGTATGTCTCCGTTTGAAGCATTGTATGGTCGACGTTGTCGTACTCCTTTGTTCTGGGAGGAAGTCGGAGAACGACAGGTCGAGGGTCCAGAATTGATTCAGCAGGCCATGGACAAAGTTCTTGTGATCAAACAGCGGATTAAGACTGCTCAGGATCGACAAGCAAGTTATGCGAACACCAAGCGCAGACCTCTTCATTTTGATGCAGGCGAGAAAGTGTTTCTCAAAGTATCACCTTTTCGGAGGATTCTGAGATTTGGACTCAAGGGTAAGCTATCTCCAAGATTCATTGGTCCTTTTGAGATCTTAGAATGTGTGGGAGATTTGGCCTACAGATTAGCTTTGCCACCGTATCTGTCTAGTGTTCACAATGTGTTTCATGTGTCCTCTGGATCTGGGGGAGTTCATCATTTTGGGAGGAAGAAAGGCCCGTGTCAGCATTGCGGGAAGGATCATCCGACGGAGCGTTGTCGCAAGGTTGCGGGTGCTTGTTACAGGTGCGGTGAGATGGGCCACATGAAGAGAGATTGTCCACAGACGGGCGGAGGATCAGGATCGGGTTCTCAGGCTTCCATTCATCAGAGGCCAATGCAGGGACAGTCTACTCAGGGTTCGAACCTCCGACCGCGTACTCAAGGGCAAGTCTTTGCTCTTAACCAGGATCAGGCCGCTGAGGAGAACGAGAGAGTTATCGCAGGTGTGTTTTTATTATGTGGATTACCTGCTTACGTTCTCATTGATACTGGTGCATCGCATTCATTCATATCTGCGAGATTTGCTAAGCGTCATGCGTTGCCTTTCACTTCTTTAGACGTTGTGGTATCTGTTTCCACGCCGATGGGTCAATCGGTGTTAGCTAAACGTCTAGTTTTGGGATGTCCTCTAGAGTTTGAGGGAAATATTTTAACTGCTAATTTGATGATTCTTGCGATGGAGGATTTTGATTGCATTCTGGGAATAGATGTGCTGACTGTGTTTAGAGCTACTGTGGACTGTTATCAGAAGTTTGTGCAGTTTCGTCCAATTGAGGGCGACAGTTGGTTTTTCTATGGAGAGGGAGCGCGACCCCCGATGCCTGTGGTTTCTGCTCTGAAAGCCTGTCGTGCTTTAGAGTCGGGCGGGGAAGGCTACCTTATCTATACTATTGATTCGTCCGCAGATAGTGTCGGTATCAGTGACATTCCAGTGGTTCGCGAGTTTCCGGATGTTTTTCCCGACGAGATTCCTGGTTTTCCTCCCGTTCGGGAAGTGGATTTCGGCATCGATTTAGTGCCAGGCACGGCACCAATCTCTAGAGCTCCTTATCGTTTAGCTCCATCGGAGATGCAAGAATTGAAACAGCAGTTGCAGGATCTTCTTGACAAGGGGTATATTCGACCCAGTGTGTCCCCGTGGGGAGCACCAGTTCTTTTTGTCAAAAAGAAGGATGGTTCTATGCGGCTCTGCATAGATTATCGACAGTTGAATCGTGCTACGATCAAGAATAAGTATCCGTTGCCACGGATTGATGATTTATTTGATCAACTGCAAGGCACCTCTGTGTATTCCAAGATTGATTTAAGGTCTGGTTATCATCAGCTTCGAGTTCATCAGAGAGATATATCGAAGACTGCATTCAGGACCCGGTATGGGCATTATGAGTTTTTGGTTATGCCTTTTGGGGTGACGAATGCACCAGCAGTTTTTATGGATCTGATGAATCGAGTATTTCGGGATTTCTTGGATAAGTTTGTTGTGGTGTTTATAGATGATATCTTAATCTATTCGCATGATCAGCAAGAACACCTACAACACTTGAGGATTATTTTACAAACACTTCGCGAGAATCAGCTTTATGCGAAGTTGAGTAAATGCGAGTTTTGGATTGACAGGGTTGTATTCCTTGGTCATGTCATTTCTAGCCAGGGAGTTTCAGTTGACCCGAGCAAGGTGGAGGCGGTATTGAACTGGTCACGTCCGACGACAGTAGCCGAGATCCGCAGTTTTCTGGGATTGGCTGGGTATTATCGTCGTTTCATTGTCAACTTCTCTCAGATTGCTAAGCCACTCACTCAGCTCACTCGGAAAGATGTTTCATTTGAGTGGACATCAGAGTGCGAAGAGAGTTTTCTGGAACTTCGCAGACGTTTGACATCTGCGCCTGTTTTGGCTTTACCGTCTGGATCTGGTGGTTTCAGTGTTTACACCGATGCTTCTTTGCAGGGACTAGGGTGTGTTCTGATGCAGAATGAGCATGTGATTGCTTATGCGTCGAGGCAGTTGAAGCCTCATGAGGAAAATTATCCTGTTCATGATCTGGAATTAGCAGCGATCGTTTTTGCTTTGAAAATCTGGCGCCATTATCTGTATGGTGAGCGATTTGAGATTTTCACTGATCATAAGAGTTTGAAGTATCTGTTCACTCAGGCTGAGTTGAACATGCGTCAGCGTCGTTGGATGGATCTACTCAAGGATTATGATTGTGAAATCAAGTATCATCCAGGATCTGCGAATCTCACGGCCGATGCTCTTAGTCGCAAGGTGAGATTGTCTGCTCTTCAGACTGGTGCTGTATCTGGGATTATTCAGGATTTCTGCTCGATGGGATTCAATTGTAAGCATCGGAAGGGAGCAGAGAGTATCCGTGTAGCTACTATTTTGTCTGAACCAGTTTTGTATTCTCGGATTAGAGATGCTCAGATGTCTGATTCTAAGGTTCAGAAATTAGCTCGGTTGGCTGATGGAGATAATACTTCTGGATTCCACTATCAGTCCGAGGGTCTTTTGTGCTTATCTGGTCGTGTTGTTGTACCGGAAAATGACACTTTGAGGGAGGAGATTTTGTCCCAGGCTCATCGTAGCAAGTTGAGTGTTCATCCGGGGAGCAACAAGATGTATAAGGATTTGAGGACTCGATTTTGGTGGAAAGGTATGAAGCGTGATGTTTATCAGTATGTCTCCAAGTGCCTAGTCTGTCAGCAAGTAAAGGCTGAGTATCGACGACCTGGAGGTTTGTTGCAGAATCTTCCTATTCCGGAGTGGAAGTGGGAGCATATCACGATGGACTTCGTGACTCACTTGCCTATGTCTGTGAGAAATAGAGATGCTATCTGGGTGGTAGTGGATCGGCTTACTAAGTCTGCCCATTTTCTTCCGTATAACAGAGATTTCACTTTCGATCGGATGGCACGGTTGTACATTCAGGAGATTGTACGGTTTCATGGTGTGCCCGTGAGTATCGTTAGTGACAGAGATCCTCGATTTACCTCTAGATTTTGGGGCAGCTTTCAGCAAGCTTTGGGTACTACCTTGAGTTTGAGTACTGCGTATCACCCAGAGACTGACGGTCAGTCAGAGAGGACTATTCGTACTCTTGAGGATATGTTGAGATCTTGTGTGATGGATTTCGGGCCAGCTTGGCAGGATCATCTGCCACTGATAGAGTTTGCATACAACAACAGTTTTCATAGGAGTATTGGTATGTCTCCGTTTGAAGCATTGTATGGTCGACGTTGTCGTACTCCTTTGTTCTGGGAGGAAGTCGGAGAACGACAGGTCGAGGGTCCAGAATTGATTCAGCAGGCCATGGACAAAGTTCTTGTGATCAAACAGCGGATTAAGACTGCTCAGGATCGACAAGCAAGTTATGCGAACACCAAGCGCAGACCTCTTCATTTTGATGCAGGCGAGAAAGTGTTTCTCAAAGTATCACCTTTTCGGAGGATTCTGAGATTTGGACTCAAGGGTAAGCTATCTCCAAGATTCATTGGTCCTTTTGAGATCTTAGAATGTGTGGGAGATTTGGCCTACAGATTAGCTTTGCCACCGTATCTGTCTAGTGTTCACAATGTGTTTCATGTGTCCTTGTTGAGACGATACATAGCGGATGAGTCTCATGTTTTGCATCCGACAGAAGTTCAGCTGAATCCGGATTTGTCTTTTGTGGAAAGACCGGTTTCGATCTTAGACCGGAAGGATAAGGTACTGCGGAATAAGACTATTCCTCTTGTCTTAGTGCAGTGGCAGCGCCGAGGTACTGAAGAAGCTACTTGGGAACTAGAGAGTCGCATGCGGTCAGAGCATCCAGAGTTGTTCTAGTTGTAGTACTTCAGTTATGATTGTAATCTCAGTTGTATTTTCAGTTGTAATTCATTCTTAAGTTGAATGTATTGTTGTTCAGATTGTCATTCTTCAGACTCGATTTCGCGGACGAAATCCTTTTTAGAGGGGGAGAATGTAGTATCCCGATGCCTAATTTGAGTTAAATATTGGATTAATTTTGTGTCGGTGAGATCGGAAAGACCGAACTGGGTTCGGAACGTCCGAAGTGGGTTCGGATGGACCGATCAGGGTTCGGATCGTCCGAAGACAGGTGTCTGGACACGTGGAAGACATGCAGAGTTCGGATCGTCCGATCAGGGTTCGGATCGTCCGAAGACAGGTGTCTGGACACGTGGAAGACATGCAGAGTTCGGATCGTCCGGTAGGGTTCGGAAGGTCCGAAGTAGCCAGGGTTCGGAAGGTCCGAAGTGGTTCGGATCGTCCGAAGTGGATCGGATCGTCCGATCATTGTCTATAAATAGAGGCGCGAGGCTTCACTATTCCCTCGCCAATTCCGAGTGTTCCAGAGCGTTTTAGTCGTTTCTGATAGATTTCTAGTCTTTTCCCGAGGTTTAGGCACTAGCGAGGAACTACTGGTTTTGTAGCGGAGCTGTGCTCTAGTTGGGAGCTAGCGGCATCAGTGGGCTGACTGTGGACACAGACTTGAGTCTAGGGCTGATTGCTAGGATCTACTGATTTGAGGTACGAAAGTACTATCCGAGATAGCAGGATTGAGTATGCTTTACTATGTGTTGCATGTTTATATGTTGCATTATTATCTGTCATATGATGCATGGTTTATTATGCGGCATTTGCATAATCATGTTGAGCCTGATTATCTTTGAGATAGCCTGTTGAGAGGGTGCTCAGCCCTTGTTTGTTGTGGATGGTTGGACCCCGTTGGCCGACGGTGGTCAGGTCACCGGTATATCCACAGGTTTATTTTGGTATGGGAGCCACCTCCTGGTGCGACGGCGCAGAGTGCTACATACCTTGACGTCATTTGCCTGAGCAGTATTTCGTTATACCCAGATCCTGGTATCCAGTACATTTTTGCATACATGCATGTCATAGTCTTGTATACTCATGCTTTCGGTGCTGAGCGTTTTATGCTCACGTCCTCGGTTTATCTCTGTTTTGGACACCCTATTCGATGGGGCAGGTCTCAGGTTGGACGGTCCAGGAGGGAGTGGACAGAGAGCTAGCAGAGGTTGACCTGTAGTGGTTGGTATTTATTATTGGATTTTAGTTCGATCTGGTTGTTTAAGTATTTTTGTACTTACAGATTCGATTGGGTTGTATTATTGTTTTTCCGCTGTATTACCTGATTCAGTTTAAATGTTAATTTTGCATGCTTAAGTTATGATTAGTAGGTGACTCTGGAACGGGTCACTACACACGGACCCCGTGCTTGGGTCCGGATGGGGGTCCGTGTAGGCTCTGGAAGAAGGCATCGACTGAAACATGAAGACACGGACCCCGTGAGAGGGTCCGGGTGGGGGTCCGTGTACGTACTGCCTAGACGCACTAAGTGAAAAGTAACGGCACGGACCCCGTGCTCAGGTCCGTGTCCGGGTCCGTGTGGCCACTGTACGTCGAAACCTGCGAGAAATCTTATACACTGTCTACACACCCAAGTTGACACTTGAATATAATGGTTCAACACTTTAAGACCCTTCTTAGGACACTATAACATTGCATCAAACTTATACAAACACCTCAAAAATACGACGCCCACTATACAACACAATGCAACACCAATTATGCAATTGACATCAATCGATTTCCTACGACTTTAAACCGATTCAAACGCCTAACGACGTCCAACGAAAACCATGAAAAATACAACAAACCTCAATACTAACATACTTATACGCAGCAACGATCGCCCGTCGATTTCCAACGAAGCCTGCAACATAAAACTTCAAAAATACAATGATACCAAACTTTTCTTAAAATTACAGTTTGAGCAGTCACACGAAAAATATCATAACTCTCTCATTTTTCGTCCAAAAATCTCGTACTTTATATCAAATCGAAGGTATCGAAAAGTTCTACGTTTTTGCCGTTGAAAGTTTTCCCAAAATATGAACAGAAAATTCGCAGTATTTGAAAAGACAGCAAAAACGAGTTTTAGATCTAAAATTTTACCCTCGAAATTGATCCGATCTATAATCCGCTCAAACTACTAACATGATACATAACTTTTACGCATAAAAATCAACGCAACACATAATATGACTTGATCGATACAACAAGAACAGAATATACGTGCCTTATGATATCAAACGTTACCGAAACGGCGTCACCGAAGCGGAGATAGAGAGGGGCTTGATCCGGGACGAACGTGGCACCGTTTTCTTGCAATAATATTGACCGAAATCTGCTGGAATTTGAGGGGGAAGGGGGCGGCTGCTCTAGGCTAAGAACCCTAGGTTTTCTTTCTCTCAAAATAATGAAACTTGAATTGAGACTTGTGTGTGTGTTTTGTGCGCTACAGGTGTGTGTAAAAGTGTGTAATTTGTGTGTGTAGCGTGTGTTTTAAAATATTAGGAGACTAACTTTTGTTTAATTAAAATAATAGTCTACTAATCCAAAACACTAACTCACACTTAACTTTTAAATAAAGCTCTTTAGTTAAAATTTCACACACCATACTAGACTTTAAAAGTTTAAAAATCACTAATTAAATGTTTAGGCTCAAAATACTAAAACTCACTAAATTATTTAAAATACCCCCAAACTCAACTAAAAATAAAATACCACTTTTAAAATTGCCAAAAATCGTCCCCGGGTCTTTTCCTCAATCCCGCCTCGAATAATCGCCTGAAACATGAAACTCGAAAAATATATTTTAACGTGCATTGCATAAACGTAATTAAATTAAAAATAATGCATTTAAATAATATGCATGACTAAACTTCTTTAAAATTAATTAAATGCTTTAATAATTTAAATAAATGCATGGGTTATACGTGTACTGAAATCGGGTTCTACAGTTCCTCCCCCACTTATATAAATTTCGTCCTCGAAATCAAGTCTTACCGAACAACTCCGGGTAGCGAAGTCTCATATCTGCCTCTGACTCCCAAGTGGCCTCTTCCACTGATTGGTTCAGCCACTGAACTTTGACTAGCTTAGTCACTTTGTTCCGGAGCCTGCGCTCCTGACTGTCGAGAATTTGAGTCGGTCTCTCCTCATAAGACAAATCTGGAGCAAGCTGCAAAGGCTCATAACTCAGAATGTGCGAAGGGTTAGCCAAATATTTCCTTAGCATCGAGACGTGGAACACATTGTGTACCCCGGCCAGATTCGGCGGAAGGGCTACACGATAGGCTAATGTCCCAACTCTGTCAAGAATCTCGAACGGTCCAATAAACCTCGGACTCAACTTGCCTCTTTTCCCAAATCTCATAACACCCTTCATGGGTGCTATCTTGACGAAAACGTGGTCCCCAACGGCAAACTCGAGATCTCTCCTCCTCTTATCGGCGTAGCTCTTCTGACGGCTTTGGGCGGTCTTCATTCTGTCACGAATCTTGACCACCACTTCTGCAGTCTGCTGAACTATCTCTGGGCCTAGATCTGTTCTCTCACCAACTTCGTCCCAATGAACTGGCGATCTGCACTTCCGACCATACAACGCTTCATAGGGAGCCATACCAATAGATGCTTGGAAGCTGTTGTTGTATGTGAACTCCACTAGAGGTAGTCTAGACTCCCAAGTTCCTTGAAAATCAATCATACAGGCTCTTAGCAAATCCTCCAGAATCTGGATCACTCGCTCAGACTGACCGTCTGTCTGCGGGTGAAAAGCCGTACTAAACAGTAGCTTCGTCCCCATGGCAGCATGCAAGCTCTTCCAGAAGGACGATGTAAACCTTGGGTCCCTGTCGGACACAATCGAAACTGGGAAACCATGCAAACGGACTATCTCCTTAATATAAAGCTCCGCATACTGCGTTATGGAGAAAGTCGTCTTCACTGGCAGAAAGTGCGCTGACTTAGTGAGTCGGTCCACTATAACCCAAATAGAATTAAAACCTCTGACTGACTTAGGTAACCCAACGACGAAATCCATAGTGATGTTCTCCCATTTCCACTCTGGGATAGGGAGGGGCTTAAGCAAACCTGCTGGCCTCTGATGCTCTGCCTTTACCTGCTGACATGTGAGGCACTCAGATACAAATCTGCGGATGTCTCTCTTCATCCCTGGCCACCAATACAGAATCTGCAGGTCTTTGTACATCTTGGTACCTCCTGGGTGAATAGAATACGGAGATGCGTGCGCCTCTGTCAGAATATCCTGTCTGATCGAATCAACACTAGGCACCCACATCCTGCCTCTGTATCTCACGATACCATCTGACACTGTGTACAAAACACTGCCCTTAGCTTCGTCCTTCAGTCTCCATTTCTGTAGTTGCTCATCTGAAGACTGTCCTGCTCGGATGCGGTCTAGTAAGTCAGATTTGACTGTCAGATTAGACAGTCTAGGAGCTCTGCCCTTATGATAAACCTCTAGACCAAACCGCTGAATCTCAGACTGAAGAGGTCTCTGAACTGACAATTGTGCTATGACTGCCACTTTTCTGCTCAAAGCGTCTGCTACGACGTTAGCTTTTCCCGGATGGTAGCTAATCTCGCAATCATAGTCTTTCACAAGTTCTAACCACCGTCTCTGTCTCATATTCAGCTCTTTCTGCGTGAAGAAATATTTGAGACTTTTGTGATCGGTGAAAATCTGACACTTCTCGCCGTATAAGTAATGTCTCCAAATCTTCAATGCAAAGACAACTGCGGCTAATTCCAAATCGTGAGTCGGGTAGTTCTTCTCATGCACCTTTAACTGTCTGGAAGCATAAGCTATAACTCTACCCTGCTGCATCAACACTGCTCCTAAACCGAGTTTAGATGCATCGGTGTATAACACATAGTCCCCTTGCCCTGATGGCATGGCTAACACCGGTGCTGAAATGAGAGCTTGCTTCAAGGTGTCGAAGCTCTTCTGACATTCATCACTCCACACAAATTTAGCATTTTTCTTGGTTAGTGAAGTGAGTGGCACTGCTATAGACGAAAATCCCCGAATAAACTTACGGTAGTAACCCGCTAAACCCAAAAAGCTGCGGATCTCTGATGCATTCTTTGGCTCTACCCATTCCTTGACAGCTGCCACTTTGGCTGGATCCACTTCAATCCCTCTACTAGACACTATATGCCCCAAAAACGCGACTTTCTGCAACCAGAACTCGCACTTACTGAATTTTGCATACAACTTACGGCTCTGCAAAGTCTGCAAAACTGTCCTCAAGTGCTGGTCGTGCTCCTCATGGCTCTTCGAGTATATGAGGATATCGTCAATGAACACTATGACGAACTGATCGAGGAACGGCTGGAATACTCGGTTCATGAGATCCATGAAAATAGCTGGAGCATTGGTCAATCCAAACGGCATCACTAAGAACTCGTAATGCCCGTATCTGGTCCTGAAAGCTGTCTTATGCACATCTGCATCCTTTACTCTCAGTTGGTGATACCCTGATCGAAGATCGATTTTGGAGAACACGACAGCTCCCTGCAACTGATCGAACAAATCTTCGATCCTAGGCAACGGGTACTTATTCTTGATCGTTACCTTGTTCAACTCACGGTAATCGATGCACAGTCTCATGCTCCCATCCTTCTTTTTCACAAAGAGTACTGGTGCGCCCCACGGTGAGAAGCTCGGGCGGATAAACTCCTTGTCTAAGAGTTCTTGAATCTGCTGTTTGAGTTCTAGCATCTCTGCTGGAGCTAATCTGTACGGTGCCTTAGAGATGGGCACTGTACCTGGCATGAGGTCAATGGCAAACTCCACCTCTCGATCTGTTGGAAGGCCTGCGACGTCGTCTGGGAAGACGCCTGGAAATTCACTGACTACTGGCACTTCCGAAATAGAAGGAGTGGGCACGTCAGGCGCTGCTATAACACTGGCCAAGAAAGCCTGACATCCCTTTGAAAGTAATTTCCTCGCCTGCATGCACGAAATCATACGAGGAAAACTTCTCCATCTAACCGGCTCGAATAAAAACTGCTCCATACCGAGCGGTCTGACCAACACTGACCTCTTCTGAAAATCGATTAGAACTCTGTTCTTAGTCAGCCAGTCCATACCCAAAATGATATCGAACTCTGGCATCGGCAAAACGATCAAATCTGCATACACTAGGTGGCCCTGTAGTTCTAGATCGATATCCCTGATCACACTGGTAGCTAACAACTCTTCCCCTGATGGGACTGTCACTGAGAAGTTCAAGTCTAGACCGATGGACTTGATGTCCAGGTGATTAGCAAAGGTCTCTGATATAAAGGAGTGAGTGGCTCCTGAATCTATCAGTGCAGTGGTAGCTAATCTCTTTATAAAAATGTTCCCTGAGATACGTTAGCACAACACGACTTATATCCAAAATACTAACGTTAACCTTACGCATAATAAAATTCAATGTCCTATGTCATTCCCAAAATGCTAACAAGATAATGACCCAAATATATCCTAACAACACTAGCATCCTAATAATCCCAAGTAAAATTCCACATGCAAGGCAAAATACTACTGAGCTTAGGTAGAAAAGTTTACCGGTCAGTAAAGTCGTGTCTGGATCTGCCTCCTGAGCATGCATGGCAAAAACCCTCCCTTGGGTTGGTTGCTTCCACTGCGGACACTCCTTAAGCATGTGGTCGGTTGCACCACACTTGAAGCACTTGCCTGATCCATACAAGCATGGTCCTGGATGTTGGCGGTTGCATTTAGGACACACTGGGTAAGCGGCGGGCTTCTGAGGCGCCCCCTGCTGTTGCATCGGACCCTTGCCCTTCTGTGGGCCATGGTGAGGTTTCTTTCCAGGCTGCCCCTGGTAAGGTTTCTTAAATGGTGGCCGCTGCTGATACTGTTGCTGCTGTTGCGGTGCCTGAAAGGGCCTCTTGCCCAGGCGGTCCTTCTCAATCTCCCTCATGTCCTGCTCTGCCTCCAACGCCCTCGCTACTGCGACCTCATAGGTCATAGGCCCTACCACCTTCACGTCACGGCGCAAGATCGGCCGCATCCCAAGGAGAAAGTGTCTCACCTTGGCCTGAGCATCATTGGCGATCAAGGGCATAAATTGGCAACCCTTCTCAAACTTCTGCACATAATCAGCTACGCTGCTATCTCCCTGTCGTAGTGTCATGAACTCTCCAATCAGTTTTGTACGCACTTCCTCAGTGAAGTACTTGGAGTAGAACACCTCCTTGAACCCATTCCACGTGAGAGTCTGTAGGTTAACTATCACGGATGCGCTCTCCCACCAAACTCTTGCACTCCCATGAAGTAGAAAGATAGCGCACCTCACTCGATCAGTATCCTGCAACTCCATGAAATCGAAGATTACTTCGATGGATTTAACCCATCCCTCTGCTATCAATGGGTCCGTCGTCCCTGAGAATTTGTCTGGGTGCATCCTGCTGAATCTCTCATAGACAGCCTCAGCTCTGGGTCTCGCCCCTGCATCAGCCACTGTCTGGTTACCCATAAACTGGGCAAAGAACTGAGTCATTCCGGCCATCATCTGGGCCTGCATGTCGGGTGGTGGAGGTGGTGGAGGATTGGCTCTCTCCTCGCCTCGAGGCTCTCTGTCCTCCTCCCTATCTTCCCGGTTAATCTCACGTCTAGGAGGCATACTGTTTAACATAATTTACCCAACACGTAAACCCAACATGCATGATTATAATACCAATGACAAAAGATGCACGTAATTTGAACTTAAAACATATACATGCTGAAATCATGACTTAATGCATAGTACATAGCATAACTCAAAACTTTTAAAACTTACAGACTTGAGGTGTGACTTCGAGAGCTTCTTGCGACTGGCAGTAGGCGTAACCCTTTACAAGAACACCGCTCTGATACCAACTGTAACGAACCGTACTTAACTACTTGGAATTTGCGGAAAAATTAAAATTTTATTCAAATAAAACGTTTGTACGGACGTCACCCAACATTCACATAAATATCGTTAAAATATTCCATCATCCAATAAACGTTTGCTAAAAGAATGCTGTCTCAAAACGTCTCATATAAAAAAAACAAAACATCAGAGTAGTTTAAAAGTTTGCATAAACATAAGCTCGCGGTCCTCGGGTTTAGCCTGCCACTCAGCCCAAGCCTGCCCCTTGGTCGCCACCTCCTGTCTCCTGCGCATCGTACTCACCTGCATCGATCAAGTCTAGTGAGTCTAAAGACTCAACACGTATAAACTGGAAGTAACGAGTACTACATAATAAAAATCGCATGCTTCTTTAAAATAGGACATACATAACTTTAAATTGGACTTGCATAAACTTCAACTTGAAATAAGCTTGAACTTGAACATACATACTACGACGTGCCATGAACATAAACTTTTCTTAAACATGCTTTCATACTTCAACATACTTAACTGCATAATTTTACGTGGAGGATGTTTCAAAGCAAGTGACCCTTAACATGATAAACGCCTGATCAGACTCACCACAGTACTGGGCTGACAGGGACGTATCCACTGTCGCATACATAAGATCCCTGTTCATGATTTAACAGGCCAGTTGATCCACGTTCATAATTTAACGCTTCACAACCACGATCTAACCCGTTCATAATTTAACGGGCGGATTGGTCCCCGTTCATGATTTAACGCTTTCCAATCCTTAACTTTCGTTGGTCACAAGACAATTAGCATACCTCAAAGCTTAAAATACTTTCTTGCACGTCATACATACTTACTTGGCGCTGTGGGATTCGTTGGACTTCGACTGGGGCCGTCGCTGCGACATACTAACATGAATTTCAATCTTAACTTGCATAACTTAAACGTAGAGAAATGATGCTTACTCTCGAGCTCCATCATATCTTAGGACCTTCTATAATCTCCCATGACATGACCTTAACAATCCTTGCACTAACCCATGACATCAAACCTTGGAACCAAAAATAATATTCTCCCCAAACAGTGTGTACACGGACCCCTAGCCCGGGTCCGTGTACTGGTCCGTCTACCTACTGTATCATACGTGCCGTGAACAAGGAGGGGCACGGACCCCGTGCTTGGGTCCGGATAGGGGTCCGTGTAGGCTCTGGAAGAAGGCATCGACTGAAACATGAAGACACGGACCCCGTGAGAGGGTCCGGGTGGGGGTCCGTGTACGTACTGCCTAGACGCACTAAGTGAAAAGTAACGGCACGGACCCCGTGCTCAGGTCCGTGTCCGGGTCCGTGTGGCCACTGTACGTCGAAACCTGCGAGAAATCTTATACACTGTCTACACACCCAAGTTGACACTTGAATATAATGGTTCAACACTTTAAGACCCTTCTTAGGACACTATAACATTGCATCAAACTTATACAAACACCTCAAAAATACGACGCCCACTATACAACACAATGCAACACCAATTATGCAATTGACATCAATCGATTTCCTACGACTTTAAACCGATTCAAACGCCTAACGACGTCCAACGAAAACCATGAAAAATACAACAAACCTCAATACTAACATACTTATACGCAGCAACGATCGCCCGTCGATTTCCAACGAAGCCTGCAACATAAAAC